>NC_050068.2:88669997-88972809 GCF_009764565.3 Dermochelys coriacea | reverse complement strand
GCAAGACTCATGGGGGAAAGTGATAGCTGAGTAAAGGGTAGGGACATTGGACCAAATTCTCTGTTAATGTAACTCCACTGAAATCAGGCCCACTATTGCCTCTGACTTCAAGTATTTTGTGAATCCAGAAAGCTGGCAGTAGAGTTGGGAGTCTGCTTCTTAAATGAACAAAAATTTGTGAATCAGAAGAATAGCAACTACTATTAGCAAATATCTCCAATGGCTGGACGTGGGACATTAGATGGGGAGGTCTCTGAATTACTATAGATAATTCTGTCTGAGATGTCTGGCTGGTGGGTTTCCCCAACCTGCTCAGGATCTAACTGATCACCATATTTGGGGTCTGGAAGGAATTTCCCCCCCAGGTCAGATTGTCTGTCGGGAAGTGCGGTTAACCTTCCTCTGCAGCCCGTAGGCATGGGTCACCTGATGGTTTGAACTTGTATAAATGGTGGATTCTCTGTAACTTGAAGAATCAAGATTTAAGGATTTCAGTATCTCAGGCTGTGGCCTATGATGTGCAGTAGGTCAGACTAGATGATCATGATGGTCCCTTCTTACCTTAAGGTCTATGAGTATATAAGAAAAAGCTGGGCAGGCTCCAATCCAGTCCATCAGGGCAGTTTTGATTTAGCTTCACTGTAGATGTGAATTTGATCTGGGCTACAGAGTCTTAGTGTATATTTAAGAAGATTGGAACAGGAGGAGGAGTTCTCAAAACAGTAACCAGGGACAAAGAGGTGATATGCCTATACATATAACATTATCAGTCATGACAAGGAGAAACTCTCCCTCTGATTTTAACAGAGGAAGGAGATCTGTAATTTCCCCCTGCCCCTAACTTTAATCACCGGTCGTATTCATTTGTTTTAGTAGAAAGAACGGTAAAAACATGAAATAATCAACTATATTCAGGGTCAACACTCTACAACAGAGGTCCCCAATGTGGTGCCCGTGGGCACCATGGCACCTACCTGGGCATTTATCTGCACCCTCCTAGCGATACGATGTGAAAAGTAGTGCCCAGAAGGGGAGAGAAGCTGCGGCCCTGTTCCTGCTGGGGACAGAGAACTCCAGGGCTATAGGCTGCAGACGCCAGTGTTCTCTGTCCCCGGCAGGTGCGGGGCCATGGATTCTCTCTGGCTTCTCTCTGTGCTGCCCAGAACTGACACACACACACAACCACAAAAAAGCGGCTCAGACTGCTGCCACCCGAACTGCCAAAGGAGAAAAAGAAAACCCCCACTCAGATTCTGTCGCCCCAAGAATGGATGGAACGCCACCTCTTAGCATGTGACGCCCCCAGCCCTGTATGCGAGTATTCTTCTGCTGCACTGATACTGCTGTTTTCTCATGCTTTGCGATTTATTAGTTTTTTAACATTTTGCCCCAAAATGAGTGGTTCAAATAAAAGACAGGTTTCAGAGTAGCAGCCGTGTTAGTCTGTATTCGCAAAAAGAAAAGGAGTACTTGTGGCACCTTAGAGACTAACAAATTTATTAGAGCATAAGCTTTCGTGAGCTACAGCTCACTTCATCGGATGCATTTGGTGGAAAAAACAGAGGAGAGATTTATATACACACACACAGAGAACATGAAACAATGGGTTTATCATACACACTGTAAGGAGAGTGATCACTTAAGATAAGCCATCACCAACAGCAGGGGGGGGAAGGAGGAAAACCTTTCATGGTGACAAGCAGGTAGGCTAATTCCAGCAGTTAACAAGAATATCAGAGGAACAGTGGGGGGTGGGGTGGGAGGGAGAAATACCATGGGGAAATAGTTTTACTTTGTGTAATGACTCATCCATTCCCAGTCTCTATTCAAGCCTAAGTTAATTGTATCCAGTTTGCAAATTAATTCCAATTCAGCAGTCTCTCGTTGGAGTCTGTTTTTGAAGCTTTTTTGTTGAAGTATAGCCACTCTTAGGTCTGTGATCGAGTGACCAGAGAGATTGAAGTGTTCTCCAACTGGTTTTTGAATGTTATAATTCTTGACGTCTGATTTGTGTCCATTCATTCTTTTACGTAGAGACTGTCCAGTTTGGCCAATGTACATGGCAGAGGGGCATTGCTGGCACATGATGGCATATATCACATTGGTAGATGCACAGGTGAACGAGCCTCTGATAGTGTGGCTGATGTGATTAGGCCCTATGATGGTATCCCCTGAATAGATATGTGGACAGAGTTGGCAACGGGCTTTGTTGCAAGGATAGGTTCCTGGGTTAGTGGTTCTGTTGTGTGGTGTGTGGTTGCTGGTGAGTATTTGCTTCAGATTGGGGGGCTGTCTGTAAGCAAGGACTGGTCTGTCTCCCAAGATCTGAGAGAGCGATGGCTCGTCCTTCAGGATAGGTTGTAGATCCTTGATGATGCGTTGGAGGGGTTTTAGTTGGGGGCTGAAGGTGATGGCTAGTGGCGTTCTGTTGTTTTCTTTGTTGGGCCTGTCCTGTAGTAGGTGACTTCTGGGTACTCTTCTGGCTCTGTCAATCTGTTTCTTCACTTCAGCAGGTGGGTACTGTAGTTGTAGGAATGCATGATAGAGATCTTGTAGGTGTTTGTCTCTGTCTGAGGGGTTGGAGCAAATGCGGTTATATCGTAGCGCTTGGCTGTAGACAATGGATCGAGTGGTATGATCTGGATGAAAGCTAGAGGCATGTAGGTAGGAATAGCGGTCAGTAGGTTTCCGATATAGGGTGGTGTTTATGTGACCATCGCTTATTAGCACCGTAGTGTCCAGGAAGTGGATCTCTTGTGTGGACTGGTCCAGGCTGAGGTTGATGGTGGGATGGAAATTGTTGAAATCATGGTGGAATTCCTCAAGAGCTTCTTTTCCATGGGTCCAGATGATGAAGATGTCATCAATGTAGCGCAAGTAGAGTAGGGGCATTAGGGAACGAGAGCTGAGGAAGCGTTGTTCTAAGTCAGCCATAAAAATGTTGGCATACTGTGGGGCCATGCGGGTACCCATCGCAGTGCCGCTGATTTGAAGGTATACATTGTCACCAAATGTGAAATAGTTATGGGTCAGGACAAAGTCACAAAGTTCTGCCACCAGGTTAGCCGTGACAGTATCGGGGATACTGTTCCTGACGGCTTGTAGTCCATCTTTGTGTGGAATGTTGGTGTAGAGGGCTTCTACATCCATAGTGGCTAGGATGGTGTTTTTAGGAAGATCACCAATGGACTGTAGTTTCCTCAGGAAATCGGTGGTGTCTCGAAGATAGCTGGGAGTGCTGGTAACGAAGGGCCTGAGGAGGGAGTCTACATAGCCAGACAATCCTGCTGATTCTAGGTGGACTCCTCCTGAAGGTCGAAACAGCAGCCTGGATTTCTACATAGACTGCTTCCGCCGACGTGCACGAGCTGAAATTGTGGAAAAGCAGCATCGCTTACCCCATAACCTCAGCCATGCAGAACACAGTGCCATCCACAGCCTCAGAAACAACTCTGACATCATAATCAAAAAGGCTGACAAAGGAGGTGCTGTCGTCATCATGAATAGGTCGGAGTATGAACAAGAGGCTACTAGGCAGCTCTCCAACACCACTTTCTACAAGCCATTACCCTCTGATCCCACTGAGAGTTACCAAAAGAAACTACAGCATTTGCTCAAGAAACTCCCTGAAAAAGCACAAGAACAAATCCGCACAGACACACCCCTGGAGCCAGGACCTGGGGTATTCTATCTGCTACCCAAGATCCATAAACCTGGAAATCCTGGACGCCCCATCATCTCAGGCATTGGCACCCTGACAGCAGGATTGTCTGGCTATGTAGACTCCCTCCTCAGGCCCTTCGTTACCAGCACTCCCAGCTATCTTCGAGACACCACCGATTTCCTGAGGAAACTACAGTCCATTGGTGATCTTCCTAAAAACACCATCCTAGCCACTATGGATGTAGAAGCCCTCTACACCAACATTCCACACAAAGATGGACTACAAGCCGTCAGGAACAGTATCCCCGATACTGTCACGGCTAACCTGGTGGCAGAACTTTGTGACTTTGTCCTGACCCATAACTATTTCACATTTGGTGACAATGTATACCTTCAAATCAGCGGCACTGCGATGGGTACCCGCATGGCCCCACAGTATGCCAACATTTTTATGGCTGACTTAGAACAACGCTTCCTCAGCTCTCGTTCCCTAATGCCCCTACTCTACTTGCGCTACATTGATGACATCTTCATCATCTGGACCCATGGAAAAGAAGCTCTTGAGGAATTCCACCATGATTTCAACAATTTCCATCCCACCATCAACCTCAGCCTGGACCAGTCCACACAAGAGATCCACTTCCTGGACACTACGGTGCTAATAAGCGATGGTCACATAAACACCACCCTATATCGGAAACCTACTGACCGCTATTCCTACCTACATGCCTCTAGCTTTCATCCAGATCATACCACTCGATCCATTGTCTACAGCCAAGCGCTACGATATAACCGCATTTGCTCCAACCCCTCAGACAGAGACAAACACCTACAAGATCTCTATCATGCATTCCTACAACTACAGTACCCACCTGCTGAAGTGAAGAAACAGATTGACAGAGCCAGAAGAGTACCCAGAAGTCACCTACTACAGGACAGGCCCAACAAAGAAAACAACAGAACGCCACTAGCCATCACCTTCAGCCCCCAACTAAAACCCCTCCAACGCATCATCAAGGATCTACAACCTATCCTGAAGGACGAGCCATCGCTCTCTCAGATCTTGGGAGACAGACCAGTCCTTGCTTACAGACAGCCCCCCAATCTGAAGCAAATACTCACCAGCAACCACACACCACACAACAGAACCACTAACCCAGGAACCTATCCTTGCAACAAAGCCCGTTGCCAACTCTGTCCACATATCTATTCAGGGGATACCATCATAGGGCCTAATCACATCAGCCACACTATCAGAGGCTCGTTCACCTGTGCATCTACCAATGTGATATATGCCATCATGTGCCAGCAATGCCCCTCTGCCATGTACATTGGCCAAACTGGACAGTCTCTACGTAAAAGAATGAATGGACACAAATCAGACGTCAAGAATTATAACATTCAAAAACCAGTTGGAGAACACTTCAATCTCTCTGGTCACTCGATCACAGACCTAAGAGTGGCTATACTTCAACAAAAAAGCTTCAAAAACAGACTCCAACGAGAGACTGCTGAATTGGAATTAATTTGCAAACTGGATACAATTAACTTAGGCTTGAATAGAGACTGGGAATGGATGAGTCATTACACAAAGTAAAACTATTTCCCCATGGTATTTCTCCCTCCCACCCCACCCCCCACTGTTCCTCTGATATTCTTGTTAACTGCTGGAATTAGCCTACCTGCTTGTCACCATGAAAGGTTTTCCTCCTTCCCCCCCCTGCTGTTGGTGATGGCTTATCTTAAGTGATCACTCTCCTTACAGTGTGTATGATAAACCCATTGTTTCATGTTCTCTGTGTGTGTGTATATAAATCTCTCCTCTGTTTTTTCCACCAAATGCATCTGATGAAGTGAGCTGTAGCTCACGAAAGCTTATGCTCTAATAAATTTGTTAGTCTCTAAGGTGCCACAAGTACTCCTTTTCTTTTTTAAATAAAAGACAATGTACGTATTATTTCAATGCAGAGTGGGAAGAATCCTATTGTTTTATTGAAAATAAAGGGAAATGTGTTTGCTTATTGTGCAGCGGTACCATTGCAGTGCCAAAAAAATGACATTTCCAAACTAATCACAGCTCTTTTGACATTAGCCATCAACTTAAATCTGAGCTGAGAAAGAAGAAAATTAATCAACTCAAATCAAACCTATCTGCCCAGCAATCTGTTTTCACTAGACAAGTGGTAAAGTCTAAAAGTGCTACTATTGTTTCCTTTAAAATTGCTCATCTGCTCACAAAGAAGAAAAAACCTTTTCTTTGAAGAAGAATTGTTGAAGGAATCATTTTTGTCTTGTGCTGATTGCTTGTTTCAAGGATTTCCTAATAAGCATGAGATTTTGTCAGCAATACAAGACTTGCAGTTATCAGACAACACAGTTACGAGGAGGATACATGCAATTTCAAGCAATATGCAAACTTAGCTAAAGGATGATTTAGAAATATGTGACTGGTTTTGACTGCAGTTCGATGAGTTGACAGATATATTGGATACAGCACAGTTGGCAGTTATGGTGAGGATGGTATTTAGTGACTTCACCATAAAAGAAGTGTTACTAAAACTATTGCCTATGAAAGGGTGAACAAAGGGTGAGGACATCTATAATTTATTCAAATCATATGCAACATCAATTAGTATACCACTACACAAGCTGTTTGCGATCACCACTGATGGGGCACCAGCAATGATGGGCAGCGCCAATGGATTCATTGCACCCTGCAAAAAGAATGAATCCTTTCAGAACTTTATGTCTTATCAATGCATTATCCACCAAGAAGCTTTGTGCATCAAAGTTTTTTTCTTTTCAACACATCATGAATGTCATTATCAAAATAATTAACTCTATTTGAGTGAAACCTTTACAACACCAACTTTTTAAGGCCTGTTGGAAGATGTTGATGATAAACAATCTAATCTTATCTTGCACAAAGGAGTACGATGGCTGAGCAAAGGTAAAGTTCTTGCATGTTTTTAAGCCTAATTGAAGAGATCAAAGAATTTTTGAAGTCCACAAATCAGAACTTCAAGCAACTAGAAGATTCCAGCTAGTTAAGTCTTCAGGCTTTTCTTGAGGACATCACTGACAAATTGAGCTTTTTAAATCGTGAGCTCCAGGGAAAAGACAAACCTGTGGCTCAAATGATAGGTTCTGTAAAATCATTCAAAGCAAAACTGATCTTGTGGATGTCACATATGAAGACGAGGTCTCTCGTACATTTCTCAAGTATGAAGAAAATGGTATGTGACAGTGATTTTAACCCATCACCATTTGTTATCCACATTCAAACACTTCTGGAAAAAATTGAAAAGAGATTTCAACAGTTCACCATCACTGAGCCTGTAGTTGCCTTTCTTGTGAATCCTTTTACTTGCCAAAGAGAGGTAACAGAAATGGCTACATCAATTGCGAGTCTCATTCAAGTAAGAACAGAAGACATGGAGAATTGGGCCTTCAAAATGATATTGTTCTAAAATCCTGTGCAACAGATGAAATCTTTTGGAATCTGGTTGACCGAAAAAGGTTTCCTGCCTTAAAAAATGTAGAATACAAAATAAAATCTTATTTTGGTTCCACTTATCTATGTGAAGTTCTGTTTTCAATAATGAACATCATAAAATCAAAATACAGATCTCGGCTTACAGATGCCCATCTTGATAATTGCTTATGAATGGGAATATCATCCTACTCTCCCAACTACGAATAATTGGCTGAAGAAATGAAGTGCCAAAAATCACACTGACTTTATTAGAAAAAACACGTGAATTAATGATACCTATTTTCCATTAAGTGCTGATAAGCGTGTATGATTAACTTGTGTTTAACTTTTTTTTTATATTTGTTTGTTTATTGAAATCCAGATATAAGTAACAATATAAAGAATATTTTTAATTAACCATAACTGACTATCTATGTTAAAGTAAGAATAATAAATATTATATTTGGACCAGCAGTTCAGCAATGTTTATATATAGGACTGAAATATTACTAGTCTCACTTTCTGCTACAGCTAGTCTAATTTTTCCAAAAAACTGTCCAATCAAAAAATAATTTTACTTTTTTTAAAATAAATAAGATGAAAAGTGTTTATGATATTTATTTTTGTAAAAATTCCTTAATTTTTCTTACAGATAGATAAAAAAAGAGTACATTCACATGGTAAGGTGAAAAAGTAATTGCCAAATAATTTAATTAATACCTTTCACATGTAAAATTACCTTTTTTATCTTATGGATTCATATACTATATAATATTAAATATGATGGTTTTCATATTATTTAATGTACAACTACAAAATAAGCCTTGAAAAATTGATGGTGCCCACCGCACTCTTCTGAAAACATGAATGTGCTATTGGCCACAAAAAGGTTGGGGACCACTGGTCTACAAATTTATTGGTGTAAAGAAAAAAAAGTAGCAATTCAGCTTTTACATAGAACAGAATGGGACAATCTCTAGAGGGCTAGTGTCAAAACAATAATTGAACTTTTGCATTTTATAGCAGTGGGAGATGTGATTACAAATACACTGCATGGATCAGCAATGACCAAATACACAGTATCAATCACCCCACAGGCTCTGAAGGCTCTGAAGTAACGCAGAATAACTATATTGTGTGGTATGTAATTTCATTGTAAAGATGGTGTGCGTACATCTGTTCTGAAATATCTACACACAATTTGCATAGATTTAATGAGAGTTCCATTGATTTATCAGAAAGCAAGAGCTCCTGTGCATTTTAAATGGTATTGGAGTATTCATGCACAACAGTCCTGGGGCCTGTATAAATATCTGGATAGATGATTATATGGACATGATTCATCAAAAGAGATATTTTGTACCTAGGTACATTAGATCTCTTTATACCCATTGACTACATATTTTAGTTCATATGGCTGGCCAGGACTCCACAGAAGAAGTTCTTTAAAAAAAAAAAGATTGTATTCAGTTGCTTTGTGCTGGATTTTATAAAGCCACATTGTTATGATATATTGCCTACAACATGATTGTCAAATTCTCTAATAATCTGGACCACATTTTAATAGAATCCAGGATCAGCAACCTTTGGCACGTGGCCCGTCAGGGAAATCTGTTAGTGGGCCAGGATGGTTTGTTTACCTGCCGCGACCAGCAGTTTGGCTGATCGCAGCTCCCACTGGCCGAGGTTCGCCATTCCAGGCCAATCCACGGTGCTTCCCATAGCCCCCATTGGCCTGGAACAGTGAACTGTGGCCAGTGGGAGCTGTGAACAGCTGAAACTGTGGACGCTGCAGGTAAATGCTGCCTGCCAGCAGATTTCCCTGATGGGCCACATGCCAAAGGTTGCCGATCCCTGGGATAGAGAGTGTTTTGCCAACCAACCTCCTCATATCCCATTCACAGATGTACAGACTATTTTCCTCACATGCCTGTGAGAGCTATAACAGGTGTTTACATGGAAAAGTGATATTAGGAAAGTATTTAGGCAGCTTTTCTGGGGGGGGGTGGAGGGAGGGCTTAGTCTCCATGTCCCCCCCACACACCTGTTCTGTCTTTCTCTCTTCCACAGGCATGTCTCCTTGTCTTCCACTGCTGCCTGGCTTACCGTTCCTGTGTCCAACTGGCTATCCTTCTCCACTAGAGACTTTTAAACCCATTGGCAGCATCTAGTTCTTATTCTGCCAGCAACTCTAGTCCCTGTGGAGAGGTTGCATTCTTCTCTCTTCTTCAGTAGTAAAACTGACTCCTCCTTGTTTTCAACTGCGTTTACAGGTGTTAAACTGCATTTACTGCTATTATAGAGCCTGGGCATGTGTAGGAGCAATTGTGAGGAGAAAGAGCCATGACATCTTCCAGTTCTCAGTAGGACCTATTGATCTATGTTAAATTGTGAGGCTAATATATCCATACATCACTTTATTTTCTTGTAACCTAATGTATTATTTCTTTGGTCACTGTCTTTCCCATTTCAACCTACGTGTCATGAAATAACTAAAGAAGGCTACAGCACTAATCTTTCCCTTGCACTTTCTCTGTTCAATATTTCAGGCCAAACTCATTCTTGGCTTAACTCCAGGGATCTCAACAAAATTATGCTCAGGATAAATTTAGCCAGTCATTTTGAGTAGCTATTTGAGAGTGGCAAAACTGTGACGTGCCACCTGACTTTTGAGATCAGACCTATCAGAATGATACTGCTAAGAAGAACAGAAATCTATTTGCATGAGTATATTTAATAGCAAAACAGCTCATCAACAGTAGTGAAGGCAGAAAGCCAAGCACTTATATTGATCAAACTCTAAGTGTAACCTTTAAATCTGCTGAGAACATAAGTTGCAACAATAGATTTAGTTATGTTTTTTTTAAAGTTGTGTCTGCTTTCCTCTCCTTCCAGAAACAGGTTTGATCCAAGAGAGACAATTATACTTGTGAGAACTTTATGTGTGATGAATTGCAGGGCTCCTCATGCAGAATATCCTAATAATCAGAATTATAAATCATCTAAGTGTATTTCTGCTCTCTGACAGGTAAAAATCTACTGCACAAGAAGTCCTCTAATTCAGCATAATGAGGTCTGATGCATGATATGTACCTCATATAACCACACACTTAAAGCCACTTGCTTTTATGGCATTTCCATATGCCTATAATCACCTATCTCAACATACAAGTGAATGAATTTGCTGCCAATAAAAGCTATTTAACGCCTTGGTGACAGTGGTGCAGAGTTCACAATAAGTGTTTTAATATTAAGGGTTTTGTGTAGCCTAATTTTAGCATTAAGGGATGTACATTTCTTGGGTTATAACAGTAAATATGCCCATCAGTGCAAATATGTGCATCTGACCCATCTGAAATGCATTCTCCTTAAGATCCACTTCATCATCAGGTACCTACGTTTGGACTAAAGACCACATGGTCAAATTATTTAACCTTTATGTGTCAAATTCCCCATCTGTAAATTGGGAAGAACACTATAGTAATGTAGTGAAAATGACTTACGTAATGTTTGTAGCTCACTTTGAAACAGCACTATTATTAAAATAGGAGAAAGTAAGAACACGTAAACAATGAATTTACAAAGGGGTAGTAGCATAATATGCTCTGTGGCCTATTTTGGTTCTAGCAAATTTCTATGTGTACATTTAGAATACTGATCTGAGAAAAGAAAGTGACCCCAGGAGTAAATGACTAGCTACTTGTTGTTGGTGGTGTTTTTTGTTTTGGTGTAGTGGTGATGGCTGTGGTTTGGCGGGGAGGATATGGGGCATGTTCCAGAAAATTGTTTGTCATCAATGTGTTTTGATTGTTCAGTGCTTAAATTATTTTTGTTTCAATATCACTGAAGGCTTTGATCCACATATTCAAATGCTACAAATGTTGGATATCCTCCCAGAAGCAGTCTCTTTGTTACAGTGTAGCACAATTGTATCCCTAGCCTGTCAATCCATAGATGTAAAAAGTTTGACTTGCAATGCTAGCAGACAGGTAGCATGCACCTGGGCATTTCTGAACATATTAACATTATGCTATAGGCATGGAATTTATATGTATAATGATCATCATTTTATAGCCTTACATTTTTCTTATGAAGTTACAATACAGTAATTTAATAATTGTATCAATTATTGCAAAATTTGTTAAATTGTCCTAAAAGCCATTTAGTATTCTTCATCACAATGATGTTGTTCTCCAAATAAATCTCTGGGACATTATAGTTCCAGGGATTGCAACAACAAAACATACTTCTTATCACCCTTCTATAACTTATATATAACTTTCTATAAAGGAATTTCCAGTCACTGGATCCTCTTTTCTGAGGTAGTAACCAAAGATGTCAGTCTGTTAAATTCCCTTCTCTTCCTTTCTGTTGATCACTTTGTTGCTTTCCTAGGTACAAAGGCTCTTTCCAAAGCTGAGCATCTCCAATTTTATTTTCACATTAAAAAAGTAGGCTACAGGTACACCTGTTCTTATGACTGTGGCCATAGGGAGCACTTTGTCACTACCCTTTTCTGGTATCGCTTTTGTGTGCTAATGATGGAGAGATGGCTGGGGATATATAGAGTTCTGGCTTCTGAGGATAGAACAATTCTGATTCTGTGTGTATCATCTACTCACTATTTGCAGGAGACTATCTCAAATCTGTGCAGGAGACAGAGCTTTCATGGGGTTGGGGGCAGTCTGACAGTCTGGAATGAACTTCCACAGGAAGTAGTGACCATCATGAACCTCACCACCTTACACTCCAAGTGCAAGGCTTATTTCTTTAACCTTGTCTTCATTAATATAAACACTAAGCAGTGGATACCTTTAAAACTTAGCAATATACACAAAACCAGAACCTTCCCATAACACACTGGGGAGAAGGATGAGAGAGAGAATGAATCAAGAGTGACAGGTCTTAGTGATGTCACTTAATGCACTACTGAAGTGCTGAGTATAAACACCTGTGTGAACAGAGTTTAGTAGAAAAAAGACCCTTATATTTAGCACTCATATTTCTGGATTATTCTGGAACTTCAATATATTAGTAAATTGAAAACTTTTGACAGATATAAGAGCACACCAGATGAGAAATTAAGGAATGGCTACTGTATGGCTCTGGTGGACAAACCTCACACCAGCAATGCAAAAATCTTATGAACATTTTCCAGCACAGGCCACAAAAACCCTACCTTTCTACCTGTCACAGGCCAGGATGTGCTTTTAAGGGTAGACCTGATTCCAACCCCTTCCTGCTCTGTATTCTGTCTGCCTAAGGGATGAAATAGTCCCTAGAGGAGTCAGGTGACTGAGTGGGTCACATGACAGCACAGCTATAAAAGACCCATCTGTGGCTTAGATGAGTAAGAGATTTAGTATGGCTGCTCTCCAGAAATCTAGAGAAGAGATATAGAGGGATAGCCAAGGGTCTGTGGAAACTATACCATGGAAAGAGGAAGGTTTGGATTAAAAAACTGGAAAAGAGTTGTGGAAAACCCTATTTACCGGGGATAATCTGTGAGCCTATGGACTAAGAGAAAATAGACTGTTAGGCCTGAAACTATTAGAGTACTGTGGGCCTGTGGGCTAGTCTCTATAACCTATCAGCTTGCATTTTGGGAAACACCAACCAGGGGAAAAAAAGGAGCATGAGACCTCATTCAGCAGGAGACTTCTTCACCGCTTGAATGAACATTACTTTTTGGGTAATCTTCAGAATAATCCATTTTGAAGATTCACTGGACTAAAAAGAGAGGAGGAGAGAACACCAAGTGATCCTTCACCTAACAAGACAAAGGAATAGAGTGCTTTAGACTTTGTGGGACATCTGACCAGAGGGGTTGGTCAGCCATCTTGATGGAAGGTAGGGGTACTGCCTTGAGGAAAGGCTGTCGCTTGTTTAGTTAAGTCTTAGCTTTTATAAAGCATTTTTCACTTGTATTTGCTTGTAACCATTTCTAACTGCATCCCTTATATTTGAACTCACTTAAAATCCTATTCCTTTGATGAATAAACTTGTTTTACTTTTTTATCTAAATCAACCCAGTGCTATGTTTGGTTTAAAGTTAATATTAACTCCAGTTAATATGGCAAGCTGCTGGGTATTATATTTTAAAGGCACAAACAAATTGTATTATCTCCCTGAATGGTCCAGAAGAAGGGTAGATATTGCAAAGCACACATTTTGGGGAAAATTTGGCACTGGGAGGGTCAGGGTCATCACTCCAGGTATAACCAAGGCTGATGGAGGCCAGAGTGTGGCTGAACAATAACAAGAAAGCTGCTGGAATGAGAGCGCTGAACTACAATTGCTTAACAAAGAGGCCATCAGTGCATGCTTGTATGCATGCTCAGTGCATGCTGAATGCATTCTGTCAAGGAAGCTACAGTAGCAAAGTATTTTGAGGTACTCAGGGTTAAATGGAAGGCACTGACACAATTCCTCACTGTCTGGATTTCCCTGCAGAAGATGACAGACTTACAATCCTGTTTATTTTTTAAAAAGACTTAGAGTTGAGCACAGTGAAAGCAAAAGGGCAGAGGAGAAACTGCTCTGTGTGGCATGTTTCCCTCTTAATATTTCCAATTAACCCCCTGTGTAAGAAGCATCATTCTTGCTCTGTATTGGGTATGAGTGGGGGACAATCAGTGTCAGTAAGGAAGCTGTGCTGGTAGTGGTAGACTGGAAAGCAGTGATGTGATATGAATGAAAAGCATATCAGGTAAATACTCACTGGCTCTGTATAAAAAAATTCTCTCTCTTTTCTATAATTTCATGATGCACCAAAACTCTTATCACAGTGTCATGGAAAAAATCATGATACTCTACCTATGTTGACTATGATAAACAATCCATACTTGCATAATATGGATGCACCCCCAACATTTAAGTAAAATCAAATAGGTGGCCTTATTACCTTTGTCTGGTACAAAATATATCTCTTTGTTCACGTGCACAATAGCCATAAGCTACTAGGAATGTGAAGTGACATGAGTTAATGCAGAAATGCATATACTTCCTGATAACAGAAATTTTGTTTTGCATTATATTTCCATGCAATCAGTAGCTAATTTTGATTCAACTAGAAGACAGTCTTAACATAATATTTCATTGCACATTTGAAATGAAAAAAAAATAGTTCCCTATATTTTTAGCTTTTTGATAAGTTGAAATCTTATTTCCTTAAAAAGCTGTGAAATCTCAAAAACAATACCTAGAAAATGAAATAAGCTTCTTCTACTAGATCTTAGTAACTGGTATGTCCCCACTGTCTGTATCTCTGCTTCTCTCTGGAAATAGTATCTGGATTTGTGCAGATTTCAAGGTCATCATAAATCCAGAACAAGAAGTAAATCAATAACCTATTCTTAGACCTCAAATATTTATGTCGAAGAATTTCTAGAGAAAAAGAAAAATTTGACAGACTGAACCAAACTTTTCAATAGCTAAAGATTTATGGTAAATAAAATATTCGGGTTACCTTAAATACCTACAAATACCTATTAGAATATAACTGCCTAGCTTCTGGGAAGAAATATTCACCAGCTGTGTTTTCATGGATAATAAATCTGTATGTTTAAATAAAACAGTTGTTTGCTGGAATTAAAAAAAAATTGCTCCTGGGGGAGGGGACAAACCACTTCTGCAGCTACAGCTAAGAGTAGACACATTTTTCTAAATAATGTCTAATCAAGGAGTGAACAGTTTTTGTTTTTGTTTTTTTAAATGAAGGGTTTTTAAAAGGTATCATCTTGACAGGTCTGAAGACTGAAATGCTCAAGCTACAAAACAGATATAGCAGAGGCAGTGGCAATTCAAGAGTCCTTGCATTGTTTCCCCCTAATGTTCTCCAACCCCAGGTTTGGGGGACTGCCTCTAGCAATGAAAGAGGAGATGCATCTCTGAGCTCTTCCAATCTTTAGCTTCCCTCATGGAACTAAAACCAAAGATTAATTTTTGGCTGTACACAGCTGTTTGCTAGGAATTGAACTGAGAATAATTTGGGCTATCAACAAAACTTCAATTGTGAATGATCCTCCATAAATACTATGACATTGCTTTAAAACAATCCAGATTATCAAAAGATTAGGAAGAACTGAAATTCTGGATTCACTATTTTTTTTTTTAAAGGCACCTCCAAACTACCTTGCCTTTAAGCTAAAATACCTGGGTTCGGAATTTAAATTACCATAGATACAATATTGGCCACACTTAATGAACTGGCATTGGATCTTGTGTTGTCTCAAGTTCATTACCAATAGTTGAAGGGAAGAAACTAAACAGAAGATTAAGAATTCAAACACTTACAGAAAACAGGAGATGGGGATAAATAAGACTTCTTACCTATTGTCACACATCAGGGCAATTGCGGCTGTATTTCCCCTGAGTGCACAGCAAGCGCACCTATTATCAGTTTTCTGAATCCTCTGCTGTCACCTCCCTTGGGTAAATGCCTGTCTTTCTCCCTTCTCATCAGGGTATTTCCAGGCTGCACAATTCCCCACCTTCACTGTGTTATTCTAGCACACACAGATTGCCCAAGGACATCTGCTTGCTTTCTCTTCAGAGATGGTTAACGTGTAATTACTGCAGTTATGAGTACCACACTTTCTATGCAGCCTATTTTATACTTAAGGTAAAAAAAAACCTACAAAACAAACAAACAAAAAACCCTACAGAGAAAACTTTAAAAAAAACAATAAAGGAACCTACACCTGTGCTAATTAGCTTATCAAGATCATCCCAAACTTAACATAGACTCTGGCAGAACCTGCAAATATTCACCCAAGGGAATCCTCACGGTTACCAGTTCATCACAGCTTCACCTCAGAACAAATACACTCATCATATGTTAAATTCATCCTTTCATACAGTTTAGTATACAGTCCCTGTTCTGGAGTTTCTAGAAGCAGGTAATTGGTACCCAGTGGGCCTCTCTCCCTAGGGCATCTTCAAAAGGTTGGCTTCCCAGGAGAAGAGCTTGCATTCTCCTCACCCCAAGGTACTTAGGAAATCCACTTCATATGTATTGTTATTAAAAAGACTTGAAGTTCCTAATACATTCCAGAAATTGCATTTATCTTGTCTCCTTGTTGACGAAGTTTCATACTATCTCACAATAGTACATAAAAAC
This sequence comes from Dermochelys coriacea, assembly GCF_009764565.3. Classification (NCBI taxonomy): domain Eukaryota; kingdom Metazoa; phylum Chordata; order Testudines; family Dermochelyidae; genus Dermochelys; species Dermochelys coriacea. The sequence goes on along the minus strand of NC_050068.2, from coordinate 88,956,550 downwards.
TTACATTTTAATACAAAGTATACCAAGAGTATTGACCCTAATTCAAAAAGGTTTAACTTTATTGAAGTAAGTTTTTGTCTTAATTCCATAAATTTTGTTCAGGATATTGTCAGCCTGCCATGCCTATGCCATGTCATTTTTCTTTATTATATGCCTCTGCCATGTGTCTTGCACATGTCATGTAACATGTTATAAGGCACCACTCAGAAACAATAAAACAGTAAATATTGGTGGATTTTGGAATCAACTTTGAGAAATATGTTCAGGAATCAATTTGGGAATTAGAGACAGAAGTCCATTAATGCTAAACAACCAAATTATTCTTTCTGCTGCCTTCTTGTTTATTCTCATCCTATACCTCTCAGTGGAATAATACAGGAATTTTTTCATATGAATATATTTTTAAAGTGAAGCACTCAAACCAATTTTACTGGGGTTAGCATTGTTAAGACAGATCTGCTACAATGAAGATTTTTTTCACAGTGTATGGTTGCAACACCAATGGAGAAAAAGCTAATTTTTTCAAGAGAATATCTGAGATTAGAATCACTGTGTTTATGCCACCACTCTTTTTTTTTAAATGAGCTAAGGTTAAGGAACTGACAATAAAGAGTTGCATCTGCTAGCACAACAGGTGGGTGCCAAAACACAAGTGCAGCAATGACTTGACAAATGCCTGTCCCTTGTTCACACCCTTGGACTCATTCAGAAAACCATTGAGCATAGAAAAGGTAGAAAAACATTGAATAATGAAGAAACAAGGCCAGGAGCATCAAGGGGAGATGACGGGTGCAAAGTGCATTAGTTTGGAACTATGGGAGGCATATATGAACTCAGGACCATCTCCTGTGACTTGGCAGAAGGATGGTTGAGGCCAGTCTTCTCCTCTCTCCCCTGCAAATGTTGTGGAGATGGGTAACTAAGACAAGGCCCTTCTTCAGAATGGTTGTGTCATAAGTGATGCTGTCTAGTCTTAACTGTGGATTGTATGAACTAAAAGAACATCTTTCCAACTGGGCCACCTCAAAGGAATCACATAACTACATCTGCAAGGAAAAGCAATGGGAGAGAAATGACACAGTGGAGGGGAATGTATAGTAGCCACAGACAACAAAAATCTCCCCAACACTACCTTCACAGCAGCAGAATTGTCCCTTTGCAGGACACTTCAGTGCCCACAGTGAGAAATAGAAAAGACGGGTGCATTTTTCCCCAGTCAGAGAGCATGTGCAGGGTGACCTAGTCCAAAGAGGAAGAGGTAGGCACTTGGTCTATGTTTGCTAGCATGTTTCACAACCTCCACTCCCCCAGCTGCTGTCATACCAAGAAAAAATTCTCCCAGGTAGAGCCCAGGTCTGCAAGTCACATATATTGAATAAGGCATGATGATGGGGTTAATCTGTTCTCATCTTGCCTTCCCTATTTTCTGTCACGGGGAAGGAGAAGAATTAGGACAATTCAATCAATGGACATTCTGAAAGGAATGCCTTTATCAAATTAAATGGATGTGATATGTTGGAGGAAAAATAGGATAATATAATGGTGTTGGGAACTATTAGATGGTACTATTACACACAAATAGTCTTACAAGTTCTGAATCTATGTAGACAACTAGATCTTGGAAAAAATGATTTTAATTAGCATATATAAAAAGAAAAGGAGTACTTGTGGCACCTTAGAGACTAACAAATTTATTTGAGCATAAGCTTTCGTTAGCTACAGCTCACTTCTTCAGATGAAGTGAGCTGTAGCTCATGAAAGCTTATGCTCAAATACATTTGTTAATCTCTAAGGTGTCACAAGTACTTCTTTTCTTTTTGCGACTACAGACTAACACAGCTGCTACTCTGAAACCTGTCATTAGCATATACAAAATTGTACCACAACTGTGCATAATCCCAGGAAAAGCTGATTTACTGCCTTGGTGTCTCTGATTGAATTATCCCTTGGGTACTCTGCTTCCCAAGGTCATGCTCATACAAGAAAACATTATAGTGTCACAACACCTGAGTTATATTGGCTCTGGAAACCAGTGCCAACAAATATGAGTTTTACCAGTTTCCCTTTACTACATAATAAACACCAGAAGTCATGCTATTTTTATGTTGTGCTATTTTTATATCACCATTGCAGTCTTTATTAACATTGATACATCCCTGATCTGCTAAAGAGGACAGGAACATTTCTGCATGTGTTTGACTGAAGTACAGATGTGCAGGGATTTCTGGACCACTCTTACATAAGTGATGAAGAAGGTACATGAATACCTGCCACTTTTTTTTCTCCTGCCATAATGCTTTCCAGATAAAGGCAGTTGTGTCTTAATGGGGGTGGGTATCTAAGGATACAGAGATTTAGTTTTGTATTAGAAATTACAATCTCCTTTTTCATCTCTTCCTGTAACAGTTTTCCAAGAGAAAGGTTGGGGTCAGGAGTCCGTGTACAGCTTGGATTCCATCAGAGTGTAGGGATCCAGTGGGGCAGTTAGAATACAAACATTTATAATTTGTGTGTGCAGGCAGCCCGCAGACCTGGCACCTCACTTTCAGCCTTTCCCTGGGGGCATCCACCTTGCTTTTGATGATGTTGGCATTCATCACACAAACAGCTATACAGCTTGTGTCCTAGAGTGTTCTGAACCAACTGTGTTTTCCTAAGCACTGAAGGCTTCATGCTTGGGTATATCCCATTGCTGCAGTCCAGCCAAGAGGTGACCAAGGTGTGAATAACCAAGGCCAGGTCAATGTCAGGATGGGAAGGATTTTCCTAACAAACTACAGATGGTAGAAAGCGTAACTTATGGATGCTGCTATGTGGGTATTTGGTATGAAAAAATAATCTAGGAGCACTCCTAAACTATGCATTGAACTGACCAATTCTGGGTAGATAAGAACATAAGAATGGCCATAATGGGTCAGACCAGTGGTCCATCTATTCCAGAATCCTGTCTTCTCACACTGGCCAATACCATGTGCTTCAGAGGGAATGTACAGAACAGGCAATCATTGAATGATCCAAGGTATGTACCTTCAATGAAAACAGACAGCACTGTGGCTGCAAACTCTTACAAAGGTTTTACTCTGCCCATCAGCATCACCTCTGACTAGCAGAGATTCAGTTTCAACCAACTGTTCTTCATCCATGAGCTGAGCTCAATCCATTATTAACACTAATAAATGAGCGTACTCCAAAGTACTGAGCCATTATGTTGATGGTGACGAGGATATACAGACCTATGTGTCATTTGCATATTGCTGGCACCTGAGTCTATGTCATTATGTCATGACCAGTTCATCTTGTGGCTGCATATAGATGTTGAATAGGACTGAAGAATGAATTGATCTTTTCTGGGTTCTCCAAGTGAGAAATGTAGTTCTGGAAGTACAGTTTCCCATCACTAATCATTGTGCGTTAACTTTTTTTCTTTGCTTCCTGTATCAGAAAACTGTCTCAAGGGTTCACTTGAACTAGGAAGATTGCTGTCTTTTTTTCAAAAACTGCATATTTCAAAATATAAACAATTTGTAAGGTTGGGCTTTGATTTTTTTTAAGTAGCTTTAAAGAATTGTTTGAAATGGCCTTGATCTCTTAGCTAAGTCTCCTCCTCACTTTAAATGCTCTGAGAGGCAGAGTGAGATAATTTTGAGTATGTTGTCCTTTTACACAGGCAGATCAGCTTCCAGAAAACATGCATGTTAAAAAAACACTGAACTTTATTTAATGTCAGGATACTGTACAGGCAAAAGTATCCTTGTGTTACAGAAATGTATATTATCATCAAGAAGATACTAAAATAAAATTGTATTAATTTGAATGGTCCATACAGTGAGTTAAATAAATAAATAAATAAATATGCTTATTGTACACTGCCGTTTTTATTACCTGTATGCAAACAATTTTTTGAACTCTGAACTCTCACATAGCATCCATGAGTAATACTCCATATCAGTGATACTTACACTTGTGGCTTCTGATCCTCAGTCTATCTTTAATGTGTCTTCTGCAGCTCTTTGCAGCACATCATATTAAAACACTGTGTGATTTAATTATTAACCAATCAAAGTTATTAATCAATCAGGATGCTTTTACTATGTTATTAGCCAATTGTAGAATACTTGGTTAGTTATCTTCCTGTAAGAATTTATATATATATATATATATATATATATATATAATTAATCAATTAAACAATGAATTCAAAGTACTATGGCTCTCTTGGGTTACTAATTTGGCTCTTGAATCACTGAGGCCTGAGTATCACTGCTTTATATCATCTCCATTTGACAAGGAACTCCATCCCACCCTGGTGGATGAAGAGCTGACCTTGGTATTCATGCCTTTGTCACCTCTCCACTGGACTACAGCCATGCAATATACTTGAGCATAAAGCCTTCAGTGGTTAGGAACCTCCAACTGGCGGACAACACTACATCATGTTTCTTCAGTGACACATGCTACCACAAGCACATCAAACCTGTCCTCTGCTCTCTACACTGACTTCTTATTAAATATTTAGCTGAGTTCCAGGTCTCAGTCCTTATCTTCAAGGTGCTCCATGGTTTGCATTCAGGTCACATAAAAGATCAACTGAAGTTTTGGGATGAAGATCACAGTTCACAATTTTCCTTCTATGGCACAATGGAACTCTCAACAATAATGGTAAAACTCATCCATGCATGAGATGGAAGTTTCTCTGTGCTGGACTGAGACTGTGGAATAATCTCCCCCAGAAAGAAAAAGTTATCACAAATCTCATCACGCTCTGCAAGGTGCATGTCTGAGATTTGCCTCATCCAACAGAAACATATAGTAACAGGTGTGTGTATGGCATATAAGGGTGGCAGCTTGAAAGTGCTGCTCAACCCAGCTTGCTAAGGCATACTTTATTCGGGTGTAGTGCCCGTGGCAAGTGAGGATGGCAGCTTGGAAATGCCATTCGACCCAGCCTGCTAAGTCCAGGGACATATAAGGGATAGCTGGGGAGTGCTGATTTACCCGGTCCACTCAGATGCGCTCTGTTAATGAGTGTGTGTGTGTTCAGCTGATTTTGGGGCTGGCAGAACCCAGCCCTGGGTGACCGAGGTCCTGCACGATAGCTCCATTGGGAGGGAACTTGCAGAAGGGAGAAGCAGAGTTCCATATGAAAACAAAAAATGACACAAGTAATACATTGAAAGAATTGCAGAACTCCCCCCCCCCGGAAGAGTAACCCTAATAAATGAGCATACCCCAAAGTAACGGGCAAATCTGGTAACAACACCTTTAGCCCATATATTCTCTCTAATACAATAGGCCCACTGAGATCGGGAGACCTGTGCAAGTGATCAACTGGTGAATCTGGGCCTGTGTCCCTCACTCTGTGTAATGTCCTACATTACCTTGTATAGGCTTTATAACCATTTTGTGCTGGATCACTTCAGCACATGGAAAATTTCAGCTGACTAGTTCCAGGGGTGTAGATAGAGTGTCCTTTTAATAATAAAATGCAGTAACTGAGTTTTTATTACTTTGAGTTTTCACTTTTCATTTGTGTTTCATAAATACAATTATGACATAAGTATCATCCTACCTCTTTAATTGCTTTAGTCTGAACAGAAATAAATTCAGCCAGTGGTGATTGGCAAATAATGTCTATATTCAAAAGACAGAACTTTAAGTGTCTACCCTGAATCTTCATTTGTTTTTCTGTAGTTGAATGTTATCTCTTTCCTGGCAGTCTAATGTGCTGGTAATGCAAGTAAGAATAAAGGGCTGTAATCTTGATGTGTTTTCAAGGGATTAATCAAATGCTTTGTCGCATAAAAAGTGAAGACCAACTCTGTTAGCACTACAAGGAAGTATATACATTTAGGATTAAAAAATTGAGACATTCTACTGTGAGCTGTTAATGAATTTAAGAGACTTTGCAAAATGGATCGGCATTTTTATATTCCATTTACCCAGATAAGGTTAAGTGAGCAAAAACACTATTTGCACTAGAAATAAGGCTAGATAGTAGTTAGAGTACTTTGTCACAACAAAAAAGAATTACAATGATAATAGGCCACAGCAGTCTCTTATGCCTCTTAAAACTTTTTGCCTCTTTGGTTGCTATATGTGCTCATACTTTTACACTTAATCATATTACTTAAACTTCTTACAAATTATTTGCAGACAAAACCCAGAAGTTTAATAGTGCAAAGTTTCTGTACACCAAATTACACATCTGTTTTGCTTGTCATTTCAGTGTTATAATAGACAATGCTAGGTAGATATTGTCAGTATCATTTGTTATTGTTATGGGACCACAATTCTGCTCAGAAGACTGTGAAGCCACATATAAAGATTATAGTTTATTTATTATGCTTTAGTATGTTCAAATGTGGTAGACTGGATAGGCCAAACACAACTTATGCTTTGCTTATATTTTTTATTGCTAATCTAGAAATCTTTGGGTTTCCTAGTGGTTTTTGTTGTTGTTGTTGGTTGTTCTTGTTTTCTTTTGTTTTTTAAGAGTCAAAAATTGTACATCATTTTTGTCAGACAGCTCTTGGGATTTGGAGTCTGATCTTCAAAAATGTAAAACTAACCGGCACACATGCAATTAAGGATCAGGGCCAAGAATTTAAAAACTAGTCTAAACTTCTAAATATATTTTTAAGTATCTAAATAAATGGCAAAATTTTCAAAAACTACTAAGAAGCTACCAAGTAGCTGTCCTTGATCTCAGTGCTGTTTTTAAATAGGATTGGGAAAATTCAGTGTTTAAATTTTTATGATTTTGACAATTAATACTGGTTTATTTTTAAACCTTTTTTAGATTTGTATTGGTTTCAAAGTTCACAGTTGCAAAAAAATATGCATTTTAATCTTTTTTATTTTTATTGACTTAAATGTTCACAACTCTAAGCAGTTTATTGAGGAATCAGACAACGGGGGGAGGGGGTCAGCCAATTATTTAATGACAGTGAATATTGAGAGGCAAAAAGTAAAAACTTTATAACTGTTAAAACACAAATTGTCAACATCAAATTTCAAAATATATACAGTAAATAATCTTAAATCAAACTCTAACAAGTAAACAAGCAGCACTTTTCTTTCTTTACCGATAGGTAAATTCTGATTATTATTGATGGAAACATTTTTTCGCTGGTTTCTTTGTGTATGTACACAAACATTTACCAATAAAAATCTAGTCCTTTCAAGCCTAATCATGGACCACTTTGGGACATCTTTCAGCACTGAGAAACTCTGGTTTTCATATTATTTCAGATTGCCCAAGGGAAAGATCTGTCTGATTGTCTGCTCTCCCCACCTCCTGGGAAAGAACAGCCAATCAGGGTCGCTGTAAGAAGCAGGCCGGGCTCTCTCCTCCTCTCCTAAGGAGCCAAGAGGAAATTTTGGGTGGGGGAGGGCAGAGTAAAAGCAGCCAGTATCACTTTCAAATGGAAGGAGGTAGGAGCACAAACAGCACAGCCTCTGAGGACACTCGACTCTCTCATCCCCTACTCCAACTTTGCGGAGATGGATTGCTCCCTTCTGCTGCTTCCCACTTCTTGTCTTTTCTCTAATGCTGTAACATCAGGCTTGGGAATATGGAGAGGAGAACCGCCTTGGAGCTGCTTCCCTCCAGACATGGAAGGGAGAGAAGAATGAACCTCTGTAACTGCAGGAGGAGCAGAAGTCCAGGGGGCTTGAAGCAAATGTGGGGCTTGCACATAAGAAAGGTGTAGAATTGTTCTTGTGCTAGGTGGGTGGAGTTGATTTGGGGTTGGGAGAAATGTAGGGGCTGGGAGCTCAAAACTGTGCAGTGCAGTGGCCAAAATGATATTTCTTACTATATATGGCAACACTGATTGCGTACATACATATTGGAAACCCTCCAAACCAAAACCCTCAATTCTTTTCAGAGACTGGACCAGAGCAATGATGACATTTTGCATGCTTTCAGCATCAGTAAATCAAAACTGGGTTGTGAGTGTACAATCCAAACTAAAATCTATTCCCAACCAAGGGATCTGAGATTTCTTTTCAAGATACCTACAATTCACAATTCACTGCAAAATCTACAATACAATTGTATTGTATCTACAATACAATTCACTGCAAAATAAGGCTCAGCACCTTTTTCTAACATGCCTTTAGCAAATCTGCTTTCTAAAGACCTTTCCTTTGTTCTAACCTCCTCACAAAATATTTTCACACATGAATAGAAATGAACAAAGCACACAGTTTTTATTCATGATTCCTATTCTGGGTCATTAAACAATAGTGGAGTTTGCGAGACACACTTAAATTTCTTTTTGCCAGCCTCCGTTTTTACAGTTTGCTTCAGAAGTGCAACACAGTCAGATTTCTGAAGCAGTTTTTCCCCCCTAAATGGCATTTCACAGTTGTTTTGACAAGCCTCTAAAATTTCACTAAGGGAAGGAAATTTAAAGCGAATAGTATAATACGTTTTAAAAGAAAGGTAGATTTGTTCTTGTAAAATGAGAGATTTGGTGAGGGGAGCAAAAAGGTGAGAGTAAGTAATGTAATCCCCACACTGCATGCATTTGGGGGAAGAGGATAGAGCTCAGAATATTATTGTCATGCAAAATTAACCTGCTTCCATGTTTCTTTACAGACATGAAGTTCACACCATGTTTCTTGAAAGGCTGCTGAAATCTGTAAACAAACAAAATCTTCCCTGACTTATAAATTTGAGTGGTTTAAATACCAAACAGTGTAATCCAATGGCCATGGTAGTCTCTCAATAGGATTTGGATCAAAGAGCTAGTATTGTGCGCGAGTATATGTTTTAAAGTTCCCTTTTTTATATCAGGTTTGGAGCTCAACTGAATCCCAAATTCAAAATGAAATGGGGGTGATGTAAGATCAAGCAGATTGAAACTGATGAGGTTCAAAGAAAAACCACCATATGATATACCCTTCAGTTGTATAATCTTTCTTTATAAGTAATATTGTTTGTGGTGCACTTTAGCATGGTTGAAGAGGGTTTTATTTTTACCTACTTGCCACCCCACGTACTTGGGACTATTATGTTTCTTCATCTCATACATATATATTTAAAAGATCTTCTGTGCAAGAATGGCCTTTTGCAATCATGATATAGGATAAAAAAACCCAATCATATTAAAACAATGTGGTGCTTGAAATGAGCTTTCAGTCATTTTTTTCTCTTTCATTTTGTTTTTCAAAGCTTTGTTTTAGGCATGAGATATTATTTTTTATCACAATCATAAATAAATAATTGGAGAAATAAAGCTCATTCTTATAAGAGTTTGAATACAAGAATGGTGTGTGTGTGTTTTTTTGATAAAAATGTAAATTTTCCTCCTCATCAAGGGCCAGACAGGCATGAAGAGTAGGACTGTCTTGTGATTAAGCAGCTAAACTGGAATTCAGAAGACTTGGGTTCATTATCTGGCTCTGTCACAGACTTCCTGTGTGAACTTGGGCAAGTCACTTGGGGGGAGATTTTCAAAAGTCACGTAAATGAACTTTTGCTATTAAATCCCAATGTGGCTTTGAAAATCCCTCCCTAAATTTTTCTGTGCCTCAGTTTTCCATCTGTAAATGGGGATGTTGATGATTCTTTTATCTCTCTTTTTAATTTAATCGAAGGCCTCAGTTTTTGAGTGCTCAACTTGAGACACCTGACTTTAGCCAATCACTGCTCATCACTTTCTTGAATATCTAGCCCATTTAAGATGTCTCAACTGGATACTTAAAAATGGAGGCACCTGAAAACCAACATTAATCTCTGAAAATTTAAGCCTGTAAACTCTCTGGAGCTGGGGCCATGTCTCAGTATTTATTTTTGCAGCATCTGTCACAATAGGGATCCAAATTGTGCTGGGACACCTAGGTGCATGTTCTTGTGCTCTCTTGGCCTGAACCAATGCCCAATTAGTGAAGAGACTCTCACTGATTTTAGTGGCTCTGAGTGCAGCAAATCTCAATGCATATTATAAAGGATTATTTTATTAATAAAATAAATAAGTAAAAAAAGTATTGTACTTACAGGACAACCCTAGAAAGATATGAGCTAGGACAAGTTTGGGATAAAAGCAAAAGAGAAAGGTGGAGGAGATATTGATTTTAATTTTGTTATGGTATCTGCAGTAAGTATATATTGTATTTTTTAAAAGAAAAGGACGACTTGTGGCACCTTAGTGTCTAACAAATGTATTTGAGCATAAGCTTTCATGACCTACAGCTCACTTCATCGGAGTGAGCTGTAGCTCACAAAAGCTTATGCTCAAATAAATTAGTTAGTCTCTAAGGTGCCACAAGTCCTCCTTTTCTTTTTGCAGATACAGACTAACACGTCTGCTACTCTGAAAACTGTATTTTTTGTTACTTATCTATTTTCAAAGTTGTAGGAAAGAGTGCTGAGTAATGTATTTATATTATGACATTTTGTATGGATCTTTTATCTTGGAAATCTTCTTTGACGTGACACAAATTAATCAATGTGCTGAATTTGGCTCTTTGATATTTCATTCAGGAGTTGAGTGGTATTTCTTCTTAAGATTTACATTCTGAAGTCATTTAAGCAAGGCTGGTTCCAAAATCAATTTTTCCCTCATGTCCAGAAAATGAACAATCTACTGTAGTTTGAACCTCAGTTAATATTATTCCTGTATTACATTCTATGGAGGCTGTGGATTTTTGTTTTGTTTTTGTTTTAACATCATAGAATCATAGAATATCAGGGTTGGAGGGGACCTCAGAAGATCATCTAATCCAACCCCCTGCTCAAAGCAGGACCAATCCCCAACTAAATCATCCCAGTCAGGGCTTTGTTAAGTCTGACTTTAAAAAACTCTAAGGAAGGAGATTTCACCACCTCCCTAGGTAATCCATTCCAGTGCTTCACCACCCTCCTAGAGAAAAAGTTTTTCCTAATATCCAACCTAAACCTCCCCCACTGCAACTTGAGACCATTACTCCTTGTTCTGTCATTTGCTACCACTGAGAACAGTCTAGATCCATCCTCTTTGGAACCCCCTTTCAGATAGTTGAAAGCAACTATCAAATCCCCCCTCATTCTTCTCTTCTGTAGGCTAAATAATCCCAGTTCCCTCAGCATCTCCTCATAAATCATGTGCTCCAACCCCCTAATTATTTTTATTTCTCTTCACTGGACTCTTTCCAATTTTTCAACATCCTTCTTGTAGTGTGGGGCCCAAAACTGGACAGAGTATTCCAGATGAGGTCTCACCAATGCTGAATAGACGGGAAAGATCACGTCCCGCTATCTGCTGGCAATGCTCCTACTTATACAGCTGTAACGGGGTGGCCACCCCACTCTGGACCTGAAGGGGTTAAAACAGCCCTGGGACAGGACTGCCTGGGGGAGTCAATAGTAAAAGCAGCCCTGGAGAGGGCTGTGGCTGGGAAAAGCTAGGCTGACTGGGGTAAGCAGCCACAGTTGTGGCCAGCTCAATCAGGGCCCAGCTGGCCCTTATAAGAGGGCTGGGGGCCAGGATCGGGAAGAGTCTCACTTGGAGAGGGAGAAGGGCTAGCTGCCTGGGAGTAAGGTACCTGAGCTGGAGCAGTACTGGGGAATAGGGCAAGGGAGCTGGGGAGCTCCAGCCTGGTAAACCCTCAGGCTGCAGGCCTTGATGAAGGCCTATGAAAAGGTACTGGGGCTGCAGAGGGGCAGCCGGAGGATAGGCAAAGGCAGCAAGTCCTAACCCATTGCCAGTGATGAGTGCCCATTACAGGTTGCAGGCTGTCCCAGTGAGTAGAGCTAGATGATGACTGGCAGTAGCCACTGAGGCAATGTGGGTTTAGAGGGTTGGGGGGTTCCCCTGAGAGGGGAGACCCAGATTGTGGGGACTGCTGGGGCAGAACCCCAAGGTAAATGGCACCGGACTCTGGGAGGGAAAGGGGGCTAGTGGCAAGTGAGAAACCAGCCTGCAGAGGGCAGTCCTTAGGCTGAAGAGCTAATTCCTGAGATGGCCAGCAGGAGGCGCCACACTGGTGAGTCATCGCATTGCTACAACAGCCCAAAATGCCGTTAGCCTTCTTGGCAAAAAGGGCACACTGTTGACTCATATCCAGCTTCTCGTCCATAACCCCTAGGTCCTTTTCTGCAGAACTGCTGCCTAGCCACTCGGTCCTGTAGCAGTGCATGGGATTCTTCCATCCTAAGTGCAGGACTCTGCACTTGTCCTTGTTGAACCTTATCAGATTTATTTTGTCCCACTCCTCTAATTTGTCTAGGTCCCTCTGTATCTATCACTAGCTTCCAGCATATCTACCACTCCTCCCAGTTTAGTGTCATCTGCAAACTTGCTGAGGGTGCAATCCACGCCATGCTCCAGATTGATAATGAAGATATTGAAGAAAACTAGCCCCAGGACAAACCCTTGGGGCACTCCGCTTGAAACCGGCTGCCAACTAGACATGGAGCCACTGATCACTACCCGTTGAGCCCGATGATCTAGCCAGGTTTCTATCCACCTTACAGTCTATCCACCTTCCCCTCATCCACAGAGCCATTTATCTTGTCAAAGAAGGCAATTAGGTTAGTCAGGCATGACTTGCCCTTGGTGAATCCATGCTGACTGTTCCTTATAACTTTCCTCTCCTCTAAGTGCTTCAGAATTGATTCCTTGAGGACCTGCTCCATGTTTTTTCCAGGTGAGGTGAGGCTGACTGGCCTGTAGTTCCCTGGATTTTCTTTCTTCCCTATTTTAAAGATGGGCACTACATTAGCCTTTTTCCAGTCATCCAGGATCTCTCCCGATCGCCATGAGTTTTCAAAGATAATGGCCAATGGCTCTACAATCACATCTGCCAACTCCTTTAGCACCCTTGGATGCAGCGCATCCGGCCCCATGGGCTTGTGCTTGTCCAGCTTTTCTAAATAGTCCTGAACCACTTCTTTCTCCATAGAGGGCTGGTTACCTCCTACACATAATGTGCTGCCCAGTGCAGTAGTCTGGGAGCTGATCTTGTTTGTGAAGATAGAGGCAAAATAAGCATTGAGTATATTAGCTTTTTCCACATCCTCAATCATTAGGTTGCCTCCATCATTCAGTAAGGGGCCCACACTTTCCTTAACCTTCTTCTTGTTGCTAACATATCTGAAGAAACCCTTCTTGTTACTCTTAACATCGCTTGCTAGCTGCAACTCCAAGTGTGATTTGGCCTTCCTGATTTCACTCCTGCATGCCTGAGCAATATTTTTATACTCTTCCCTAGTCATTTGTCCAGTCTTCCACTTCTTGTAAGCTTCTTTTTTTGTGTTTAAGATCAGCAAGGATTTCACTGTGAAGCCAAGCTCGTCGCCTGCCATATTTACTATTCTTCCTACATGTTAGGATGGTTTGTTCCTGCAACCTCAATAAGGATTTTTCAAAATAAAAGTCAGCTCTCCTGGACTCCTTTCCCCTTCATGTTATTCTCCCAGGGTATCAGATGGATATCCTGCCCATCAGTTCCCTGAGGGAGTCAAAGTCTGCTTTTCTGAAATCCAGGGTCCGTATTCTGCTGCTCTCCTTTCTTCCTTGAGTCAGGATCCTGAACTTAACCATCTCATGGTCACTGCCTCCCAGGTTCCCATCCACTTTTGCTTCTCCTACTAATTCTTCCCTGTTTGTGAGCAGCAGGTCAAGAAGAACTCTGCCCCTAGTTGGTTCCTCCAGCATTTGCTCTACAAAATTTTCCCCTACACTTACCAAAACTTCCTGGGTTGTCTGTGCACTGCTGTATTGCTCTTCCAGCAGATATTGGGGTGATTGAAGTCTCCCATAAGAACCAGGGCCTGCAATCTAGTAACTTCTGTTAGTTGTTGGAAGAAAGCCTCATCCACCTCATCCCTCTGGTCTGGTAGTCTATAGCAGACTCCCCCCATGACATCACCCTTGTTTCTCACACTTCTAAACTTAATCCAGAGACGCTCAGGTTTTTTCTGCAGTTTCATACCGGAGCTCTAAGCAGTCATACTGCTCTCTTACACACAATGCAACTCTCCCACCTTTTCTGCCCTGCCTGTCCTTCCTGAACAGTTTATATCCATCCATGACAGTACTGAAGTCATGTGAGTTATCTCACCAAGTCTCTGTTATTCCAATCACATCATAATTCCTTGACTGTGCCAGGACTTCCAGTTCTCCCAGCTTGTTTCCCAGGCTTCTTGCATTTGTGTATAGTCACTTAAGATAACTCACTGATCATCCTGCTTTCTCAGTATGAGGCAGAAGTCCTCCCCTCTTGCACTCTCCTGCTTGTGCTTCCTCCCGGGTTCCCACTTCCCCACTTACCTCAGGGCTTTGGTCTCCTTCCCCCAGTGAACCTAGTTTAAAGCCCTCCTCACTAGGTTAGCCAGCCTATTGCAAAGATGCTCTTCCCTCTCTTTGTTAGGTGGAGCCCATCTCTGCTTAGCACTCCTTCTTCTAGGAACACCATCCCATGGTTAAAGAATCCAAAGCCTTCTCTTCAGCACCACTGCGTAGCCATTTGTTGACTTCCACGATTCGATTCTCTACCTAGGCCTTTTTCCTTCCACAGAGAGGATGGACGAGAACACAACTTGTGCCTCAAACTCCTTTATCCTTCTTCCCAGAGCCACTTAGTCTGCAGTGATCTGCTCAAGATCATTCTTGGCAGTATCATTGGCAGTATCACATGGAGAAGCAGTAAGGGGTAGTGATCCGAGGGCTTGATGAGTCTTGGCAGTCTCTCCGTCACATCGTGAATCCTAGTTCCTGGCAAGCAGCATACTTCTTGTCTTTCCCAGTCAGGATGGCAGATAGATGACCAGTCCCCCTTAGGAGTGAGTTCCCGACCACCACCTCCCACCTACTTCTCTTGGGAACGGTCGTCATGGAACCCCCATCCCTAGGACAGTGCATCTCATGCCTTCCAATCAGTGGAGTCTCCTTCTGCTCCCTTCCCTCAGATGTATCATCTATCCAGTCTCTGCATTAGTACCTGTGGAGAGAACATGAAAACAATTGCTCACCTGTATCTGCATTGCTCATACATGGACACTCCTCTTTCTTCTTCTGGAGGTCACATTCTGCCAAATTTCTTCACTGTCCTTCTGTCCCCGCTGTGCAGCCTGCTCTGAATCTTCAGAATGTTGTGCCCATAGAAGCATATCCTAACATCTGTCCAGGAAATCTTCAGTTTCTCTTATGCAATGCAGGGTCGATACTTGTTTCTTCAGACATTGAACCGTCTCTTCCAATATGGAGACCAGCTTGCACTTTGTTCAGACAAAGTTGCTTCTGTCCTGTGGAAGAAAGACAAACATGGCACATCTTGTGCAGGTCACAACAGCTGATTGCTCACCATCCATATTATCTTCCTTCTAAGAGCTTCCTCAGGTGTAGTAGTAACTATTCAGAGAAGCCTGCAAGATGAAAGCCTCAGTGGGCTCTCCCCAGGCGAACTCCTAGTCAAACTCCCTCTGTTAGCCTCTCCGCTGTTCACCGCTCAGTTGGTTTGCAGCTGACTGCCTTTTTATAGCAGTCAGGCCCATTCAAGGCCCACTAGGAACAAAGCACTCCCAATTCACACTTTTCAAACAATCAAGCACATGGTCAAACTGACAAACTGACAAACTCTCCCTGTAACTGACACTCAGATACTCACCAACACAGCCCACCTATGCAGCCCTTAGCATACCACCTCTCGGTCAGATCCCAGGCAAACTCCCTCTGTTAGCCTCTCTGCTGTTTTGTTATGCTTGCACTGTTTTCAGTATAACTGAATAAACCTGTGACTTTTCTGAGATTTGTTGAAAGTACAGACAGTACCAAGAGTGACTATGCTAAAACTCTTATTGAGGTCAATGGTTGTTTTTCCTCAGTAAGCACTGTGGTATCAGATTAGGAAGGTACAGAGATGGTGGCTTCTTTGTGTGTGTGTTGGTTATTCAGTGCCATTTTCAGTGGCAAACTTAACATGCTTGTGTAACTGTATATATAGCTCCAGCTCCTTTACACTCTCTTACATGCAAAAAATCACAAGATGATCTCAGGCAGAAACTAATACATTATTTACATGCATTTTTGAAAGTATGGTGAGCTTTTCAGAACTGCTCAGCCTAAGCATAACTCTCCTTCCATTGAATTCAGTGGCAGTTTTACATTTATATTGTGACCTCTCTGCTGCACAGCAGTATCAGATGCCAGGTCAGTTTCCTGCTTTAAGAGAAATCAGTGACATAGAATCTAGATATATTCTTGTGTTTAAACTCAATAAACCAGGCACTGAATATAAATGGTCACAAACACATGCAGGCAATTTTTTCTTTCAGAAATCTGAGCCCAGACACAAATGCCCAATTCCCAAGAAGCAACTATGCTCTAAGAATTGACTCTCTTAAGAAAGTTTAAGGTCAAGAGTAAATGCTATTATTATTTGCAATAGCATCTCTCAGAAGAAACTGCATAATAAAGTTGACAACAATCCAACATTTCTTCTTAGAGCGCACCCTACCTTCATGCCAAAGAAAAAAAAAAGGTGTATGACTGTAACAGTGCCATCATAGTCCCTTCTAGCCTGAGAATCTATGACTTATCTTAAGTACTGTACACTTGTGTGCAATTCTGCCTCCTTGAGGGAAAAAAAAACGTATCTTTCAAATTGTCAATGTAATTCACAATGAATCACTCTTTCTGTTGTCTTATTGTAACAAATTATATACGTAAATTTCATGTTGTTATCCAGTCATTCTAAAGATGCATTCTTTTCTCAGTATTTATGTTAAAAGTATACATAGCTTTCCTCTCGTAGCTTATTATCATGCCTACATATTTTCTAACCCAAATATTTTACCAATAATACTCTCTATTTTATAGTCTCCTTTTGTAGTACAGGTTTCAGAGTGGTAGTCATATTAGTCTGTATCAGCAGAAAGAACGAGGACTACTTGTGGCACCTTAGAGACTAACATATTTATTTGAGCATAAGCTTTCATGAGCTAAAACCCACTTCATCAGATGCATGTAGTAGAAAATACAGTAGGAAGAGATATATACACAGAAAACATGAAAAAATGGGGGTTGCCATACCAGCTCTAATGAGACCAATTGATTAAGATGGGCTATTATCAGGAGGATAAATTATCCTAATTATCACTACAAATATTTTTTCTCCTATATATATATGGTGACGGAGCAAGGCCAGATGGCTATGGAAGAGTAGTGGGAGATAGATATATTAGCTCCAGGCTAAACAAATCCCTGGTACCAGGATAAGTGAAATGGCAGCTGCTCTAGGTCAATTAAGACACCTGGGGCCAATTAAGAACTTTCCAGAAGGCAGGGAGAAGGCTAGGTTGATTGGGACACCTGAAGCCAATCAGGGGCTGGCTGAAACTGGTTAAAAGTCTCCCAGTTAGTCAGATGGGAGTGCATGTCAGGAGCTGTGGGAAGAAGTTGCGCAGTTGGAGAGGCTGAGTAGTACACACCATATCAGGCAGAAGGAAGGAAGCCCTGAGGTAAGGGTGAAGTGGAGCTTGAAGAAATGTGGGCTGCTGTGGGGGAAGTAGCCCAGGGAATTGTACATGTCATGTTTCTAAAAGGTCAGCTACCATAGCTGATACTATTAGGGTCCCTGGGCTGGAGCCCGGAGTAGAGGGTGGGCCTGGGCTCCTCCTCCCCCACCTTTGCCCCCTGATTAATCACTGAGACTGGGAGACAACAGAGACTGTACAAGGAAGGATAACTTCTCCTCACCTTCCTCGCTGGCTTATGATGAATATGGCTCAGTAGACTGTGACCCTTGTCTCTAGAGAAAGAAGGGTTACATGGAGGGTCACAGTGAGCCTCTGAGATTAGCGAAATCCACCATGAAATGCGGGACCCATGGAGGTAAGGACAGAGCTTTGTCACCACTGGTGTTAGGACTGGGATTTCGTTCACAGTGTGGCGGAAGAAAGAGAGTTTTTTTAAAAAAAAATAAGGTGCACTGGGAGGTTTGGATTTTTTTTTTTGTTTTGGTTTTTGTTTGTTTGCTTTGTACCACGATGGAGGAGGTGGTAAGAGGTCTGGTACAAGCCATGGCAATCCAGCAGGAGGTCACCCGGGTTCAGGCAATAGCACAACCGGATTCTATGCGGCTACAGCTGGAAACCAATCAATTATTGATGAGCCAGGCGACCCAAGATCCTGCCCTCTTGAGAGAGGTGGTGGACCAGCTGAAGATCCTCACCACCCAGGCCCAGGTGTCACGATGGGACGCAAACCTTGAGGGCCACTGGTTGTCTGCCAAAGATGATGTCAAGAGATGACATAGAGGCATATCTCCACTCATTCAAAAGGACTGTTCAGTGTGAGGCGTGACCTCAGGAGAAGTGGGCCAGCATCCTCGCCCATTTTTTCTGTAGAGAGTCCTAGAAGGTCTTCTTTGACTTGCCTGCCACAGATGCCACTGACTATACCCGTCTGAAGGCAGAAATCCTAGCACGAGCAGGGGTAATGGCAGCAGTAAGGGCCCAGAGGTTCCATGAGTGGAAATACCAGGAGAACAAACCCCCGAGGTCCCAGTTATTCGACCTCATACACCTTGCATAGAAGTGGTTACAGCCTGAGGTGTGCAGGCCGGAGGATTTTGGAGACCCTGGTCATAGACCATTACATGCAGGGACTGCCGCCAGATCTCCCCAAATGGGTAGGCCAGAACGATCCATCCATGACGAGATGACAACACTGGTAGAAAGATGGATGACAGCCAGGGGACTGACCCAACTACCCAAGGAAGGCCCCTTTCAAAGCAAGCACCTGATCCCAACCCTGGAAGGTTGGGCAGCCAAACCCCGGGGGAGTCCTAGGTGGAAGAAGGGGGGGGCGGGTGAAAACCAACGCGGATCCCAGAAGGAAGGGATTGGCCTGAGTGGGGGGAGCCCCAGGATTAAACCCCCTAACCCCCAGGATAGGGGAGTGATTAAAAGTAATTATAGATGTTATGCATGTGGGGAGTGGGACACATAGCAGCACAGTGTCCCAGCACCAAGGAGCCTATGCAATGTAACTTGGGAGACTGGGAGGTCCCATGCGCCCTTATCCACCTCATGGGGGTCGCATTAGCCCCACATAATTACACCAGGCCAGTGAGGATAAATGGAGCAGAGACTACAGCGCTTGTGGACTCTGGGAGTGCTATCACCCTCATATTGGGTAAGCTGGTAAAAAAAGTCAGCTGCTACAAGCCAAATGCGTAGCAGTAATGTGCATGCATGGGGCCGTGAGCCATTACCCCACCATCCCAGTGGAGATAGAGGTTCAGGGAAACCCCATTGAGGTGACTCTGGGCATAGTTCCTAAACTCCCATATCCTGTAGTCATTGGGAGGGACTATCCAGGGTTGAATAATTTACTCCCCCCAGAGAGGCTGGAGGAAGGTGGGGATCCTGAGGACAGCAACTTGTCAACCCCCGATGTTCGCTGAGATTTCTCAGGATCTGTTCTCAGCCCCCCGAAAGATCTGGAAGACAAAAAAGGAGAGGAAGGCCGCGAAGGCCTTGGGAACCCAGATCCTGACCCAGGGCCAGAAGACCTCCCTAGTAGGCAGATGGATGTGAGCAGCCAACAGAGAAACTTCCACCACAGAAGGTGAGCCAGAAGCTGCCCCCAGCCATAATGGCGGCGAGCCGTTGGAAGAAGCAGAAGCCGGCTCCTGAGAGCTTGGGCAGGTTAGTCCCGGGAGAGAGACTTTTGGGCAGGACCAGGCGGAGGACCCCAGATATGATAACACCAGGAAAGAGGTGGCCGAGATTGATGGGATACCCGTGGATGGGAAGGTCCGGGGTCCCGGACCTTACTTTATAGTGAAGAAAGATCTCCTGTACCACGTGGTGCAAATGCAGGAGCAAGAGATACAACAACTTCTGGTGCCACGAAAAAATAAAAAAAAGCCATACTGAGTCTCGCCCACAGTCACCTGTTTGGAGGACACCTAGGGGTAGAGAAAATCCAGGCACGGATCCTGCGGAGGTTCTTCTGGCCAGGAGTACATGAAGATGTCCGGCGATACTGCACCTCTTGTCCAGAGTGTCAGTTACATAGGCCTCGCCTGCATTTGCAGGCTGCTTTCATACCTCTTCCAACAATAGAGGTTTCTTTTGAATGGATAGCCATGGATCTGGTAGGGCCCCTAAAGAAGACAACTCGGGGCCACCAACATGTGCTTGATGTACTGGACTATGCAACCCAGTACCCGGAAGCTGTTCCCCTGCACAACACAGCTTCCAAGACAATAGCTAAGGAGCTAGTACAGATCTTTGCCTGGGTTGGGGTACCCAAGGAGATATTGACTGATCAAGGGACATCTTTCATGTCCAAGTTGATGAAAGATCTCTGTTCATTGCTCGATGTACAAGCCCTACGAACCTCTGTATACCATCCGCAAACAGATGGCCTTGTGGAAAGTTTCAATAGGACCCTCAAGGCCATGATCAGGAAAGTGGTGAGCCGGGACGGGAAAGATTGGGATACTCTATTTCCTTATCTCATGTTCGCCATCCAGGAGGTTCCGCAAGACTCCATGGGTTTCTCTCCATTCGAACTACTATATGGGTATCACCCTCGGGGCATATTGGATATAGCCAGAGAAGCCTGGGAAGAGGAGCCCAATCCCGGACAGAACATAGTTGAGCATGTACTGCAGATGAGAAATCGGATAGTCCGAGTTATGCCCATTGTACGGGAACACTTGGAGAGAGCACAGGAGACCCAATGAACCCATTATAATCACCAAGCAAAGCTTCAACGGTTCCAACCCGGGGATCGGGTGATGGTACTGGTGCCCACAGCAGAAAGTAAACTGTTGGCCCAGTGGCAGGGACCCTACGAAATAATTGAAGCCGCGGGAGAGGTGAACTATAAGGTGTGGCAGCCAGGCCCCCGGAAATCAGAGCAAATTTACCACATCAATCTTCTAAAACCTTGGCATGATTGAGAGACATGCTTAGTCATGCAGGAGACCCTTCCCCAGGAGGATAACTTACACAAGCAAGTGAGGATATCATCTGACTTGACACAAATCCAAAAGATCGAGGCAGCCGACATGATTAATTGCAACAGAGATGTGTTCTCTACAAAACCAGGGCAGACGACTGAGACCTATCACCATATCCGCATGATCCCCGGAGCCAAGGTAACATTGAGACCCTACCTAATCCCAGCAGCCAAAAGAGAGGAAATCAAGGCCGAAGTAAAGAAAATGTTAGAATTAAGGGTTATTGAAGAATCTTACAGTCAGTGGTCCAGTCCAGTTGTTCTAGTGCCTAAACCTGATGGTCCCATGAGATTCTGTAATGACTTTCACCGACTGAATGAAATATCCCAGTTTGATGCATATCCTGTACCATGCATCGATAAATTGGTTGACCGACTGGGTAGTGCCCAACTCTTGACTACACTGGATCTGACAAAAGGGTACTGGCAGATTCCTCTGACGAAAGAAGCTAAAGAAAAGACAGCATTTTCCACCCCGGATGGGCTATTCCAGTACACCATCCTCCCTTTTGGGCTACATGAGGCCCCAGCCACATTCCAGCACCTCATGGATAAGCTGCTGCGCCCCCATACTAGTTATGCAGCTGCATACCTAGATGATGTCATCATCCATACGCCAGACTGGGGAACCCACTTGGGGAAAGTTGAGACAGTACTGCACACCTTAAGACGGTTTATTTCCCACTTCGACACTAGGGCAAGTCCCCTAACAGACCTGGTGAAGGCCCGAGGTCCAGACATGGTAAAGTGGACCGATGTAGCAGAGGGGGCATTTACAGACCTTCGGACGGCCCTCTGTAATGACCCCGGACTTTAACAGGGAATTTGTTTTACAAACAGATGCTTCCGAGATGGGGATGGGAGGAGTTCTGTCGCAAATGGTGAGAGAAGAGGAATGCCCAATCCTCTACCTAAACACAAAGCTTCTCCCAAGAGAACAGAAATATGCAATAATCAAGAGAGAATGCCTTGCTGTCAAATGGGCTATGGAGACACTGTGTTATTACCTCTTAGGGCGGCAATTTACTCTTGTGATGGACCATGCACCCCTCCAGTGGATGCAGCAGAATAAGGAAAAGAATGCAAGGGTGGTTCTTATCCCTCCAACCATTCCAGTTCCGCATACAGCACAGGGCTGGATGCCACCATGGCAACGCTGATGGTCTGTCACGAGCATACTGCCTGGCGTCCCAAGTTGTCCAACTCTATGGTGTTGAGCAGAGGGCGGGGGGATATGTGATGGTGCAAGGCCACATGGCTATGGAAGATTATTGGGAGATAGATATATTAGCTCCAGGCTAAACAAATTCCTAGTACCAGGATAAGTGAAATGGCAGCTGCTCCAGGTCAATTAAGGCACCTGGGGCCAATTAAGAACTTTCCAGAAGGCAGGGAGAAGGCTAGGTTGATTGGGACACCTGAAGCCAATCAGGGGCTGGCTGAAACTAGTTAAAAGCCTCCCAGTTAGTCAGGTAGGTGTGCATGTCAGGAGCTGTGGGAAGAAGTTGCGCGGTTGGAGAGGCTGAGTAGTACACACCATATCAGGCAGAAGGAAGGAAGCCCTGAGGTAAGGGTGAAGTGGAGCTTGAGGAAGTGAGGGCTGCTGTGGGGGAAGTAGCCCAGGGAATTGTATATGTCATGTTTCTAAAAGGTCAGCTACCATAGCTGATACTATTAGGGTCCCTGGGCTGGAGCCCGGAGTAGAGGGTGGGCCCGGGCTCCTCCTCCCCCATCTTTGCCCCCTGATTAATCACTGAGTCTTGGAGACAACAGAGACTGTGCAAGGAAGGATAACTTCTCACCTCCCTCGCTGGCTTATGATGAAAATGGCTCAGTAGACTGTGACCCTTGTCTCTAGAGAAAGAAGGGTTACATGGAGGGTCACAGTGAGCCTCTGAGGCTAGCGAAATCCACCAGGAAACGCGGGACCCACGGAGGCAAGGACAGAGTTTTGTCACTCTATATATATTCTTCCTACTGTATTTTCTACTACATGCATCTGATGAAGTGGGCTTTAGCCCACAAAAGCTTATGATCAAATAAATGTGTTAGTCTCTAAGGAGCCACAAGTACTCCTTGTTCTTTTTGTAGTACAGTGTCTCTCCTCTTCCTCATTTGCCATGCTGGGACAAAATTAGCACAAACTGTCCATGATCTTGAAAAGGTATCTCAGAACAAAGAGAAAACTGCTGAGTGCTTTATTGGGAGATAGCCACACAGCCATTCTGAAAGGTAGCCAATGCCTAAATTATTTGATATTGGAGAGGAAGTGCATTGCCTGATGTCTAGCCTGTAAAACCTTCAATGCTAACTGCATTATATATACTCTTACGTGCAAAATATTATTTCTGTGAACCACAATGTTTAAATAAGTTTTGTAATTTTACAGTAATCCAATTTCAGTAACAATATAAAGGTTTTCTGTAGATTTCAAAAGAAGAAAAAAAGATTTAATAATCCATATACTGTGAGCCCCCCATTCTGTCTCCAAATGAACATGAAAGCAGCAAAGAGGATAGATATTAATCACATACACGTGTTACACAGATGCTGCGTACAGTTTTCCATTTTACTGATTACTGTCCTTTAAAGATGGACCAAATATGTGCCTTCTTTTCTGGAGGCAGGGTTTAGGACCTATTAGCTGCATCCTTGGAGCACAACCAGAATGTCAAAATGTTGATCAGCCTATGCTATAAAGTTACTCTTCTAAACCTTTAAGGGTATGTCTACACTGGCAAGTTTGTGCGCAATAAATTCTACCACTTTTATTAAAGCACTGGAATTAAACCGCTGTTGCGTGTCCACAACTGTGTGCTCCTTGTGACAGTGGAATGCATCCATATTAGCAGCTTTTGCAATGGCAAAGAGAGCAGAGTGGGTAGCTATCCCACTGCTCAACTGGATACAGGGTGCTTTTGCAATGTCTCATGGGGCAGGCACAGCGTCATATGATGCAGGTTTCCAAATCCCATTGTTCCCTAGACATCCTACTATATTTCCAGGTGCTTTTCAACTGAAGCTGCCGGGGGGGGGGGGGGCAGAGTGTGTGACAGGGAGTGTGTATGTGTATGTGTATGTGTATGTGTATGGAGGGGAGGAGATACAATGTTTTGGGGGACCGAGAGTGTGTCAGCATGCTGTCTTGTAAGTTCAGATAGCAGCAGGAAGCAACCAGTCCTGGGGAAGGGGGAAACTCCAACATCAACATCAGCCTCTCTCCCCAGCTCTCTGCCCAGCAATCTCTCTCTCTCTCTCTCTCTTACTCACTCACGCATGCACGCACACATACCTGCCTCTGTGTTCAGCAGCAGGAGCATTCCATATTAATGGTTTCCTTTGTGTCCAGGAGCAGATCAGCACAGCATGCAATGGATATCAGAAATGGAGCTTTGAAAGGGGAGGAGCACATGTCTCAAGGGCAGACAAGTTCAAAACAATGAGCAAAGCGGCCATTTGTGGGTTTATGGGATACTTCTGGAGGACATCGATTGCTTTCTGTCTTGTAATGTGTTTACACTGGCGATACAGCGCAGGAACCTCTGTGCTTTAAGGCTTACAACTCTCGTCAAGGTGTTTTTTTTTTGCAACACTGCAATTAAGGAGTTTCTGTGCACTAAGTGGCTTGTCAGTGTGTACACCTTGGGAGTTACACAACAGAAAGCTGCTTTACTGCACAGTAACTTGCCAGTGTAGACAAGGCCTAAGAGAAAGTGTTCCCAAGAGGGGCACCAGCATATGGTGGACCACTTAAATGTCAGTATTTGTATAAATAAACAGCAGGAGTAATTGAATTCTCAGGAGAGAAAGTGGATTGCTATTATTATTTAATTATTTGTATTACAATATCATCTAGAGTCGTCAAATGAAATGGGCACTCCTTTATGCTAGGGTTTGTGCAGAACATAATGAGAGATAGTTCTTGTCCTGAAGAACTTACAGACAAAAGGGGAAGGGGAAACAGGTGCAGAAATGTGAAATGATGTGGTCCAGGTCACACAGAAGGTCAATGACAGAAGTGAAAATAGAATCTGGTTTCCTGATTCACTATCTACTAGACCATGCTATTTCCAATAGAGCACATAAATCCTGATTCAGGGCCCATTGAAATCAATGGAAACACTGCCAATGGGCTTTGGATCAGGCCAATATCTGTTGAATAATAATGAACTGGGAAGAGGTTGGAGAAAATAAACACACAGGTTTTTGTCATCCCTCTGATTGTTCATGGGAGGGATATTTATAAAGAAGTGGCATAAAATGGAGGCATCATAGGTAACATCCAAAAAAAGACTGCAGTAGCCCAGCCTGCAAACCATAACAGTTACCATCTCAACTACAGAACAGTATGGGGAAACCTAATGGACTTAACACACTGACAGTTTACAAAATTAAAAAGTTAATTAGGCCACTTAATTAAGAGCCCACATCACAGAGAAGATTAAATGAATTAGCTGAACAACAATAAAGAACCAGATAGGTACCTGGAGCTGTAACGAGGCAACTCTGACAGGCAGGTTAATAACAAAGACAAGAAAATCTAGAAAAGTAAACAGAACCAAATACTAAATCCTACCGGTTTCTGCTCACAGGGAGTCCTTCACAACAAAAGGGAACACAAGGTTAATGAATTGAAATAAAATACTTCAATCAGTGCTCTCATTTTTGATCTGTCATGGTGTCAGCCAGTTATCCAGTAACTGGGCTGATTATTTAAGCAGGTAACAAGCGTCAACTCCAGAAATGTCCATGTCTATCCTTAAAGGGCACTATGACTCCCCAACTGACCATTTTCGTTTTGCTGCAGTCCAGAAAATGTTTTCCAGCTCCAGGTGACCCTGAAGACTCTTACTGGGTATGGTAGCTCTTTGTAAGCATTAGGCATTGTAAGGCATTAGGTCACCCACAGACTCAGCAGATTCCAAAGCCCTGGCATACCAAACTCAATAAATATATTAAGCTTTACAATTAAAGAAAGTCTGTTTTTAAACCACACGGTCATTTAAAAGATGTGAACAGCTAAAGGCACTGGTGAGCTGGAGCCGGTTTGCACCGGTTCGCTAGAACTGGTTGCTAAATTTACAAGCCCATTTAGAACCGGTTGTTCCGCGAGGGACAACCAGTTCTAAAAGGGCTTCTAAATTTAACCAGTGCCTTAGGTTGGTGGTGCCTTAGGCACCGACTTCATGGGTGCTCCAGGGCAGGAGCTCCCAAGGGGAAAATTTGGTGGGTGCAGAGCAGCCAGTAGCAGCTATCCACCCTACCCCCAGCTCCAACTCACCTCCGCTCCTCCTCCTCCCCTGAACGCACTGCCCCACTCTGATTCTCTACCCTTCAGGCTTCCCACGAATCAGCTGTTCATGCGGGAAGCCAGGGCGGGCTGAGAAGCAGGCAGCGGCTTCGCACTCAGGCCCAGGGAGAGGGAGGTGGAGGTGAGCTGCGGTGGGGGGGTCGCAAGGAGGTCTGCTCACACCACAGAAGGTAACCTGGGGCGGGGTGCAGGGGAACCTTTCCCTGCCCCAGCTCACCTCCGCCACCCTCAGCCTGAGCAGGAAACCGCCGCCAGCTTCTCAGCCCTTCCCGGCTTCCAACCAAACAAAATGGAATCACCTGCGTGTGAACAAATCAACATCACAGGACATCATGAGGTAGTAGACTTAAAATACACTAGGAGAAATTTCAGAGAGCATTCATTTGTAGTGATAAGGGTTTATTCTCAAGTACTCTTTCATGATGGGTTGGTTCTGGATGTGTTCTAGGTTTTTCTAGACTGCCAACGAGAGACCGAGTGCCCAAGGACAGCCATGCTGTTTCTTTCCCATGCTTCAGTGATATTTCTGGTGATGGTGGACTATTGTGACAAGGTCAGGCCAGATGGCTACAGGACAATGATAGAAGGTAGATATATTAGCCCCAGGTTAAGCAGGTCCCTTTCCTCTGGGTAAGGTAACAGGGGCAGTTCCAGAACAATCAGGAATTTGCTGCAACCAATTAAGGCAGACCAGCTAATTAGGACACCTGGAGCCAATTAAGAAGCTGCTAGAATCAATTAAGGCAGGCTAATCAGGGCACCTGGTTTAAAAAGGACCTCACTTCAGTCAATGTGGGGCACGCAAGGAGCTGAGAGTAAGAGGGCATGCTGCTGGAGGACTGAGGAGTACAAATGCTATCTGGCATCAGAAAGAAGGTCCTGAGGATACAGAAGGTGTTGGGAGGAGGCCATGGGGAAGTAGCCCAGGGAGTTGTAGCTATCACACAGGTGTTACACGAAACTCTGTGGACAGCTGTGATCCACAGGGCCCTGGGCTGGAACCCAGAGTAGAAGGCGGGTTCCCACCATCCCTCCATCCCCCCAACTCCCTATTGGATAAAGGAGGAGTTGACCTGGACTGTGGGTCCCACCAGAGGGGAAGGTCCCTGGTCTGTTCCCCGACCCACTAGATAGTCCAGCAGAGACTGCGGGGTTTGTTCTCCTTCCTTTTCCTCATGCTGGTCAGTGATGAGGTTAGCTGAATGAACAGCAGGTTGGCACCACTAGCAAAAGTGGCCAAACTGAGGGCTGCCATGAATCTCTGATTTGAGCAAATCTGCCAATAATGGCAGGACCGACCAAGACAGAGGAGGAACCTTGTCACACTATCTACAGACTATTCTTGAGATACCACTCTAGTCACTGAACGAAAGGTATTCTTTCCATCAGTGGTCTCTATGTCAATGTCTGTATTATTTTCTCCTACATGAGATGAGATTTCCACCAGCATGAAATGGTACAATTCTATTTGGACTGAACACACCTCACCGTAGTCTTTCTATTTCCTGTTTTGATTTTTTTTTTCCAGCATTAGTGATGAACTGTCTAAGCTCATCATATTTGATGAAGAATCCATGAATGTGTAGAATGTCACATAGGTGCCAGCTTCCCCTATAGCCGGCGGGGGGGGTGCTTGACTCCCCTCTCTGTCCCAGTCCCCGCCCCCACTCCAGCCCTTCCCTCAAACCCCAACCTGCTCTTCTCTTCCCGTCTGTGCTCCATCCTGCCCCACCCCACTCCATCCCTTTCCCCAAGCGCTCCCCATTCCTGCTCCTCCCTCTCCCTCCCGGAGCTGACCTGCACATCATGAAATAGCTGTTTACAGTGGGCAGTAGGCAATTGGAGGGAGGGTGAGGAGTGATCGGTGGGGCTGATGGCCGGGGAGAGGCACTGGGGGCAGGAGGGAGAGGGGGATACTTGGCTGCCAATGGGTGCTAAGCACCTGCTAATTTTAATCCATGGGTGCTCCAGGGCTGAAGCACCCATGGAGTTATTGCCTATGTAGTGTCAATTAAATTGCAAGTCCCCAACTCATGTTGTAGCTGTGCAGCAAGGCTTGCATGCAGTTGTATGATTATTTTGGAATGGTTAAACACTATGCACTCTGCAATTGATGATACTCATTGGTGGCTGAATTATTTGCCTCTTTATCTATCAACCAAAAGACACCTGCAACAATTGGAGCACAGAAGTAGCTGTCCTCTGTAAATTACAATAACCTGGCTTTGGATCATGGGCAACCCTAAACCATATCCATACAAAAAATGGCAGATGGGGATAGTTGCTGCACAAATGGAAAATTAAAGACGCTCCACTGTGGGACTGTGGTCACCCAGAAAGAGATGATAGAACAGATAACAACTCAATGCCCAATTCAAAAATACAAAGGAGACATCACAGCAATACACCTTACTACTCCAGATGCAATTATCTGGCTTAACGATCTAAATATAAAATTATAGTTTGTTACTCTACATTTACATCAGCCATACAAAGAAGAAGACTGTGCTCAAGAAAAATGGAGACTTACCTTGTCATGCTGTATATAGAATGAAATTGCAGAACCATAGTGTTTTTCTAATCTGGTTTTGCTAATTTGCTACTGGAAAAGTTCACAGTTCCTGCATCTGATGGAAGTAGGGGTTCATATCTTTTGTAGAAACTTGGACAGGAGAAGAGCCTCTTTGTTTTGGGTAAGATCATTGTCTATCTCTTCAATCCATTGATAAAATGCAATGCCATAAGATGACTGTATTGTTCCAGTTGTAGTTGGATGATTTTGTTTCAAGATTTGCTTTACTCAAGCAGGACGAAACACTGTCTTTTCCACTTCCACCTATATCCAGACAGAGAATCTAACCATGGATGCCTCTACCCAGATCCTGAGTGTGGATTTGCAGAGGCTGTGGCCTGCATTTCCCACTCAGAGAAAGCCAGTCTGTGGTGATGATCCAGTGTGAAAGGTGTCTGCTGGTGGAATCATTCAGGAAGCAGGTGGGAAAGCTACACAAGGAGGGGACTAGGCTGAGGAGCATCCATGCACATGAGGAATTCATTGAGCGTATTCATATGGAGACATCCAAGCCTGGGGAAGCTATCCAATTAGAGAGAACTGCTGTCACACCTCTGGTGGTGGACACTGACTCCTGTTTACTTCTGGCAGCAAGCAGAGCTCCACCCCTATTCCCAACCCACCCACCATAGTGCTGAAGAACTGTTATGCTGCCCTGGCAATGAGCAATGATGAATCAACCCCAAAGGGGTGGACAAGAAGACATATACCCCAAGGTTGGAAGATGGCAGCCACCACTCCAAGTAGGCAGGGCCTAATTTATACCTTATGCACCCCTAAGCACAGCATCTTCTGCACCCCAGCCTCCCTCTCTGGCCCTGCCTGGAGCCCCCCTCCAAATCCCCATGGGGTCCTGTGACCCCCCAGCAGCCCCGTGTGGCCTGCTTTGCCTCCTAACCTGGCTCCAATATGGCTACTGTGACTTTTCTCTTGAGATAAAAATGCACCCGCCACCTGCCTGCTAGCTGTTTGCCCTCCCCATCAGCTCAGGCTGTTCCAGTGCCACACTGGCAAAAGGCAGAACTGAAGCACATTTTCTGCAGAAAAAAAAAATTCTGCCTCCGTCGGACAAGAATTCCGGCGCATGCTGCAAACTTTATCTAATGGGAGGGGCCATGACATGAGACAAGCGACATGTGGGGCATCTCAGCAGGGGGAAGGGCAGATCAGGAGGCTCCCTCCCACCTGAGAACTCCTGAGCAGTGCAGCCAGTGGCAGCAGAGCAGCAAAATAGTCCAAAATACCACAACTCGCAACTGCTTAAAGAAAAAAAACCCTGGCAACAGACAGCTAAAAATAGCCCAGTTGGGCTAGAAAATTGCACATTTGGCAATGTGTTAACTTAACACAGAAATAAATGTTTCCAGAGAGCACTCACTCTGACATTCAGCCATGAAGTTGTGCGATGTTGTACCTCAGTTTTCCTTCTTGCACAGTAGTCCAAGTTTGTAATTTTTTTTTCCTGCTGTGGAAACTTTTAGGATTGTGTATAGGCATTAGCTGTGAAACCTCAACATTTCTAGGCTTTTCAATACCAAGTGTGTTCTTATTGAACAAAACTTTATAATTATAAGGGTTTTCATTACATAGCGCATCTCTGGGTACCACTATTTCCAGCATACTGTTTAAGGATTTTTCCTATAAATCATACACACTGCATTTTTACAGATTTTGACATCAATCATTCCAAGATCTGTTAGTATCCACATTAACATTGAACCTATTACAGGTGTACATTCACAAACATGTAGTGTTTCACAAAGTGTGACTAAATTATCAACTTGGGCTAGAGCATGCATCACTAATTTGGTTTTCCAAAGAATTCAGTGTACTTAAAACACAGCTCATATCAAGATTGGAAGTTCCTTAAGGTGTATTCAGGAGCTCTGATCACTCCCTTCTACACCAATCTCACATTGGGGGTTTGACATGTGGCCAGGAAGGGTTAAGCATCCTGCAGGATAAATGACCCAAATTCAATCATTAGGGACATATTGGTAAATAATGTTTGTGTCTTTATGTGTTTACATATATATTGTTAGAGATTAACAATGTAATCAAACAGTTCCTGTCTATGCTGTATTCTGTTAATTCAGAGATCAAAAGTTGATCTTAACATTTAAATGAACTGTAAATATAGTGATATCATTGTATTGATTTCTCTTTGAAGAATGTAGCAACTCACCTGCAGATGGTGGAAAACAGACAATTGCTTTATGTTAATCCATGTAGCAAATTACCAGTGATGCTTAGGAAATGAGTCTACCCAAAGTCTTGATGATTGCCTACAGTTTGTCTAAGGAGTTCATGCTGTCAAGAGAAGGCCTGTAAATATATAAAAGTGTCTTGGGTTCTGATCCTTTTTATCTCAGATTTGCTTGATACTTTATGCAGGGGAAGCTTAAGCCGTAAGACTGAGATCTCCAGTCCAATCTGGATCACCCTGGATATAAACATTGGACTGAATCTATGAACTAATTTTAAAAACTCTTTGTAACTCCAAGGCTCACCATCTCTACTATGAAACTGATCTCAGAACTGTACTCATGTCTGTATGTATACTGATCTTTAACTGAATATTTTCTCTCTTGTCTTTTATAATAAATGTTAGTTTAGTTAATAAGAATTGGCTTTAAGTGTGTAATTGGGTAAGATCCAAAATATTCATTAACTTGGGAGGTAATGTGTCTGATCCTTTCGAATTGGCAGAACTTTCTTATATAATGAATAAGATTTTCAGTAATCCCCAACATATTATACTTGAGTGTGCGAAGTCCACAGCTGGGATGCAATAAGGGAACTGTGTGCTGGCTTGGTAGATTTAAGTATTGGAATATCCAACAGCTTTGGGGATTGTATGCCCCATTCTTTGTGGTTTGCCCTAAGTGTGGCCCCCTTGGGACCCCGGTCACAATCCCAGCATCACAGAATTCTGTATAGCACTGGTGGCTTTTCACTGTTTTATAGTCTTTTGAATTTCTTGACAAATAACACACTTTTGAAAGCATGTGAAGAGTCTGTTTCTTTTTGATGTAAGCTTTCAGGGGCTGGTATCCTCCAAGGTTCCATATACGGTAACTTCCCAGTATAGGTAATTCCCAAAGTATATAGAAAAAAATTGCTTGCTACCACTACCACTATTTTTCATTTTGTATAATTAAACAAAATTGTGCTAAATTAGATAAAAAAACAAATCTATATGTTATCAAAATTGCTATTTTTTGTTTAGTGAGCAATATGACTGAAGCCCAATATGAAACTGTGTATTGCAATTTCTAACAAATATTATTAATGACCTGTCCATAAGTGTCACTGAATATAAAAAATAGTTTCCAGACTATTTCAAAAGCTAGACAATCACAAAGTAAAATTATTTATAAGGTAGACTAGATGATACATTTTATGTTCAAAATGAAAAGCATTGCTTTGGGAATTCACTTACATTTATATCTAGCCGGTATGTGGTACACACTATGGGCATGCAATCTACTGCTACAGGTGCACAACCTTCAGTGTGAAACAGATCTTTTCAGGAAATTTCAATTGAAAATATACAAAAGTATTATCTTTTGTGACAGGTTTAAGAGTAGCAGCCGTGTTAGTCTGTATCCACAAAAAGAACAGGAATACTTGTGGCACCTTAGAGACTAACCAATTTATTTGAGCATAAGGTTTTGTGGGCTACAGCCCACTTCATCAGATGCATAGAATGGAACATATAGTAAGAATATATATATATATATATATATATATATATATATATATATATATATATATATATATATATATATATATATATACATACACACACACATACAGAGAACATGAAAAGGTGGAGTAAGAGGCTAGTTAATTAAGATGAGCTATTATCAGCAGGGCGAAAAAAAAGAGACTTTTGTAATGATAATCAAGATGGCCCATTTAGACAGTTGACAAGAAGGTGTGAGGATACTTAACATGGGGAAATAGATTGAATCTATAATAGCTCATCTTAATTAATTAGCTTCTTACTTCACCTTTTCATGTTTTTTGTATATCTATCTATCTATCTATCTATCTATCTATCTATCTATCTATCTATCTATCTATCTATCTATCTATATGTTCCATTCTATGCATCTGATGAAGTGGGCCGTAGCCCACAAAAACTTATGCACAAATAAACTCGTTAGTCTCTAAGGTGCCACAAGTACTCCTGGTCTCTTGTGACACTTTTGACAATTAAGTAGCTGTGATGTGAAAACATTTCATGGTAGTATATTTCAAAATGTTGATATTCCATTTTTGCCACATGATAAACAGTTTAATCAATTCTGAACAAAAACACTTGCTCAGGAAAAAAAAACAATAAAAATCTTTTGACACGTTGTCATTTGATAGCTTTGGCCAATAAACACCACATTAAACTGTTGACATTAACTTAAAACAGTAAAAACTGCAATTCATGATGCCATGTTCCTGGAACTGTGCAAAAATGACACTTTCTCATTTTGGATACCATTGTTTCATCTCGCCTACAGGCTTATGGAACCACTTGATAGCTCTATATCATTTCTTCCCTATATGTACACAAAACAAAATTTCAAATGATTTATGATGTCCAGAGAATTGCTACAGGCTTATACAGTGTCAGTCAAGAAATAAATCTGTGTATTTTAAAGTAGACATTCAAAAGCCCACATAGTTCTGATGAAGTATCACAAGTGCATGAATATAGCTACAATTCTGAATTACTATCATATTTAGTAAGCTCTAAACCAGGGATTGGCAACCTTTCTCCTGTGTCCTGCCAAGGTAAGCCCACTGGTGGCCAGCACATCCCTTGGTCTACACCGCTTCCCGCGGCTCCCATTGGCCTGGAGTGGCAAACCGCGGTCAGTGGGAGTTGCAATCGGCTGAACCTGCAGATACGGCAGGTAAACAAACTGGCCCAGTCTGCCAGGGGCCTTACCTTAGCAGGCTGTGAGCCAAAGATTGCTGATCCCTGGTCTAAACAGTTCTATCATTCCCTTAGAAACATTGGTAGCTTTGATGCTATTATGGTGAGTACAAGCAGATGATCTTATTGTAACTACAGTCTATATGCTTTTGGTGTTCACTAAGTGCCAATTCCCCCCCCTCCCCCGTTCCCAGTTTGAGTAGCTCTGCCGGATCATAGAATCATAGAAGATTAGGATTGGATGAGACCTCAGTACCAACCCCAATTAAATCTTCCCAGCCAGGGCTTTGTCAAGCCAGGCCTTAAAAACCTCTAAGGATGGAGATTCTACCTAGATAACCCATTCCAGTGCTTCACCACTAATATCCAATTTTCCTAATTTTCCTAATATCCAATATAGACCTCCCCCACTGCAACTTGAGACCATTGCTTCTTGTTCTGTCATCTGCCACCACTGAGAACAGCCAAGCTCCATCCTCTTTGGAACCTCCCTTCAGGTAGTTGAAGGCTGCAATTAAATCCCCCCTCACTCTTCTCTTCTGCAGACTAAATAAGCCCAGTTCCCTCAGCCTCTCCTCGTAAGTCATGTGCCCCAGCCCCCAATCATTTCCGTTGCCCTCCACTAGACTCTTTCCAATTTGTACACATCCTTTGTGTAGTGGGGGCCCCAAAACTGGACACAATAGTTCAGATGAATACAGCAGAACTGCTGCTTAGCCAGCAGCCCCTAGTCCTGTAGCAGTGCTAGGGACTATGGACTCCAGCCTCTAGGATGAAATAATAGCTGGAGTCCATAGTCCCTAGGCTGGGAAGAAGGAAGCTATCCCTTCCTGTCTCTGAATTCCAAGTATCTGTACTGGGAGGGTAGAGATAGGGTCCAGAGTGACCTAGGCAAATTGGAGGATTGGGCCAAAAGAAATCTTATGAGGTTCAACAAGTGTAGAGTCCTGCATTTAGGACGGAAGAATCCCATGCACTGCTGCAGGACTGGGGACGGCTGGCTAAGCAGCAGTTCAGCAGAAAAGGACCTGGGGATTACAGTGGATGAGAAGCTGGGTATGAGTCAGCAGTATTCCCTTGTTGCCAAGAAGGCTAATGGCGTATTGGGCTGCATTAGTAGGAGCATTGCCAGCAGACCAAGGCACATGATTATTCCCCTCTATTCGGCACTGGTGAGGCCACATTTGGAGTATTGCGTCCAGTTTTGGGCCCCACACTACAGGAAGGATGTGGACAAATTACTTCATCCTAGAGGCTCCAGTAGCCTCCACATGCTACGAGCAGTGAATAATGGATTTGCTCAGAGTTATTCTACCAATCTCTCAGACACTGTCTTCCCAGCCCTGTCCTCTTTCTTTGTAACTCCTGACCCCTGCACAAAGCACATGCAAAACAGAGCTCCAAGTCACTCTCTTCAGTGCCTCCCTATACCCTGCCCCCAACCCTCACACTTGTGCAATATTCATGACAACTTATACCAGGATCTGCCCTAAAGATTTTAACTGTCTGACTGTATGTTGATATCTGTTTTTTACATAAAATATGTGATAGAAATGTTGAAAAGAGAACATGGTTTGATAGGTGATGGATACTCAAAGCAGCAAAGGACCAATAGTCTGTTGAATATTGAATTCCACTTCCACTTTGAACAACAAAATGTAATAGATACTCTACTCTTTTATCTCATTTTCTGGCAGTAGCATTGTCATTGTGTTGAATTTTTCCCTTTCAGAAATGCATTGATTTTTGTTACATGTGACATTACAGGCTAACTGGAACTCCTCAGTCTGACTTAGAATGAGAAAAACAGATGAATCTCTTCCTGTGGTATTGCAGAGCATACTTTCATACATGCTGAATGACTTTGATTAAACAGCTGCTTGTCTTGTAAAAATCAAAGGAAAGCACTATTTGTTATCTGTTAAGTGCCATGTTAGATTCTCAAAGCAAATCAACTCACAAGCCAAACAATGCATTTTTTTATGACAAGCCATTTCTGAATTAGCTGCCACTATACTTAATAGTACTTCTCAGAATTAAAAAATTCCAAAGGCTACAGCCATCACATTATAGCTGAAAAACAGTTTGACTTTACCAAGTCTTACAGGACAATTGCTACAACAAAATGTTCACTAAAGAGAGAATAAATATCATTTTGCAAAAGCACTGAGCTAATTAGATAATTTAAAATTGTTCAGATTAGTTTCAACATTTGGGCCTTCACTTTAACTGGAATAAATCCTATAACTAATGGTTAGCATCAAAAAGTATTGTGCTGGAAACAGCAAGAGGCCATCAAATCCATCCCCAAGCATTGTGATAGGATCAAGTAAACCTAGACAATCTCTGAGAGGACTTTCTCCAACATGTTCTTAAAAACCTCCAATGACAGGGATTCCTCAACTTCTTATGGTAACTCTTTTCAATACTTAACTTGGCCTGATATTGGAAACAATTATGTACATAACTATATTTAGAAATTATAAAAAATATCAGTAAACAGACTTCACTAAATAAAATTGTACGCTAGCTAACAAGAAGCATTTCTCTAAAAGTGAGCTGTCTATAATTTCAGTTAAACAGAACCTGTAATAGAATCTGCATTAACACTACCTGTTACTCTTAATTTCACTCCTCACTTATAGGGGAAAATAAGAAATCCATTTTATTGTTAATATTGAGCTGAAATTTGCTCTGAACATTTCTTACTTCAGAACATTACTATCTAGCTTCAAGTGTTAACAGGTTTATTTTTCAGGTGATTTTATAATACAATGAGAATAGGTAGCACTAACCATATTGTTTTTTTGTTTTCTCTGTAGATTTTGGCAGCAAAACCTATAGGACCAGATTTTCAGAGGAACTCAGCATGCAACACTTCCAGCTATTTTCAGTGGGACCTGCTGAGCCCTTTTGTAAATCTAGCCATTCCATTTAACAGCTTATGTAGAAGCTGAGTTTCTTTGAAAAATCTAACCACTCGTGTTAAAAGCAGAGATGGGCAACTAACTTACTTTTTTTTGGTTCACTGCCCTTCCCTTTTGTCCTAGAGACCAGTGGTTAGAACACTCACCTGGGTTACAGGAGACGTAGGGTTGAATCCCTGCTTTGGAGCAAGGATGAACTCAGGCTTCCTACCTCTCAGGTGAGTGCCCTCTGTAGCCCATAAGGCTAGCTTGCATTTATTGTATTCACTGCCTTGCCTTTATTATTCTGTCTTTATAATATTCAGCACTAATGGAAGGAACGTACAGGCTTGTATCCTGTAAAACATTGACTTCAGCAGTTAGCATGAGGCTTGATGCCTATGAACTTTGACATAAATAAATGGCCCAACAGTAATGCCTAAGTTTTGGGGAATGGGAAATACAGTGTAAGGGGGAATTTTGTCCATAATGACATCAGCCAACCATGGAAACCTGAGCTAACATTAGCTTTTGGAAAGTTTTGGAAAGAACATCTAACCACAAGAATGCCTTCAACAATTTGACATACATGATAATAAGATGAGATCATTAACATACTAACCTATAGAAGGACACTTCAACATTGATAAAGGGAGAAAATACAAATAAGGAAAAGGGGCAAACCCTCTACTGAATGTGTATTAGACATGGTAGCATTTGTGTAATATATTATAAAAGTAGCATCCCAGCTTGTGGGAAGCAGGGGAGAGAGAGATGTAGCCCTTGGGAGGTGCCAGGATGATGAAAACTGGTGAAGATGAGGAAAGTGATGGTAATGAGGAAGATAATAGCTAACATTTCATGTTGTTCTTCAAGGAATGGTGTGAGTATGGATGTTCAGGTGTACTTTCTGTATTACTTCTGTTTGCCTTACTGAGTTAGAGTGTTTGTGACTTTGCTAAATATATTAATAAATTATTTGTAATTATAGAAGAGTTCCTATATTGTGCGTGTTGCAACTGTGCACATTGGGGTTTCCAACTTAGTCTGGAGAAGAGAAGACTGAGATGGGACTTGATAACAGTTTTCAAGTATACAAAAGGTTGTTACAAGGAGGAGGGAGAAAAAAATGTTCTTCTTAACCTCTGAGGATAGGACAAGAAGCAATGGGCTTAAATTACAGCAAAGGTGGTTTAGTTTGGACATTAGGAAAAAAATTCTAACTGTCAAAGTGGTTAAGCTCTTCAATAAATTGCCTAGGAGGTAGTGGAATCTCCATCATTATTTTTTTTTAAAAACAGGTTGGACAAATACCTGTCAGGGATGGTCTAGATCAGGAGTTCCAAAACTTGGTTCACAGTTTGTTCCGGATAAGCCCCTGCGGGCCACGAGACTCTTTGTTTACCTGAGAATCTGCAGGTACAGCCATTGTAGCTCCCAGGGGCTGTGGTTCTCTGTTCCTGGCCAATGGGAGCTGCAGGAAGTGGCGCGGGCTGGGCCACTGCTTCCCATAGCTCCCATTGGCCAGGAACGGCAAATTGCAGTCACTGGGAGCTGGGAGTGGCCGTACCTGAAGATGCTCAGGTAAACAAAGTGTCTCACAGCCCACAAGGGGCTTACCCTAAACAAGCCACGAACCAAGTTTGGGAACCCCAGGCTAGATAATACTTAGTCCTGCTTTGAATGCAGGGGACTGGACTTGATGAGCTCTCAAGGTCCCTTCCAATTCTATGATTCTATAAAAATTTGAATAACACTGGGCCTGATCCTGGGACAAGAACCTGCCAACCCTCAAAGGGATAACTGGGAATTCTTAAGAAATCAACATAATCAACATATAATCTGTAGATCAGGCTACACCTACCTACCAGGCTGTTCTAGGCTGGGTTTCTCTGAATCTCTTCTGTTGAAGCTGTTCCACTTTGTATAAAATATTTGAATAGCCATTATGCCAGGAGGACCAAACGAGAATGACTCTATGGCCTGGTGGTTAGGGCACATACCTGGAGGGGGGACACCAACATTCAAGTACCTGCTGCAGAGTGGGGATTTGAATCTGTCTGTCCCAGATGGGTACTGACTATAGATGCTCTCCGGGTTATGCAAAACCCGACTTATGCAAATCCGCACTTACGGAAAAAGTTCCATAAGCTAGAAATAGGAGAGGGGATTTTTTTTTTTTTTTTGCGTAATGGTCGGGTATACATTTCCGACTTACAAAAATTTGAATTACGCAAGGCATTCCAGAACAAAGAGATTGCATAAGTCAGGAAGCATCTGTATTGGGTAAAAGGGGTGGTGGTGGCAGTGCCTCCTCCTTCAGTTTTGTGAATGATGCCTAAGTTCCCTTGTGAATCTAACCACCTGTTGTAGTAGCCAGGCAAGGTACTAACAAACTTCAACAGGACTTTATTTTTTAAAGTGGAAACCTCTTTCCAAGCTGCTGCTGCACCCTCAGTAGCTCTCCCTCAGCCTCTTCAACTCCTCCCCCCTCCTTCCTGTTTCCTTCCTTTCAGACTCTCAACAGCCAGTGCTCCCAATTCTAATAATTACAAGCAACATCTAAACACCACATTCCCTCCTCTCTTAAGAAACTCTCCCTATTACAATAAACATTGTTGTTCTAACCACAGGAACAAAAAGGAAACAAGGCACTATACTGTTGACAGAATTATTACACTAAAAACACTATAGATACTACATCACATAGTCTCTAGTCCAGACAAGTGGTCGTCTGGGTCTGACAAGCCATCTCTTAAGCCCTGGTTCCTGTGCAATGTCTTGTTCTGTTGATTCTATGGTAAAGTAATCCAGTGCACACTGGGTGTTGGCATAATCTCCTATTGGTGCACAAGCAAGTGCAAGATAAGAAGCATTCCATACCTG
Organism: Dermochelys coriacea; assembly: GCF_009764565.3. Classification (NCBI taxonomy): domain Eukaryota; kingdom Metazoa; phylum Chordata; order Testudines; family Dermochelyidae; genus Dermochelys; species Dermochelys coriacea. The sequence goes on along the minus strand of NC_050068.2, from coordinate 88,916,970 downwards.
CCTATCAGAAAGTCGATAGGTGTAAGGTCCCTTCTTCTCTATGATTTTAAGAGGAGCTGTGAACTTATGGTCCTCTTTTCATAAAATTCCAGGTTTTCATATTCTAATGAAGGAACCATACTCAAACTTTGGTTCCTTAGCACCCCGCCGCTTGTCTGTGAAAGCCTTATACTTTGCTTGGTTCTGTTCAACTGTTTTTCTCACATCATCCTCAATTGGGGCCTCAGGTCATACCTTTAACAATCCAGCAATGTTCAGTTTAGTATTCATTCGTTTGCCATGCAGTAACTCTGTGGGTGATCTTTGCGTTGTGGCATGTCATGTAGCCTGCTATGCTTGCAAGAAATCAGCAGTGAAGGTTATCCACAATCCCCCTTCCAGTTTAGCCATCTGCAAACTCTCTTTCAAACTTCTGTTAAACAGTTCGATTTCTCCATTGGCTTGAGGGTAGTATAGGGATGACCTTCTGTGTAAAATATTCCTCTCTGCTAGAAATATTTCAAACTCCAGAGAAGTAAATTGACTACCATTATCTGAAACCAGTTCTTTGGGGTTACCTTCCTGGCTAAAAACTGAAAAGAGGAACTTAATTACTGTAGCAGAAGAGATTTGTGATGTCAATGCTACCTCAGGCCATTTACTGAAATAGTCTATTAAGGTGATGGCATAAAGACAGTCAATTGGAGCAGTATCAAAGGGTCTTACAATGTCAATTGCCACTTTTTCCCAGGCAGATTCAGGAAGAGGAACAGGCTGTAATGAAGGGGTACATGTCACTGCTATCTTATCATGCATTTGGCAAGTGAAACAGGATTTTATGAGTGCTTCAGTTTGAGAGTCCATCCCTGGCCACCAATACAGATCCTGTAGTCATTGTTTGGTTCTGACATTCCTTGATGAGTATCATGTGCCAGGTGTATGTGTTTTGACTGTAATTCTTCTGGCACAAGTAGCCGCTGTGTACCTCATAACACACCGCCATCGAGCAAAGAAAGTTCATCTTGAACTCTAAAATAAGGCAGCAAAACTGGGTCAAGGTTTTTAGGGTTACTGGGCCATCTCTTTGTCAGAAATTCCCATAGTTTTTGTTGAATTGGACACACTGAACAAGCAGCTTGAAATTGTTCTCTTGTAACTGCAGTAAAAGAGTGCTTGTAATAAGCGCAACAACTCCATCCTCATCCTCTGGTGGACCAACTGGTGAAGGCAAAGGCAGGTGAGAAAGGAAATCAGCTACCACATTTTGGTTTCCAGGCTTATATTCCAGTTCATATTTGAAAGAAAGTAGTCTTGCAGACCATCTAGCAATATGATATCCCGGTGAGCAACATCGTCAAAGGGCTGTTGTCTCTGCGCAACTTGAACATGCGGCTCCACAGGTAAGTTCTCCATTTTTCAGTAGCTCAGTCACAAGCCAGTGCTTCTTTTTCGACTGTAGAATATTTCCTCTCAGCAATAATGTCCTCTTGATCAAGTTTTCTAAGTTCCTCTGAAACAGCCTCCCTGACTGAAAATGGTAAGTGCTGTAATTTCTGTTGTACAGGCATCACATTATCCTGTATTTTAACTTTATGCAAAAACCCATAAGCACAGCCGAGTTTCTCCTCAGCCTGGTGTTGGGTCCCAGCTGACATTGGTGTGTGTACCGCAAGAGTGCTTTGCTGAGGAAGATCAATTCATCCATTAACTACCCTAAGATTTAAAGCTGCCAATAAATCTCTGCCAAGGATAGGAGTGCCTTTGTGGACAATGTAGAACTCTGCAGTTACACAGAAATCACCAAAAATAACTATTGCTGGCAAGAAGCCATGTACTGGAATATGGTTTTTCAAATAGCACACCAAGTGAAGCTTGGGTTCAGTAAGAGGCACATCTTTAAAGTAAAGCAAATAGATGGAATCAGGTTGTGTAGATACTGCTGAGCCAGCATCCAACATTAGCTGAATAGAGTGTGATTTGCCTGAGGGTATGGTGGAAACGTTTACCTTGCACTTTATTTGTTCTGGAATGTGTGCAATAATGATTTTGTCCACACTCAGCACAGTAACATCTGGTATTGTAACTGCATGCATCTGTTCATTGAACTGGCTGCTGCAACATACTTTAGCAAAATGCCCAATCTTTTTGCAATGATTGCACTGAGCTACTTTTGCCGGACATCTTTTGTAGCTTGCAAGGTGTCGTGGGGGTCCACAGCAAAAGCATGCTTGTACTGTATTTTGAATTTGCTGATTTGGTGGTTTTTCATTAGTTTTCCTCTTGTAATTGTTTGTCTGCAGCAATAATGAACTTTTCTTCAAAGGAGTCACAGCCTGGACTGTGCCTCCTGTATCCATGCTCATTATTTTGGCTTCAGCTGTAGCTGACTCAATCTGGGTAGCAATGGTTATTGCTTTTCCTAGTGTAAGTTGTGGTTCTAGAAGTAAACATTCTCTTACATGACGCATGGTTGTTTTCTCAATGAGCTGGTCTCTAATCATCTCATCTGCCATATTCCCAAAGTCACAAGTTACAATCAGACTCCTCAGGGAAGTAATATTCTGCATTATAGTCTCCCCTGGTTTCTGCTCACTCTGGTGAAATCTGTAGTGATTAGCTACTACATTCACTTTTGATAGAAAAAGGTTATTTAATGCAGTGAGTTCAGTCTCATATTTATCATCTGCAAGGGAAAAGTGTAAAATATACGCTGCCCTTCTGCTCCAAGGCAGTGGATTAGCAGAGCACGCTTTTTTACTTCAGAAATTTCTGTAGTACTGATTGCAAGCAGATAGGTCTCAAACATAGGGATCCAGGCAGTAAAAGCAATTGGAGGCTCACCTGGACTATGTAGAAAGGGTAAAGGTGGGTTCAGAGGCAGAAGATCCATACTCGTCGCCAACATGTTATAGTAGCAAGTCAAGGTACTAACAAACTTCAACAGGACTTTATTTTTTAAAGTGAAAACCTCTTTTCCAAGCTGCTGCTGCACCCTCAGTAGCTCTCCCTCAGCCTCTTCAACTCCTCCCGCCTCCTTCCTGTTTCCTGTCCTTTCAGACTCCCAACAGCCTGTGCTCCCAATTCTAATAATTACAAGCAACATCTAAACACTCCCCCCAAAAAAAACCAATTTGCGCTGAAACTATTCTGAAACTTCATGTCAAATTCATGTTGTAAAATGCACCTGTAAACTAAACTGTCTTGTGACTGGGAAATAAATCAGTTTGAGCTGTAATCAGAACCAATGGGATTAAATTCATCTGAGCAAATATTTCTTACTAATAATTCTTCCATTTTTCTGTGTACTATATAAGATCTTGGTGTGCATAACTTGACTAAGGCAATGAAAGGCTACCATCATCCACAAGGATTCCACATTTGCACTCTGTTTCCTTTATTAGAGGTTAAATTTTAGTGTTCCTAGACAGGAACACTCATTTTACCTTGATCTTTTCCCAGGACATTAGCTAAGCTTAACTGTTGACTTCTTATCATTAACTGCTGATTTTTGTGGAAAGCAAAATTGTATGCAAATACAAACTTAGTAGTATTTAAGCAAGTAATTCCTTGCCATTGGTTGATATATTCTGCACTCCCACATAGCAACGTATGGGTCACTTCTGCTCTGTTTGAGTAGGCTTTTCGCAGTTTTTACTGGCGTTGGTGGAGGTTTTTTCCTTGAATTTCAGGCAGTTCATCAAATTTGTGATTTTCATTGCTATTTCAAATTCTAGGAATTCTTTTGAGTTATATTAGATATCAGTGTTTCTGCCCAACTCCATGACTATTCTATGGTAATTAACGATAGTTTTATGTCTTCTCATTGCATTAATGATGGAAGTTTTGTAATTCTCAATCTCTCCAGCTAGAATATCTCTCTAATAGCCTATTGCCAGTAAGTATTATACAGTAGAAAATTGTCTGTATAATTGTCCCTGCGTCCCAAACATACATGCTCCTGCCTGTGAGTTTGAAAAGGTGCATCAGCATAGTCATGGAGCAACTAGCTACATTCTGCTTCTAAATCCTCCCTTGGCAATGATTCTCAGGATGATCCAGGGGAGCTATACCCCATGGGACATAGTCAGTATGCTCTCCTTAACATTGTTTTTGAATCTTGTCTCCCAGTATAGTTAAACTACTCTTGTTGTTCCTTAACATCCTTCAGAGTTTTCAGACTCACAGAGCAGAGGGATGGGGCTGGATTTCTTTTTTAAGAACAAACCTGTTTACTAAAAGTAAGAATCTGCCCTACATAAAAGGGAAATGTTGTTAAAAAAGAGTGCCAAAGACTGACTTCAATTTGATTTACAAATGCTTCTCTTCTCTCAGGATTTGGGACCCATGGGCTCAATCTTGCACTGCAGTTGATGGGAGTGTTGGGCTCACAACAAATATGGGATGAAGCATAGTGTGCCTTGCTGGACTATTTTCCACATAAGTTATTTGTCATTAGCTAATCTTAATTATATTTTTATAGCACTGATTATATTGTATATTATAGTAATGCTAACATAACTAACTTTCATATCCTGACTTCATGACACTGTTTTATTAATGAAATTTCAGGATGTACAATAGTTTTATGATCATTTACAAAAACTGTAAGAAGATTTTCCCAAGGGCTCATTCAATTTTAAAGTTAGCAAGACATACCAGTGGAAAACATGAATTCATACTTTTGGCTGAGTGATGGTCTTTTACTATTAAATACTGCATTACTAAAAAAAGTGAACATTCTTTATGATTGGAACAACACACATGAAATGGCAGTTATATGTTTTGATAAAACAGAAAATGTTTCAGTGTTTTCCTCCGTTTTCATGGAAAGGGCAAATAAACCTCTAAAATAAATTTAAATCATAAAATAGAGACTACATTTTTATTAATGTAAATTATGATGGAAATGTTTACTAGGTGCTAGAGAGACACTTGAGGATTATGAGCACGAATTTGATTTTGTCTTACTTTATGTACACTTCAGTTCAAGTGTCTTTCTATTCTTTAAGTGCTTTTTATTAAACTCTTTCTTGCTAACTTATTTTTTAATTAAAAGAACCCCAGTGGTTTGTAGCTGAGAATGATACAGTTGCAGTCATTCCTTCTTTTCTTCCACATGGCCCTCCTAGATATGGTACAACTTCTGTGAGGCATTATCCTTTCCACTTCTAACTCCCCCCCTTAAATGCTAGTCTGTCTACAGTGAAAGATTTGTGCAGAAAGTCAGTTCTGTTGTTCTCTGTACTTGACTATGTATCAGACCTTATAACATGAGATCCTCTGGGGAGGCTGTTCCCTTTCTTGTACATCTTGAAAGCACTTATTACATCATGAGTGCTACTGCCTACAAGTGATTAATAAAATAGGATTTGATAAGGAAAAAATCAATAAGTATATACATTTTACCATTTTCCACTTGACTTCAGTTGGAAATGGATCAGGCCGAATAGAAACATCCTGTGAGGCAACTGAGGTCAATCTCTCACCTCCCTCTACCAATGTGAATACACATACAATCCTTGGTGCTCTGCTAGCAAGCTAGGTACCAAAAACTGAGCACCAGATGCACATCAGTGTGTGTGTGTTTGTGTGATATTCTTAATCCATTTTGGTAAAATGCCTCATGCCAACAGTTTACATAAATTGGGTTGGGTTGACGAAGTCTTATGAAGAAAGAGAACTAGTTGCACCAAAATTAGGTTCTATGCAATAGTTTGTGTCTTCTCCTTTATGCTACAACAGTGATACTAACCTTTTTGAAAACAGAAAGAGAATTTAGAAGAAAACAATATTTTTTCAACAACCACATACTCATATTGGGATAAAATTCAACCCTGTGCAAAAGGCTGACACTAGATCTATTCAGCACTTAAATCTCTCAAAATAGGGCTTAAGTGGGTTTTAAATGGCAGATAGGCCTTGCAGGTGCCTTTCCATGGAATTTTACCCATTGGTGTGTGGTACTACTAATGTGAGTAACTACCAACCAGTGTAAGTAATTTTAACTGTCCCATAAAATGTAATTATTGTTATTAAATGTCTCAGAAGGGTTATGATTCTCTCAGAAATGATTCATCTTTAAAGTAATTTTTGTAGAACCCTTCTCTTTTTTGACAACTATAGTAATTTAATCCTTATTAAATGCTATCATTAACAATAATATAATGATTTTTTTCCCCTAGGAAAGTCCTTTTGAGAACTGGGATCTTATTTTTAGGTTCTAGAAGATGAGATGAAATGAGAAAGATGAGAAATGCTGGCAGAGCCACTAGTTGCTGCCAGTCACTTTAATGATCTGTCATATGTACAACATTTGAAAGCCTAAGCACTGTAGCCTAAACTAAAGCCACGCCATCAGCTAAAATTACAAAGCCTTTGTAATGTGGTTTGTTGAAGTTTGTAGAATTCTACAGACTCTCGCAGAATTTTTTTCTGGAATTTTTAGACGTTGGTAGGAATTCACACTATCTGAAAGAGTTCCTCTTACTTTTCATCTGATAGTACTACAGTTCAAAAGGTATTATAGTATTATAATATTACATAATAATCATCTACTTCTATTACAGTAGACTTTTTACCTTATAAATGAAGAATCCAGATTACATTCTGCTAACACACACCTTACAGGAAAAAATTCCCACTGAAATCAATATATGAGACAGTACAGGTACATGCTCTTCCATGCCAGAAAACAACTGGTTTTAAAATAACAATGCTTGAAGATACAGCATGAAGACTGTGCGGTAGAAAAAATTAAGTTATTTGGACACTGAATTGAAATATAATTGCTAACTAAATAATACTATCAATGATAGACAGTTGTTAGAAGAAAAGGCAAAATTTGTAAACTCTACAGAGTGAATATCACTAAAGGAAGTAGCTTATTATTATCCTGGGATATGTAACTGCTGGAAAATCAATGGCAATTTTGTCTGAATAAGGAATTTAAGATTGGGGCCAGTATTAATATGATAACTAATTAGAATTGGGGTTGTTTTTAAATTTAAGCTTTACCAAAGTTGTTGTAAGAGGAAATGCAATACAATACAATATAATTTGGGTACTGAATTTTTAAAGAAAATAATCTTCCAGAGTAGTGAAGTGACAATTCTTGAATGAGACATCTTAATAATGACAATGAGAAATACAGTTTAAGTTTCCCAAAGCCAATTGTGTGTAGTGACTGGACATACTGTTATTCCTGTTTAGTAAGATGGGGATGAAGAGAAGTTAGATCCAGTGAACTCCAAGGCAGAAATCTAGCTAATATTGCTTCAATTGCAGACTTCTTTCATGACTGTTAATATGTAGCCACTAGAGGAAATAGCCAATGGTGGGGGGACACTGAAGAAGTCCTGTTGCCAGGAACAGAGGAGCCCTGGAGAGTAGTTATCCAGAGATACATGGTTGCACCCCATAATTCTTTATAGAAATATGCTCATGAGTGTAAATATGATATAACTGGAATAAGTTTTATACTAGATATGTCATGTAACATATCTTTGCAAAGTTTATGGTCTACTGAATATATTCATCCTATTTGTATGCATGTATCATTTTTATATCTGAAATTATGAGCATTGGCTCTATGCTTGTATTTAAAGTGTTTGCTGTAGGAAGCACCTAAAACAGATTTGGTCAACATAGTGTGAAGGGATATTCAAGTAATTGTGAGTTCTTAACTAGCAATGGAGTTTGGGTGACACCAATCCACATCTAAGCTTTCCTGGGACATTCAAACTATCATGTAAATAGGAGAACAAAGGGGTTTCCACCCACAAGAGAGAAAATATAAAAGACCCTGGGAACCGCTCCATTTTGTCTTCAGCTGGCTCTAAAGATAGCCTCTCCACCCCAAAGAGATTCCCGAAAGAAACTGAATAAAAGGATAGTAACTTTGGGGGTGTGAGTGATTGCTTGACCCAGACTAGGAAGGAGTCTGTGAAATAAACTTATTGGAACATCTCTGAGGGTGAGATTTATCTGCATTTAGTTTCATGCTGTATTAGGCTTGGGTGATTTTGTTTTATTTTGCTTGGAAATTCACTTTGTTCTGTCTGTTATTACTTGGAACCACTTAAATCCTACTTTTTATATTGAATAAATTCACATCATTGCTCATTAATTAACCCAGAGGAAGTATTAATACATGGGGGAGCAAACAGCTGTATATATCTCTCTATCAGTGTTATAGAGGGCAAACAATTTCTGACTTTACCCCGTATAAGCTTTATACAGAGTAAAATGGATTTATCTGGGGTTTGGACCACATTGGGAACTGGGTATCTGGGTGCTGGATCCAGGAGCACTTCTTAAGCTGTTTTCAGTGAAGCCTGCAGCTATGGGGGGATGTGTTCAGACCTGGGTCTGTGTTTCTAGCAGGCTAGCATGTCTGGCTCAACAAGACAGGGTATTGAAGTCCCAAGGTGCCAGGGAAAACTGGCTCAGAGATAGTCTCAGCACATCAGGTGGCAATCTCAAGGGGGTCTCTATGAACCAACCCGTCACACATGGATCTTGACAAACTCACTAAAATTTGTGGCTCTCGGGAGATCCACTGATTAACGAATTAAACCCTTTACCTGTTCCAGGAAGCTCAGTTCTGACAGAACAATGAGGAGGAAATGACAAGAGCAAAAGCCCAACCCCATGTAGGGAAGAAAATTACTTTCAGACAGTTGTAGAAAGATGAAAAGGAGTACTTGTGGCACCTTAGAGACTAACAAATTTATTAGAGCATAAGCTTTCGTGAGCTACAGCTCACTTCATCGGATGCATTTGGTGGAAAAAACAGAGGAGAGATTTATATACACACACACAGAGAACATGAAACAATGGGTTTATCATACACACTGTAAGGAGAGTGATCACTTAAGATAAGCCATCACCAACAGCAGGGGGGGGAAGGAGGAAAACCTTTCATGGTGACAAGCAGGTAGGCTAATTCCAGCAGTTAACAAGAATATCAGAGGAACAGTGGGGGGTGGGGTGGGAGGGAGAAATACCGTTCCCGTAACCCACCCAGCAATATTGTTAATCTATCCAACTATACTCTTAGCCCAGCGGAAGAATCTGTCCTATCTCGGGGCCTCTCCTTTTGCCCCTCCACCCCCACGAACATGATACAGTTCTGTGGTGACCTAGAATCCTATTTTCGACGTCTCAGACTCAAGGAATATTTCCAACACACCTCTGACCAACATATTAACCCACAGAGACCTTCCTGCCAACACTACAAAAGAAAGATTCTAGGTGGACTCCTCCTGAAGGTCGAAACAGCAGCCTGGATTTCTACATAGACTGCTTCCGCCGACGTGCACGAGCTGAAATTGTGGAAAAGCAGCATCGCTTACCCCATAACCTCAGCCATGCAGAACACAGTGCCATCCACAGCCTCAGAAACAACTCTGACATCATAATCAAAAGGCTGACAAAGGAGGTGCTGTCGTCATCATGAATAGGTCAGAGTATGAACAAGAGGCTACTAGGCAGCTCTCCAACACCACTTTCTACAAGCCATTACCCTCTGATCCCACTGAGAGTTACCAAAAGAAACTACAGCATTTGCTCAAGAAACTCCCTGAAAAAGCACAAGAACAAATCCGCACAGACACACCCCTGGAGCCAGGACCTGGGGTATTCTATCTGCTACCCAAGATCCATAAACCTGGAAATCCTGGACGCCCCATCATCTCAGGCATTGGCACCCTGACAGCAGGATTGTCTGGCTATGTAGACTCCCTCCTCAGGCCCTTCGTTACCAGCACTCCCAGCTATCTTCGAGACACCACCGATTTCCTGAGGAAACTACAGTCCATTGGTGATCTTCCTAAAAACACCATCCTAGCCACTATGGATGTAGAAGCCCTCTACACCAACATTCCACACAAAGATGGACTACAAGCCGTCAGGAACAGTATCCCCGATACTGTCACAGCTAACCTGGTGGCAGAACTTTGTGACTTTGTCCTGACCCATAACTATTTCACATTTGGTGACAATGTATACCTTCAAATCAGTGGCACTGCGATGGGTACCCGCATGGCCCCACAGTATGCCAACATTTTTATGGCTGACTTAGAACAACGCTTCCTCAGCTCTCGTTCCCTAATGCCCCTACTCTACTTGCGCTACATTGATGACATCTTCATCATCTGGACCCATGGAAAAGAAGCTCTTGAGGAATTCCACCATGATTTCAACAATTTCCATCCCACCATCAACCTCAGCCTGGACCAGTCCACACAAAAGATCCACTTCCTGGACACTACGGTGCTAATAAGCGATGGTCACATAAACACCACCCTATATTGGAAACCTACTGACCGCTATTCCTACCTACATGCCTCTAGCTTTCATCCAGATCATACCACTCGATCCATTGTCTACAGCCAAGCGCTACGATATAACCGCATTTGCTCCAACCCCTCAGACAGAGACAAACACCTACAAGATCTCTATCATGCATTCCTACAACTACAGTACCCACCTGCTGAAGTGAAGAAACAGATTGACAGAGCCAGAAGAGTACCCAGAAGTCACCTACTACAGGACAGGCCCAACAAAGAAAACAACAGAACGCCACTAGCCATCACCTTCAGCCCCCAACTAAAACCCCTCCAACGCATCATCAAGGATCTACAACCTATCCTGAAGGACGAGCCATCGCTCTCTCAGATCTTGGGAGACAGACCAGTCCTTGCTTACAGACAGCCCCCCAATCTGAAGCAAATACTCACCAGCAACCACACACCACACAACAGAACCACTAACCCAGGAACCTATCCTTGCAACAAAGCCCGTTGCCAACTCTGTCCACATATCTATTCAGGGGATACCATCATAGGGCCTAATCACATCAGCCACACTATCAGAGGCTCGTTCACCTGCGCATCTACCAATGTGATATATGCCATCATGTGCCAGCAATGCCCCTCTGCCATGTACATTGGCCAAACTGGACAGTCTCTATGTAAAAGAATGAATGGACACAAATCAGACGTCAAGAATTATAACATTCAAAAACCAGTTGGAGAACACTTCAATCTCTCTGGTCACTCGATCACAGACCTAAGAGTGGCTATACTTCAACAAAAAAGCTTCAAAAACAGACTCCAACGAGAGACTGCTGAATTGGAATTAATTTGCAAACTGGATACAATTAACTTAGGCTTGAATAGAGACTGGGAATGGATGAGTCATTACACAAGTAAAACTATTTCCCCATGGTATTTCTCCCTCCCACCCCACCCCCCACTGTTCCTCTGATATTCTTGTTAACTGCTGGAATTAGCCTACCTGCTTGTCACCATGAAAGGTTTTCCTCCTTCCCCCCCCTGCTGTTGGTGATGGCTTATCTTAAGTGATCACTCTCCTTACAGTGTGTATGATAAACCCATTGTTTCATGTTCTCTGTGTGTGTGTATATAAATCTCTCCTCTGTTTTTTCCACCAAATGCATCCGATGAAGTGAGCTGTAGCTCACGAAAGCTTATGCTCTAATAAATTTGTTAGTCTCTAAGGTGCCACAAGTACTCCTTTTCTTTTTGCGAATACAGACTAACACGGCTGCTACTCTGAAACTTGTAGAAAGATAGCAATTATATGTGAAATCCTAGTATTTCAGCACACATAAGCATTTCCATAATGGCTCATTTGCTAGAGCTTTTTATAATCACTGTTCTGAATCTTCAGGTGCCATAAACCACATGTGAACCAAATTCTTTCCTGGTGTAAATTTGTGCTGTTCCACTGAAATCAATGGAGCTGCATCAGTTTACACCAGAAAGGAATTTTGCTCTATGTTTCTCACAAAGCCAGAAATTAATATAGGTAATTTGATTTAAATAGTTATTCTAAGGATTACATACTATTAACTGAATAATTATAAAAAGTATAAATATAGTTTATTCCAAAAACAGGTGTATTTACCAGCATCCTTCTGATTCCATAGAATTAAATAAACAAAATATCTGAATTATACTCTTTATCAATAGTATAATGGTATTTTCAAACTAAATGTTCTATTTTCCTGTTGATCTGAGAGAGTGAGAAGTCTGATCCAAGGTCTATTCAAATCAGTGCAAATGCTCCTAATGAATCTCAAAGTTTTTTGTAAGTGCATACCAAACACAAAGGGGGGCGGAAGTGTTTTCATTTCATAAGACGTGTAGTATAAATGTCAGGTATAGTATTTACAATATTTAGACCACTGAGAACATGCAGGATTTTATGTTCTGCAAGTACACTTTACAAGTCAATGCACTTGCACAGTGCTGTGTTTAATGGGAATTTGATGTCATTTTAAAGTGAATCATTGAAGAAAGTCACACTTATTACAGATATGATATCTGTTATTCAATCTTAAGTGAAGCGCAAAGACCAAAGTACTGTAGAATGACTCTTCTAACTAATTGATACCATAGTTCATCACCTGCTCAAATAATTTTTGGATAGCTGGACACATATCTAATTTTTTACAGCTCCATTTGTATATTTTATTATCATCATATAGCCTGTCTATTCACCATGTTTTTTTTAAGATGAGCACTTAAAGAACTTTGTCTAATTACATCTGAGTTGATTGATTCTTTCTTTCAATACATCTGGCTTAATCCGCCTTTTCCAACATCCAACTTTGTGAGTTATTTATGACATTTACTAAGAGACACAGGATAGTATTTCTATCTAATGGGGAATGTATCCAGCATGCTCATATCTGAGTTCCACATTTCACACTTTACCATTACCAGTATCAACAAACAAAGCAATATCAATGGGTAGGTTGAAATGGGCTTGATTACCATCTGTCTGGACTGAAAACAGACGGAAGCCTTTGAATATAATAAGCTATAATTAGACTGCATTATATAGAGAGTGCCCTGCAATAATAGTAACAGAATCTGTTATAAAATATTTCATTAATTTCCTGATTGCGGGAGAGAGATGTCTTACCAGGTAATGCCAAAAAGACATGGGTATATACAGAAATATATACAATTTAGTGTTAATGGTTTAGAGTTATGAGCCTAGCAGCCAAGTTTTATTTTACTATGTCCTAAAATATAATGGATTACACGAGAGAGAGAGACAAAGAGAGAGAGAGAAGAACCCATAAAATAAAATTGATCTGTAGGATTCTAATGTCCTAGATATTTACTGACCTGTTTCCATAATCTGCTGTGTGTGTTGTATTTGCCATTAATCAGATATATAGGGCAAAATTTACCCCTTTCCAGAGCAGCACAATGCCTATACATCATTTAAACCATAATTTAAAAGTTTAAGTGGGAGTTAAAGATGATAGACCACAAGTTGGACTTCTGCACATTCCATCCAAACTAAGGGGCAGATCTGGAACTCCTTTGTTATGCAAAACGTCTATGTATTTCTGTAGGAGTGTTGATTGTGAGTGGAGTTTTAGGGTTTGGTCATGATTCTGTAAAACAAATCTGCACCAATCTATCTTTCAATGGTATATTCTTGATATATTTTTTCCTACTTGTTCATGTTTTAATATTTTTATACTCTTTCAAGCATGGGGAGGGAAGTATTTTTTTTCTTTGCTTTCTTTTGTTTCACTTTTAGCACTGCAGGGCTATTAATTTATTTTATAAAAAGATTACACAAAAGAGTTTAGTTGATTTAATTGGTGTTGGTCCTGCTTTGACCAGGGGATTGTACTAGATGACCTCCTGAGGTCTCTTCCAACCCTAATATTCTGTGATTCTATGAAAGATAGAAACTCCCACCTATAAGGTTAGATTTCCAAAACATTGCTGCCGAAGTCATCTTTCTTTTTCTCTTTTCTCTTACCCCTCCTTTATCTATTGTCTCTTCACTTTAAGGTACAAAAAGAAAAGGGGATTTAAACTTCCTGTTCTTACTTCCAAGGATCTACAGCACAGAGCCCTCAGCTACACCTCTTCCTACCTCTCCTTCTACATCTGACTTCTCTTCTTTGTCAATCATGATGAGCCTGCTGGTTTGTAAAAGTTCTTACAGAACCAGTTCAATAGTCCAATAGTCAGTCTATGCATAGAGTTTATTCAAATTTTTCTATGAAAAATTGCAGGGATAATCCAGGATATACCTGGAGACCTCAGTCTTGTGACTTGAACTTCCCCTGACAAAGTTTAAGCAGATCTGAGATAGTAAGGTTTAGGCCTGACCCATTCTTTATATCTGAAGCTCAGCAGATAAGCCACTTGACAGCACATGATCACAGCAAGGGCCTTCCCAGATGAAGAATAGGTAGTGTGTATTGTTGCTTTGAAGCTAACCTTCTATTTCCTATGTATACACAGATAAAATAGTTGCACTGATTAGCATAAGACGATTACCTATTCAAACAGTTCATAGGTAGTTTACTACGAACTTCAAGAAGAAATAAAGACAATATTATTATGAAACAGATTTCATCTAAATGTTAATATTTCCTTTTGATCTCTGAATCTATAGAATATAATAATGAAACATTACAGACAGGAACCAAAGTTTAGCATTTTCAAGTTAATTTGGTCATATTATTAATCTTCTAACAACATATAGGTAAACACAGACAAATACAATTAGTATCAATTTTGAATTCTCTATATGGGCTTATATTTCTAGAATACTAGTTCTTTAACATGACCTTGCTAACTATCTACAAGGAATGGTCCTGTTTACCATTTCAATACTCTTCTAATATGTCTTTAAAGGTTGATTTTGGGTTACTTAGCTGCTGGCTGGCTCAGTGTCACAGTTCTAAACTGTGGTTTTGGCTTGCTCACCAAGATCAGACCTGGGTTTTAATTCTTGTATCCCATAAAAGTTCAGAGTGTTTAGACATAGGGGACTTAGGCTTTTGTTGTTTGATTTAAAAAACAAAACACAAGCTGTCTTTGTAACGGTTGACACAATAACAAAGACATGGAAACAGTAGCATATACTATCTGACATATCTTTTATTCTGACACATCTTATTTTCTGCATAAATTGATGTATGCGACTCATTATAGCAAACTAGTTTATATCTGGGCCATCTGTCTTCAATAATTTACGAGATAATCAGGGAAAGGACTTCATCTACACAAAGAGCCCTGGAAAAGCCTAAGGGCAAATCCTGCAGTCCTCACATAGACAACACTCCCATGGAATTCAATGAGAATTTTGTCTAAGGAAGGACTGCAGGATTTGGTCCACTATGCATACTCTCCACTGCAACACATTACTTAAGCCTCATGTCTTTAGAGAAGTTTTAAAAAGCTGGGGAGTAATCCTGTTTTTTTATATAAGAGATTTTTATAGATATAACATTAGCCAAGAGAAATTCTACAGTCGAAAAGCATAGCTAGAAAATACCTGTTTTATATAAATAGATTCTGTGAAAGAGATTCCAGTCTCATTTATACCATTGTCAAGCCAAAATAATTCCAGTGAAGCAAGTGGTGTTTCTTTTGATTTACACTGATGTAACTGAGATCGGACTCTATCTGAAATATATTTGTGATGAGCTGAGGTGACATCAGAGCTGTTATTTTCTCTTGAAATTACACGGTTACATCAAAGCACTGTGCTACTTGTTTAGAGAAGGTGTAATTAGCGGGAAGGAGGATACACAAATAACAGCATTTCCTATATGAATTCACTTGCAGAATGAATATGGTATGCAATAATGTGGGATAAGCATCTGAGCTATGTGAATGAGGCACAATCAGTCCTGTCTCCATTGTATGTCTCACCAAATTAAGAGACAGTGTTTAAATTCAGTTTAAATAAGTTTGCAGCTAAATTTCTTTGCAATGGAGTATGACTAACCACTGGGCTTTGGTTGGAAGTGGCAGACAGAGGAAAGGAGGAAGGGGGGATTTCATAATTTCTACATGGAGTGAACTTTGATGCAGTCCAGAATGGCCTGGTTCACTGTCTCTTGAAGGGTAACCTGCAGGACCTAGTTAGTAGCAGTGATACTTGAAACTCTGGGGATGATGGAGGTTCAGTGTTCACAAAAAATCCATGTGTGGCTACTTATTGAATTATCTAAATTCTGGATTCCTTCACCAATATTTCTACTATCACCTGCATAGGTCCCCCACTAGCCATCTTTCACTCTCACAACAGGCCCAAGATCCCAATACTGGGATCTGGCTTTGTAAAGAAGAGGTCCAGAATCCTGCTATCCTTCTCCAGGCTGTATGGAAGTAGATAAAATTTTAGGTGTCTGACTAGAATGCCTTCTCTCCCCAAAGTCTGAAACAAGCCTGGCTGGAGGGTAGCTATATAGTGGAGTGGATGGCAAGAGTAAGGTATTAGGTTACCTAGAGAAAGCTCCAATAGGTTATTTTGGAAACAATTAGAACAACTGAGTGAAAAAAAAAGTGTTTAACTCATTCAACCATTGATAAATTACTGCAACCAAATTCCCACAATTTCTAAGGTACAATTAATTACAATTAAGTTGATGATTGTTTTCTGAAATATTTCAGCCACCAGTCTCTGTTTTGAACTAATGTAGGGTGCATGCTTCTGGGACCATTTACACTTCTGTGCTAATTTTCTGCTAGTTTTCTGCTGGGGTAACTCCATTTAAATGGGCATAAGTTTAGTCTAATACAGAAGTGAATCAATTCTCAGATGACTAATGGTTTCTCTAGCAGTGTAATGGTAAAATTAATATTGTTTCTTATGCAGCATGGAAAATAAATAGACTAATTGGTTTCATATATGTTTATAGTATGGCAGATGATACAAGAAAGTTGTGCTCCAGACCAACTAGCTATACAACTAGCATGTTAGTAGAGAAGTATGCGAGAGGTTTGTTTATTATGAAGATTCATTGCTATAAAATATTAATAGCACAGGAAAGAAATTATTAAAGTTTACCTATGTAGAAATATGTAAAGCTGAACCCCCATATGAATTGTCAATATATATCATGGTAAAATGAAGTCAGTGAGCCAGATTGTCTTCTGAATTAGGATAGTTCTGCATCCCTTTGCAGTACAAAGCTGGATTGGCTAACTCTGATAAGGTCACTTGAATGTAGAGGAATTCTTTGTTGGCATCCAGATGCCATAGTGGTTTTTATACGATACTAGCTAGCCTGCAGCCAGTTAGGAGATTGTGGTCAGGAGAGAGGATCCATCGCTGAGGAAATCCAGGCTGCCCTCAGGCTGCTGTTACTCTCTGGACGACTGTCCTGGTATAGAGAAACCCCAGGACTGGGGAGTATAAAGGTAGTTTAAAACTACCTTTGCACCTCCTGCTTTCACTGAGTTGCTCTGAGCACTCCATGGCCAGAGTCATGGATTCAGGCCCGTAGGCGTACCACTCAGCTCAGGCCTTAAATCTGCATCCATTTGACTAACAAAAGAAAAAAGATAATTTGGTTCTATGAATTTATGAAATATTAGATCAAGTATCTCTCAACCAATTTTTAAAGGGGAAGAAATGAGGTAAAAATGAAATCTATATGACAAGCAATGAAAATTGTGGGGCAGATCCACAGCAGGTTTATATCACTATCAGTCTTTTTAAGTCATGGGTTTATACTATCCAAGTATAACCCAACACTCGGGGTGGGTCTTCAGGAGTGGAGACTGCACTTGGTATCCTAAAGTATGATCTCTTAACTGAACTAAAGGGTCAAGTGCTGATAGGTAAGAGCAAGAGGCAGATTTGTAAAACTATATAGGGCTAGCTACTTGAGGGGGACAAAGAGTAACACTGTTTAAGTGTGACTCATATATGGATCTGGCCCAATGTTTGAAAGTCCAAAACAAAGTGGTAATTATTTTTTCTTGTCCATCCACAGCCAATGGAGATAGAGAGGGCCAACGTTTCTTACTATTTTGACAGGACCTTCTCATCTGACAATGTCTAGTCGGGTCATGTGTCAGAAAAAAAGAGCTACATGAAGAGGTTAGAATCTGACCCATACGTTTGTATTTATCCAAATATATATTGGCAGTTCAATAATGCTGAAAAAATGGAAAAGGCCATTCTTATGCAAGGAGTTATTACAGTATAAAATCTAACCCATGTAATCGTTCTATTTGATGTAATGATCAAATTATGTGTATTAAAAAGTCAAAAGAAGGTCTGTCCCATAACTAAGATTTTAAAATGTCAAATGAAAGATTATATCAATATTTGACATTTTACTAAAGAAAAAAAATACTGTTCAACATTGCAGTTCATATAATCCCATACAGCAATGCTGTATCTTTGAAATTTTAAAGATTTTTTTTTATTCATTTATTTCAGAAGAGGTAAATATCTGTAGCAAGGCCTCCCAATTTAAGGGCCAACAGGCCTGTTCTATTATCAGATGCAGGTGGAAAGAAGTCAGGTATTTTCCTTAAAGAACTCAAAAGAGATCATTTGGAAGGCAGATTGGCTCCTAAAATATGTCCCGAAGAGGGGGAGTGAGGGAAATTGAAGGTAAGGGTATGTCCTCTTTTCATTACTGAGAGTAAAGGGGAGAAGCCTCTGAGAGATGTAGCCTGGTGTGAAGAAAGAAGCTTCTTTTTTTTTTTTAATGTTTTACCTAAGTTTTATGTTTTGAAGAATAAAACTCTGCATGGAAAGGGACTTGGATGTGGCAGTGAGTCCTTCCTGGTAAGGAAGCTCTTCAATCGGAGTGAGGGAAATGGAGGCAGTGACTAGTTTGAAGCTATATCAGGTAGGTAGTGCTGTGGCAATGTCCTTTTGGGATTACCCATGAATTATTTGAGTATCCTAAGATCCCATTTGAGTCAATGAGATCTCAGGGAGTACAAGGCAAAGCTGAGCCACTTTAAAAGGTAAATATTTATATTGTGCTAAGATCACTTTCTATAACTTTTGGTTTCTTTAAAAAAAGAAAACAGCTCACTGTGAAAAAAAATGTAAAAAAAGTTAATTGCTTTAGTATTTTTTATTTCTGTTTAAAGGAACCACACACCAAAGGGCATGCAGCAAAGCACCTTTGACATTTAAAAAACATAAATCATAGGATATTGCAAAACAAAATGAAGTGGTTGTTCTATGAATATCATTTTGCCCTAGGTCACTAAACAAAGAAAGCCCAAACAGCAAAAACTTAAAGATACAATCCAACTACACAAATAACACCACAAGTTCCATATGAATCTTCAGTGTTTCAAAGACTTACATACATACTTTCCTCTAAGCATCGGTAGTCTATTAAAGTTGCTTGAGGCTGCTCACCTATGTAAGTCTTTGCAGGATCAGGACCGAAGGCCTGGTCTACACTATGGTTTAGGTCGAATTTAGCCACGTTAGATCGATTTTAAAATGAATGCGTCCACACAGCCAACCCCATTCTCTCGACTTAAAAGGCCTTTACAATCGACTTCTGTACTCCTCCCCGGTCAGTGATAAAATCGACCTTCCTGGTCGAATTTGGGGTAGTGAGGATGCAAATCGACAATATTGGCTTCTGGGAGCTATCTCAGAGTGCTCCATTGTGACTGCTCTGGACAGCACTTTGAACTCTGATGCACTAGCCAGGTACACAGGAAAAGCCCTGGGAACTTTTGAATTTCATTTCCTGTTTGGTCAGCATGACAAACTCAGCAACACAGGTGACCATGCAGTCCCCCCAGAATCACAAACGAGCTCCAGCATGGACCAAAAAGGAGAAACTGGATCTGATTACCGTATGGGGAGAAACATCTGTGCAGGCAGAACTCCGATCAAAAAGAAGAAATGCAAATATATTTGCCAAAATCTCACAGAGCATGTTGGACAGAGGCTACAACAGGGACACACAGCAGTGCCGTGTGAAAGTTAAGGAGCTGAGGCAAGCCTACCAAAAGACAAAGGAGGCAAATGGTCGCTCAGGGTTAGAGCCCCATACATGCCGCTTCAATTATCAACTGCATGCTATTCTACCACTTCCCCACCACTGTCTGTGGACACCTGCAAGGGGGGGAGTCTCACGCAACAGGGAGGAGGATTTTGTGGATGAGGAAGAGGAGGAGGAAGAGAATGCGCATTAGGCAAGTGGTGAATCCATTCTCCTTGGCAGCCAGCACCTTTTCATCACCCTGGAGCCAATACTCTCCGAAGGCGGGATCCCTGACCCTGAAGCTGGAGAAGGCACTTCTGTAACTACAGTAAACAGTTTAAAAGCAATAGTGTTTAATGTTTGATTTCCCCTGAATAATTGGGATGCATTCGCGGCCAGTACAGCTACTGGAAAAGTTGGTTCACATGTCTGGGGATGGAGAGGGAATCCTCCAGGGACATCTCCATGAAGCTCTCCTGGAGGTACTCTGAATGTATTCTGGAATCATTGCAAAACAAAGCATGGCAGCAAATAGTCCTGGGTTTTGGTCGCATTCATGCAACATTTGATCTATATCTTTCTGTGTTAGCCTCAGGAGAGTGATATCATTCATGGTCACCTGGTTGAAATAGGGGAATTTTTATAAGGGAATAGTAAAAGGATCCCGTTCATGCTGGGCTGTTTGCGCTTGGCTAAAAGGGATCATCCCAGAGAATAGCCACATGGTGGGTTGGGGGTGGTGTGTGCTGCACATCCACTCGAAAAACACAGCCCATCCTTTTAATTGTGAAACCCAACCCATTGCTTGCTATAGGAAAGGACGGCACTGCAGTTTGAAACCATTCCCACATGTTATGTGTAAGAAGCCAACCCTGCATACCCTTTGCCTTACCATGGCTGCATGGAAACCAAATTCTGTTGCCCAGCTGTGTGTGATGTGTCACCATACCAGCAGGCACTCAGTATAAAAGGCAAAATGCAACTTTGTACCTAAAGCACATGTGCTGTCTGCTGTGAATTGCTTGATTCACTGTGAAAGAGTCTCCCTTTTGTTCTCAGAAATGTATCATCTTAAATTTTACTCTCCCTTTTTATCTCCCCCAAGATGCAAATCTTTCAATGCTCCCCCTATCATCTCCGTCCCTGAGGTTATCACAGATTAGAAGATGAAAAAAATGCACGCGCGATGACATGTTTTCCAAGCTCATGCAGTCCTCCCGCACTGATAGAGCACAGCTAAATGCATGGAGGCATTCAGTGTTAGAGGCTAGGAAAGCATTAACTGAGCGTGAGGAACAGAGGTGGAAGCGTGAAGAGCAGAGGCAGGAGTGCGAAGAGAGGAGGCAGGAGGCAATGCTAAGGCTAATGGGGGAGCAAGTGGACATGATGAAGCATCTGGTGCAGCTGTAGGAAAGCCAACAAGAGCACAGACCCCCACTGCATCCATTGTACAACCGCCTGACCTCCTCCCCAAGTTCCATATCCTCTTCACCCAGACGCCCAAGAATGTGCTGGGGGGAGGTTACGGGCCCAGCCACTCCATTCCAGAGGATGGCCCAAGCAACAGAAGGCTGTCATACAAAGAGTTTAATTTGTAGTGTGGCTACAATAAGCAATGTGGCCTTGTCCTTCTCTCTTCCACAACCCCACTCCACCCAGGCTACCTTGCCAGTTATCTCCCTTTTTAAAAAAATAATAAAGAAAGAATGCATGGTTTCAAAACAATAGTTGCTTTATTTCGAAGCGGAGAGGGTGGTTGTCTTACAGGGAATTAAAATCAACAAAGGAGGTGGGTTTGCAACAAGGAGAAATACACACAACTGTCACACTGAAGCCTGGCTAGTCACGAAACTGGTTTTCAAACCTCTTTGATGCACAGCACACCTACCTGTGCTCTTCTAATAGCCTTGGTGTCTGGCTGCTCAAAATTGGATGCCAGGCGATTTACTTCAACCTCTCACCCTGCCATAAACATCTCCCGCCCTTACTCCCACAGATATTATGGAGCACACAGCAAGCAGCAATAACGATGGGAATGTTGGTTGTGCTGAGATCTGGCCTAGTCAGCAAACAGTGCCAGTGAGCTTTTAAACATCCAAAGGCACATTCTACCACCATTCTGCACTTGCTCAGTTATAGTTGAACTGCTCCTTACTACTGTCCAGGCTGCCTGTGTACGGCTTCATGAGTCATGGGAGCAAGGGGTAGGCTGAGTCCCCAAGGATAACTATTGGCATTTCAACATCCCCAATGGTAATTTTCTGGTCTGGGAAGTAAGTCCCTTCTTGCAGCTGCTCGAACAGCCTGGAGTTCCTAAAGATGCAAGTGTCATGCACCTTTCCCAGCCATCCCACATTGATGTCGGTGAAACATCTCTTGTGATCCACCAGTGCTTGCAGCACCATTGTGAAGTACCCCTTGCGGTTTATGTACTGGTTGGCAAGGAGGTCCGGTGCCAAGATAGGGATCTACTTTCCGTCTATCACCCCACCAGAGTTAGGGAAACCCATTGCAGCAAAGCCATCCACTATGACCTGCACATTTTCCAGAGTCACTACTCTTGATAACAGAACGTCAATGATCGCGCTGGCTACTTGGATCACAGCAGCCCCCACAGTACATTTGCCCACTCCAAATTGATTCTCGACTGACCGGTAACAGTCAGCCGTAGTAAGCTTTCACAGGGCTATCGTCACTCGCTTCTTCTTGTCCAGGCAGCTCTCATCTTGGTATTCCCGCGCTTCAGGGCAGGACGAAAGCAACTCATAGAGTTCCAGGAAAGTGGCCTTATGCATGTGAAAGTTTTGCAGCCACTGGGAAGTATCCCATACATGCAACACTATGCAGTTCCACCAGTCTGTGCTTGTTTGCCAGGCCCAGAATTGGAGTTCCACTGTATCAACCAGCCCCACTGCCACCATGATGTCCCAATTGCCACAGCCCATGCTTTCAGGAACATCTGTGTCCATGTCGTCATCAAAATCATCCTCATGCTGGTGTCTCTTAGACCAGTTCTGCATATACTCCAGGATAATGCGTGAGGTGTTTACAATGCTCACAACAGCAGCGGTGAGCTGAGTGGGCTCCATGTTTGCCATGGTATAGTGTCTGCAGGAAAGCAGGAGAGCAGAGTTGCAGTAGAAGTGGTAGATGATGACAGGTGCCACGAGAATAGATATTTATACAGAACAATGAGAGGACCTGCAAAATGGATTCATGGCACCAGGAGAGCAGAGTTGAAGTGGAAGCAGAAGAGGTGGATGATGACAGTTAGCAGTCGGACTGCACCATCTGCTGACAGCAGCACCCAGAACACAACAGCAGTGGTGACTGTGAGCTGAGCTGATAGGGCTCCATGCATGCCGTGGTATGGCATCTGCATGGAAAAAAGGAGCAAAACAACTGTCTGTCGTTGCTTTCATGGAGGGAGGGGCGACTGATGACATGTACCCAAAACCACCCCTGGCAATGTTTTTGCCCCATCAGGCATTGGGAGCTTAACCCAGAATTCCAATGGGTGGTGGAGACTGTGGGAACTGTAGGATAGTTACCCACAGTGCACCGCTCCATAAGTCGATGCTAGCCACAGTAGTGAGGATGCAGTCCGCCGACTTAATGCGGACATATGCAATCGACTGTATAAAATCGATTTATAAAAATCGACTTCTGTAAAATCAACCTAATTTTGTAGTGTAGACATACCCTAAGTGCTGTTTTTTTACCTTTTCGAAAAATGGCTACACACACACATAAAAAAACCCATGCTTCATTGAATAAATTGGAATAAACAAACTCAAAAGTGACTCTGGACAATAGATCCAGGTATATATTCTTAAGAGACAGACAGAAACTTTGAACTTATTTTTCTCTGGACAAGAGAGGTTTATGGGGGCAATAGTTAAGATACAGAGAAACAGAAGACCACTACAAATTTCTGTATTGACGGGGGAATTATATATTCAGATTCAATGTGTTAGAGTGACTGGGAAGTTTCCAATGCCCCTTTTATCTGAGATAGATTAGTTGGTTGGTATCATTATAATAGCTGTGTATATAACTGGATTGAGTTGGCTGTGTCCAATAAAGTGCCAGATCCTGGAAATGGCTGTTAGATAATAAACTGAGAAAAATGTGATTGGCCTGCAGAAGTGATTGCAGTCAGCCTTCTATGGCCTGTCCTTGTATATCAATGTCATTATTATCCCAGTGTATGTTCAGTTTTTAGTTAGCGGTGTACACTGATGCATGCCAACTGCTGTGTATGCAAATATTAAGTGGAGGAGGATTTATTTCTTTTGTATACAATTCAGAGAGCCTCTGCACTAATGTGCTGTGGCTTATCTGCCTTGGATCATGGTTTTTCAGGGGTTTATCCAAAACCACTATATATCTCTATTATTACTGATTAATACAGTTTCTAAAAGCAGAAAGTGCATGTGTCCTGGTTCTCATATTACAAAAATGTACCACATGCTCACTAAGACCTGCGGTGGGAACACCTAATCGGTCAGCATTGTTACGGTTAGTAGTTTAGTGCAGCTGCATGCTTGTGCAGCACCACCAGTATTTTAAAGGATTGCATTTTTTGAGTGACATAAAAATCTAAAATTAACCTTTCATTTTATTTCAGTTAGATTTGAGCTACACAATGAAATAGCACATAACAAGAAAGCCACAGAACATAGCGCAGGGTTGGCAGGAAAATGAACAATTCAGAAGGGTGTCTGCTTGACTGAGTTTCTGATATGTTCATTTTCACTGATTCTGTGAATTGTTTGCCTTGCTGATCACTGGCAGAGCTCTACTGAGATAATACATGCAGACAGGAAGGGGAGAAAAACAACTAAATACTGTATTAAATAATGAAAATAATTTTAAAACTATGTTTTAGTGGGAATACAAACAACACAGTAATTCAACCCCTAATAAGAAAGTAGTAGGAAATAATTCCCTGATGATGTCTTTGTAAAGCTAACATTAGCATTTAAATAAATTACAAATAAAAATGACTTGGGTGGAATTCATTATTTAAATTTAATAGCACAGTGCTACTCTATGCTTGTATCCCTAAAACACACGAGCGGCCTCCATACCGTTAGTAAGATCCAAGTGCTCCTCATAGCATAAAGGTAAATTTTGCATCAGATAAAACATATTAACCTATGTTCATAACACTTGGAACTAAGGATGATTGGAATTGAACTAATGAACAATTGGGGGAGGGACAAATTTAATGAATGATTTTGCAGAAATATTTTCCTGACACTCCATTAGGTACTGGCAAAAATGGACATATCCTGCCATCAGTCAATGAACGGAACTCCAAATCATGTAAACAATCAACACAATTTTCATTAGGATGCGTATAATATGAATAAATACTCATCAAGTTCCATGGGAAAGTGTGTAGTGGACACCCTGGCTTTAATCTCTAAAAGAGTGTACATAATGCTATTTTCAAGCATTGTGTTAAGGCCACCTCTGGAGTACACTATGTCCATCTATGTCAATGTTGGGTTCAAAGGAAGAGAGAAAACATCATGGGGAGGAGAGTAGCCAAGGAATATCATATTATGACATCCATGGTCACTGGCATTGGATAAACAGATGGTATATTTCCATCTCCCAAAGAGAAACAAGACAGCATAATGTAAGATGATTAACTACACATGGGACAGGATGATGGCATGCAGGCTGTGGGAGTCATGGTAATTGAGGGCAGTGGCATGTATCAGGATATGTCATAGGTCAATCATATCCATTTCTTTATCTCTTCAACAGCATCTGGACACTCCATAGAGTGACATGTTATATAATGTCTCAGCAGTCACATTGTCCAATCTATAGCACATGCATTCTCCCTAGCCTTCTCCCTGTCCTCCTTTTTTCCTTTCTGTATCTTCCTGCCATTTGACTTTTTTACTGATTGCAAGTCTCTCACTTATATCGCCAATTGCTGCTCACCACCCCTGTGTTACTGTATTTCTAGCGACCATTCTCAACGCTTTTTTGACTGTCGTTGCACATTGAGGGTATGTTTTCAGAGAATTATTCACAATGACTCCAAGATCTCTTTCTTGAGTGGTAACAGCTAATTTAGACCCAGTCATTTTCTATGTATAGTTGGGATTATGTTTTCCAATGTGCATTACTTTGCATTTATCAACACTGAATTCATCTCACCCAGTTTTGTGAGATCCTTTTGTAGCTCTTCTCAGTCTGCTTGGGATTTAAGAGCCTAGTGCCTAATAACCCTAATCATAGACCAGGACCCCTTGTGCTTGGCAGTGCACAAACACAGACAAAAAGACAGTTCCTTTCCCAAGGACCTTACAATCTAAGTATAAGATAAGAGACAACAGATGGACAGAGATGGGAGTTGTAGTTGTGTGGATGGACAAGAAAAGCTGTATGTTATATCTTAGAAATGTTATGCAGAAAGAATGAGCAAGATTTGACATAGTCTGGATGTGAGGACCTAGAGAGGGCTCTGAGACAAAGATGATGCCCAGGAAATCATTAAGAAAGGGAGAGATAATAAGACAGAAAATATCATATTGCCTCTATATAAATCCATGGTATGCCAACATCTGGAATACTGCATGCAGATGTGGTCATCCCATCTCAAAAGATATATTGGAATTGGAAAACATTCAGAAAAGAGCAACAAAAATGATTAGGCGTATAGAACAGCTTCCATATGAGGACAGACTAATAAGACTGGGACTTTTCAGCTTTGAAAAGGGATGACTAAGGAGGGGTATGATTGAGGTCTATAAAATCATATCTGGTGTGGAGAAAGTAAATAAGGAATTGTTATTTATAACATCTCATAACACGTAAACTAGGGGTCACCAAATGAAATTAATAATCAGCAGGTTTAAAACAAACAGCAGCAAGTATTTCTTCACACAATGCACAGTCAACCAGTGGAACTCTTTGCCAGAGGATGTTATGAAGGCCAAGACTATAACAGGGGTTCAAAAAAGAATTAAACAAATTCATTAAGGATAGGTCCATCAATGGCTATTAGCCAGGATGAGCAGGGATGGTGTCCCTAGCCTCCATTTGCCAGAAGTTGGGAATGAGTGAGAGGGGAGGATTACTTGATGATTACCTGTTCTATTCATTCCCTCTGGGGCACCTGGCATTGGCCACTGTTGGAAAACAGGATACTGGGCTAGATGGACCTTTGGTCTGACCCTGTATGTTCTTATGTTCTTCTGTTATGGACCTGTGTGATAGGCAGGATGGAGGTGTTGTCCACAGTGACTGGGAAAGGACATAGGCCTGGTTTACACTACGGGAGGGATCGAGCTAAGATACGCAACTTCAGCTACGAGAATTGTATAGCTGAAGTCGACGTATCTTAGATCGACTTAGAATCACTTACTTCATGTCTTTGCGGAGCGGGATTGAGGGCCGCTGCTCCCCCTTCGACTCCGCTTCCACGTCTCGCCGTGGTGGAGTTCCATAGTCGACGGCAGAGCGATCAGGGATTGATTTATCGCGTTTACACTAGATGTGATAAATCGATCCCCCATAGATCGATCATTACCTACTGATCCGGCAGATAGTTTAGACATGGCCATAGCGGGGAGTACTTGAAGGGAAATATTAAGAGCTCCATTTTAGCCATATTGAGCTTGAGTTCATGACTGGACATCACCAAGGAGATGTCAGACAGATAGAGGCTGCCTTTTCCATTGATGTCAATCTGGCACTGACATAAAACACTTTTTAATTACTGACTCATCAGAAGTGAACACAATTTAGTTCTTGTAGATGATATCTGTATTCTGATTTAATTTACAAAGGTCTTGGCATGTACAATTTTCTTATTATTGGTCCAAATTCTATTCTCATTAACACTGGGTGTTTGCTGAAGAAATTTCAGAGAAGAAGTGGGTCTACAGTCTATTAAGATTACTTATTTAAATAAAGTTATCATCAATTAACTTGTGGAAGAAAAGTCTATTTAAATTTTGTTTTATCTTTAACTAAAAACTCTGATAACCACAGACTAAATAAGATAATGTCCCATAAAGCTGATGAGATATTCATACAATAAATTAAAGGGATTAAATAAAATTATGATCACTCAGAACATATTAATTATGTCTCACAGGAAATCAGATATTAAGTCTTGATAACAAATTAACTACTATAACAGAAATACTATTTTTAACAAAAGCAATAATGAGTACTATTTAAATAATACTATTTTGTAATTTAAAACTCACCTATACCAACCATAACTTGTTGAATGTTAAATGTTACTGCACTATGGGTCAGATTTCCTGCTTCTTGTAAATATTGATAAACTGTGGATGACTGCATGGAGACTGCAGAAAGCATTAAATGACCAGCATGTCCTTTATGATGATTTATTGAGAAGAAGAAGAAAAAACCTGAAAAACCTTTGGGTCATTGCCCTTTAAAGATCTTTCCAAATAAACAGATTATAACTCCATATATCAACCAGCAATCAGCTCAGCTCTGTTATTGGTTGTCTGGTTTGGAACATATCCCTGAACACCTCTTTAACCACTGTGGCCCTGATTTACCCATGCGTCACGCTAGTCTTACATCGATGTAACTCTCACTGAAATCTATAAAAAGCAAAATAAAATTGTAATAGGGTGGTGAATCAGCCCCCAAATGTTCAAACAATTCAGTAAAGTAATTCCTAAATGGCATTTAATATGTAGAAAAAGCTACAGAATTCCAGCACTATACATGGGAGCTAGGTGGAACTACAGAAATAGTTATGCTACCTTTTCATGGTTATTCCTAAAGGCTGAGTTAACAATTGGTAATAAATAATTGATTCAGTTAATTTTTTCATTCTGTTCGATGAATGTCTGCCAAGAAATGCATCCGATGAAGTGAGCTGTAGCTCACGAAAGCTTATGCTCTAATAAATTTGTTAGTCTCTAAGGTGCCACAAGTACTCCTTTTCTTTTTGCGAATACAGACTAACACGGCTGCTACTCTGAAGCCTGCCAAGAAATTGAGATTCTCAAATGTAAATATTTGAAATTATTCAGCAAAATTGTTCATTTTTTAAAAACTTGATGGTTCACTGTTCCAGATTTGAGCTACTGGTATGTTGCTTAATTGTGATTGGTCATAAGACACATGTTGGATAACAGGAACATTTGGAAAGTTGCTGAGTGTTATCTGACAAAATTCTTTCATTCCAAAGATAAATTAATGCTTCCGCAGTTTCCAAAGGTTATGACCATTTTTCAGTTAGGCGGCCGTTCAAGAAACAACAAAAAAAATCAGTAAGGGTCAAACTGAATCTGAAACTTTTCAGTGAATTGAAAGGTCTATTTTTGGTCTGTTCCACAGTGGAGATTTGAACCTGTCAGTCCCAGGCCCCAGGTGACTGCCCTAACCACTGAGCTAAATGTGATAAGAGAGGCACTGATAGCACCACCCCCTCTTTCTCTTCTGATAATTTTCTGTGTGGCCAAAAACTATTCATATCAAATTTGTGACTAGCTTCAGATTAATCAACCCTGCCTTGTTCATTGAGTAAACCATTTGTCTGTAAAACTGCACCAAGCTCTACTTGTTACCATTGTGAAATTTTAGGGCACAGAATTCTGATCTCCTCCCTCTTCCCTCAAATCTTCCTCAAATGAGCAAAAAGACAGAATTAATATAAAAAGGCATAGACTGGAGACCAGGGCCAGTAATACAAAGTAGGCTCTGTTTGGCATCCTTTAATCTGGCAAAACTCCCTTTGAATTCAAAGGAGTTTGGCCTGAATAAGGAGTATTGCAAACAGCCTGAAAAGAGACACAACAGAAAGCAAGCTTTTAGGAAGTGCAGATTATTCAAACTGTGTAACCTAAAATTAACCACATCTATGCATTTATGCCTATTTTACTTCCAGCTTTTGATAATTTCCAATTAAATGACTGAAGATTCCTTACCATATTAGCATATCAATAGGAAGTTAATTACATGTTCATTCTTTATGGAAACTTGAGTTAGTTACATGGCAACCAGATTTTTTCTTCACTTTTTTAGTCTTTTTTTTTTTTAAGTCTCAGCAGTTGTTTTAAGGTGGTATTTTTGAACAGATGTGTATACATTATTGCTAGCCTGTTCATTAGTTAATGAAAAACAGATCCCATTCTACAGTATTTCCTTATCCACACTCAGGCTTAAGTCATTTCTTATCATCATTGCATGTGGGCACCTTCCAATAGAATATGTAGCAGCTTGTCTCTGTCACATTTGATTAATTCTTTCTTCCTTTTCCTCCCCAGGTGAAAGCTACATGTGGCATTTTCTGTTTGTCTGTTGTGCTATGTGTGAGAAAAGGCTTGAGAAAGATGTGATTGTGATAAGATTTGGGGTTGGTTCTTGAATCCAGTGGGAATTCATTTCTCAGTCTTGGACCAGCCCTGGAGAAGGCGCTTGTCACCTGCACAAAATAACTTTATCTTTTTTGTAGAAATTCCATTCTGCCAGAGGAGTAGAGTGGAATTCCACATCTGAGCAGTCAGTGTACACAACCGTGTTCTGAGGAAATGAGGCTTGGGCTCTGAAGCCTAGGGAGGAGGGTGGGCTTCAGATCCCCAGCTTCAACATCTATGCTACTATTTTTAGCATGGTAGCCTGAGCCCCATAAGCCTGAATCTGTTCACCTAGGCTCTGAGACTTGCTGCTGCAAGCTGCATAGATGTACCCTCAAAGTTAGACATTTCATAAGGGCTTGTTCCTGCACAGCACAGATGCAAAATGTGTTTAATTAACCAGGAGGGAAAATATGAACTGCATGGGAATCTGATCTCATATTAATGATGTGATCTGATATGACATTAATAATGATATGTGCAGTTACCAAGTCAGACTTTATCCCTGATGATGATCAGTATTGTCTGGTTGTCAGAAATGCTGAGGCTTTCAGTTAATCATAGCCATCCTCAGACATAACAGTAAGCTATGAAGAATATAAGAATGGCCATATTAGGTCAGACCAATGATCCAGTTAGCCCAGTATCCTGTCTTCTGACAGTGGTCAATACCAGGTGCTTCAGAGGGAATTAATAGAACAGGCAATCATCAAATAATCCATCCTCTGTTGTCCACTCCCAATTTCTGGTGGTCAGAGGCTAAGGACACACAGCACACGGAGATGCATCCCTGACCATCTTGGCTAAGAACCAGTGATGGACCTATTCTCTGTGAACTTATCTAACTCTTTTTTGAACCCCAAAACATTTGCACAACAGTCACCAGAACCACATCAACAGGGAAGGAATTTAAATAACTACCAATAGTCAAAATCTTCTGTGAGACCCTTTATGGACAATTTCCAGTAACAGTAAATTTGACAAGTGGGACTTGTGGGTTCCTACTTAAAATTCAGTCAGGGGATAGGCACACAAGCTACTTGAAATTTACTTCTGCTTAGTGTTGAACACTGCATCTATCACTGAACCTTACTAGAACATACCCACATTGTGAATAGCATTGTCCCACTATCTTTTCTGTCAGTTCATTTAGCAGCCATCTATTTAGAAACCTCTGGACATATCCTGGGACATAAAGCACCAATAAGACACATGAAAATTCAAGTGTCAGCCCAATTAATGCTTTTTAAATCCAAGAAATAGCAATCTAATATGAATGTGGTATTTAATTGGCAGCCAGGAGGATGGAACAGTGCAATGATATACTGTAGTATGGTTTAATATTATTGAGAGAGAGAGCGAGAGAGAGAGAGAGAATGGACCCCAAATGTAGTCACATTCATTAAAGATTTGGGGAAAATTAACAAAAACAAGGATAGCTTGATCAAATCAGGAAGAGAGAAAGTTTTTCTTAAAACCTGAGCACAAGAAGCAACAAGATGAAATAACCTGCCTAGGACAAAGCCATTATGGGGACAGTATGTATATAAGGTTAAAGAAAGAGTAGTTAGAGTCAAAAATAGCCCCAGGAATTGTAACAGTCAGCTTAGATATCAAATCATATCTAGGTCAAGGCAAACAGACTGGCATTTAAGGTCTAACTTAATAACATCTGTATCACAAAATACAGAAACTGTGTATATATATTATATATATACACATGCCTGACCAACTTGATTACCTTCTATGATGAGCTAACTGGCTCTGTGGATATGGGGAAAATAGTGTATGTGATATATCTTGACTTTAGCAAAGCTTTTGATATGGTCTCCCACAGTATTCTTGCCAGCAAGTTAAAGAAATATGTATTGGATGAATGGACTGTAAGGTGAATAGAAAGTTGGCTAGATTGTCAGGCTCCATGGGTAATGATCAAGGGCTCAATGTCTAGTTGGCAGCTGGTATCAAGCAGAGTGCCCCAGGGTTTGTTCTTGGGGCTGGTTTTCTTCAACATCTTTATTAATGATCTGTAAGATGGGATAAATTGCACCCTCATCAAGTTTGCAGATGACATTAAGATGGGGGGAGAGGTAGATATGCTGAAGGGTAGGGATAGGGTCCAGAGTGAATGAGACAAATTGTAGGATTGGGCCAAAAGAAATCTGAAGCCACACCTGGAGTATTGTGTCCAGTTGTGGTCCCCCCACTACAGAAGGGATGTGAACAAATTGGAGAGAGTCCAGTGGAGGGCAATGAAAATTATTAGGGGGCTGGGGCACATAACTTACAAGGAGAGGCTAAGGGAACTAGGAAAGGAATACTTGTGGCACCTTAGAGACTAACACATTTATTTGAGCATAAGCTTTCCTGAGCTACAGTTCAGTTCATCAGATGCATTGAGTGGAAAATACAGTGGTGAGATTTACAGACATAGAGAACATGAAACAATGGGTGTTACCATACACACTGTAATGAGAGTGATCACTTAAGGTGAGCTATTACCAGCAGGAGAGCGGGGAGGACGGGGTGGAAACTTTTGTAGTGATAATCAAGGTGGGCCATTTCCAGCAGTTGACAAGAACATCTGAGGAACAGTGGGGGGTAGGGGGAATAAAGAAGGGGAAATAGTTTTAGTTTATGTAATGACACATCCACTCCCAGTCTCTAATCAAGCCTAAGTTAATTGTATCCAGTTTGCAAATTAATTCCAATTCAGCAGTCTCTCATTGGAGTCTGTTTTTGAAGCTTTTTTGTTGAAGAATTGCAACTTTTAGGTCTGTAATCGAGTGACCAAAGAGATTGAAGTGTTCTCCAACTGGTTTTTGAATGTTATAATTCTTGACATCTGATTTGTGTCCATTTATTCTTTTATATAGAGACTGTCCAGTTTGACCAATGTACAGAGGGGCATTGCTGGCACATGATTGCATATATCACATTGGTAGATGTGCAGGTGAATGAGCCTCTGATAATGTGGCTGATGTGATTAGGCCCTATGATGGTGTCCCCTGAATAGATATGTGGATACAGTTGGCAACGGGCTGTGTTGCAAAGATAGGTTCCTGGGTTAGTGGTTCTGTTGTGTGGTGTGTGGTTGCTGGTGAGTATTTGCTTCAGGTTGGGGGGCTGTCTGTAAGCAAGGACTGGCCTGTCTCCCAAGATCTGTGAGCATGATGGGTCGTCCTTCAGGATAGGTTGTAGATCCTTGAAGATGCGTTGGAAAGGTTTTAGTTGGGGGCTGAAGGTGACGGCTAGTGGTGTTCTGTTCTTTTCTTTGTTGGGCCTGTCCTGTAGTAGGTGACTTCTGGGTACTCTTCTGGCTCTGTCAATCTGTTTCTTCACTTCAGCAGGTGGGTATTGTAGTTGTAAGAATGCTTGAGGGAACAAGGTTATTTAATCTGCAGACGAGAAGAGTGAGGGTGTATTTGGAATAATGGTCTCAAGTTGCAGTGGGGTAGGTCTAGGTTAGATATTAGGAAGAACTATTTCACTAGGAAGGTGCTGAAGCATTGGAATGGGTTACCTAGGGAAGTAGTGGAATCTCCATCCTTTGCAGTTTTTATGTTCGGCTTGACAAAGCTCTGGCTGGGATGATTTAACGGGGGTTGGTCCTGATTTGCGCAGCGGGTTGGACATGATGAAGATCAAAATTGATTTTAAATCTTTTAAACCTGTTCCATTACAATATGCAGAGGACTTTTTAGTGACTCTAAAGTGGGCATCTGATTCCCACTTACATTAAGGGGCAGTGTAAACAGGGCCTTAAAATGGGTTTAAATTATATTTTTACATGGGCTGTGAGAGTAGTGTAAAGTGGCCTTAGTGTAAATGAGAATCAGGCCCCATATCAGCTGTTTAAATCTTGCCATATAACAGTAGTGATCAGATCTCAGAGGGAAGTTACTCAGTCATAAGTAATTTCTCCTTGTTAGAAACTTCAGTTCCACATGATCCTTTCCCAAACACTGGGATTTAAGTTAGATTTATATGGGACGTTGATTTACCCTTTACTTCAAATATTTGCAATATTAAATAGCAATTATTCAAATAGCCACAACACCTAAAGCAGATGAATATTGTTGCTAACAATAAACTAAATATGTTGGATCTTATGAAGCAACGTATCCATAAGATTACTGAATCAATTCTGACACAGACATTAATTAGTTCAGCTACATCACTTTCAGAAAGGATTTTTTTTTAATTGAGAAACAATGACATTTTGAGCCAGATTTTCATTTATAGTAAAGCTTTCTTTTTCTCTACCTTACATCCCCCAGCTGTGGATTTTTCCATCACCTAACACCATAGAAAGTCTGCAAGTTCCCTAAGATCTCTGATATCTCTCAGCCCCACCTTTCAGATGCTGCTATGTTGCAAATACATCCAGAGGACATCTTTAAAAGATTTTCTTTTTTTCCATTTGTATATTGAAAATTACATATTGTACAACCAACTGAACTGTGTGTATTCTTCAACAACTTTAGGACCCTCTAACCTTAGTCTTTTTAGTGAGAGGTGTATGGGAAACAAAAATCTGTATTACATATGTTTTTAGAAAAAAAGGTTGTATTTTTAAATAGCACACATTTTTAAACATCTTACGATAATTCCTAGACTCCTACTTTTTTGTTTACAGTATTCACTGCCCAATTATCCAAATTGGAAAACACTTTACTTGAAATTTGGATTCTTATAGCTTTTTTATTGCAAACTTCAGTGACTCTAGCTTTTATCATGAATATTAGCTGCAACTATCACTGTGAGACTAATTGATTTTTTTTATTTACAGGATGAACTGAAAAAATTGAAAAGAAAGTCCATTTCAGGATGGGTTGTTCAATCCAAAATGAAATGTTTCATTTTTTGTTTTGTTTTTAAATTAAATGAAATAAAATGTTTTAAAAATGAAATATTTTATTTTTGAAAATATCAAAATGAAATGTTTTGATTTAAAATTGACCAAAACTATTGCAAAATTTGACATGAATTCATGCAGTTTTGGTCAACCCAAATCCTACATTTTTTGACAAATAAAATATTAATCCAAAAAGTTTTGCCTTGTTCTAATTGTGACTTTATATCAGTGGATGATACTATTTATGGATTAGGGTTTCTGAGTTGGTAACAATAGTATCAAACATAATTGCTGTTGGCATAGGCTGGGACTGATTTTCATTTTATGATGATAGTTGTGGCAGGATATGACAAGAATCTGGGGATAGGATGGTAGGAGGAGAAGATGGAAGAGGACACAGCCTCTAGAAGGGACAAAGATAGGACCAATATTTGTATAAGGTATGTTGAGGACAGGAGCCAAGAGGTAGATTGGATGGGGGTAGTGAAAGAGATTAAGGATTATGTATTTGGATTAGGTAGCATGGGTGTGCTTATGGTACAATGCCATTGGAAGGAATGTGATGTATCTTTAATCAGTCTAGCATTCCATTATTTATTCATTGTTCTTGATAAAATGGTGCTGTTATCAGAGAACTGGATTTGACATAACTGCAGCCATTTTCTGTACTCAGCCATCTGTACTATGTGGAAGTGAGAACACTACATAGTAAAGAATAATTTGGCCTTTGCTTAAGCAGACAATCTGAACAGCTACAGTGTTGCTAGATAAAATGACAGATTCATGAAAATGGAATGGAGTGTGGATAGCTGACTTTGGACCTGGGTTTCTGTGACCATAAGTTTCTTGCTGGGAGTTGCTTTACTGATAAGTGAAATTATGAAGGTTTTTTGCTATTGTTAGGGAAATTGTTAGGCCAGTAGGAGTTACTATGAGTTATTTCTTTGTTTTGACCAATTTATAAAAGATATTAGTTAGAGTGTGGAATTTGGAGAGAATTTTGATGAGCTAGGAGTCTGACATCCAACTCCCCAACAGCTAAGGGCAAGTCTGGCCACTGGAGCCCTGCTGCTGACCACTCGGACCATCTTAGACTTTCAGTATCTATATCTGGGGTGCTCTAAACTATTATTATTTTAGATGTGTGCTTTAGGCTCAGTAAAAACAAGGATTTTTGTGTGAAAGCACTCTTATGTATTCCAATCATTTATCAGACAGAGGAGCTGTGTCCTCATTGATTTATGTCCTGAAGCCTGGAAAATAAAAACTAGTTACCATAGTCTCAGGTTCAGAAAACCCTGCAAGGCAGTGCTAAGGTCTCCTTACCAGTCAGTTCCAAATTTTGCAGCTTGTCAAAGATCTTCCTTTAATTAGTCCTCCCATTTCACCACCAGCCACAAATAGCACCAAATGCAAACCATCTTTTTCAAGCTGTTAAAGCAACATCCACACAGCCAAGCAATTGCAAAACCTTGTTCAAGCCAAAATCAGACATGTTCTATCCAGCAATAACAGAACAGTGATCAAAACTCTAAAAATGAATGATAATGGTAAATTTTACAACAGAACTCACATCAGCCACAGTTGACAGTTTCTTCACTCTCATGTAAAAATTCAAAAAAAACCCATCTTTATTGTAGCCACAGATTAACATCTGGTAGAGAATATAACAGGTTCTAAATATACTCATTTTTCAGGCAGTGAAATTCATTCAGCACACAATCAAGAACAGGCAGTAGATGATAGGCAGCAGCTGCCTGGCAAATCCACTCAGTCAAGTACAGGGGAGCCCTTAGAAAGCAGTAAGA
Source organism: Dermochelys coriacea (assembly GCF_009764565.3). Classification (NCBI taxonomy): domain Eukaryota; kingdom Metazoa; phylum Chordata; order Testudines; family Dermochelyidae; genus Dermochelys; species Dermochelys coriacea. The sequence goes on along the minus strand of NC_050068.2, from coordinate 88,880,172 downwards.
TCTAGATAATGGGAATTAGTGGAAAATAGGCAACAGTCAGAATAAAATTTGATCAGTGCCAATAGGGGCTGTAGCTGTGAGATTTCACTGTGTTCCCATTGAATATGAGCCAGTGCACAGTTGTGCAATGTCTTGTGGGTTTGTGGAAATCAAAATCTAATATTTCCTTGAAAATAGAAGTGGGCTGAAGGCTTAATTCTTTTGTTATCTGAAGAACATATTCACAGAATTTAGTGACACTGGCAAACCTACCAGCTGTCACTGCTGTTTGTGTCACAGCACTACATAAACAGAAATTTCAGGTTTTCAGCAGCAGTGAAGGAATAACAGTCCAAAAAATTCAAAAATCCTACTGTGAAAACCATCATGTGAGAATGTTTGACAAATAAAAATAGAAATAAATGAGAAAAAAGTCTTCACAATAAATATATTCCCTTCAAAGACACAGAGGGTCCAAATCTGCTCTCATTTAGACTGATGTAAATTCAATACCACTCTGATGCTGGAATAACAGAGCAAAGTGTCGCTATGCATCAGTGCATAGAATGTAAATGAATTTAAAGGTAACACATGGTCTATTTTACTCAAATTTTATTAACTCTCCTTTTTATTGTTTATTTCTTTTGATTTCCAGATGGTCTTCATATTGTTGTCTTTTTCAAGGCTAATTTGTGCCTTAAAGAAGTTGAGGAACACTATTTCAGGGACACCACCCTAAAATGTTCTGCCTTAGGGTAGAATGCCTCTGAAAGATCTCAGGCATGCAGAATCATGCCCCCTTTGTAAGGCTCAGATTATTCCCATCAATCACATCCCCATATGGTTAATCATCTCTGCTGGCTTGTGCACGTGAGAGGCAAAGCCATAGCCATACTCCCCTCTCTTCCCCACTTTTTTTGAGGAGTTATATGTGTCCAGGAGAGTAAGGAGGGAGCCGTTCCTGAAGTCCCTTTAGCACAGGAGCTGCAGTTGTGGCTGGCCCTTTGTCCAGATAACCCAAGGTGTTTGGGGAAAATATAGGGAGGGATGGGGCAGAGGAACCTTGCATTCTCCTCCAAATTAGACCTGCAAGAGGTCCAGCTGCAATGTGAGCCTTAAATAATGGTATATTTTATGCACGCACCACACACATTAAAAGAATATGATTAAGGTTTCAAAATCCAGCGCTCAAAAGTTAGGATATACTCAGATTAAGGTTGCCTGTACAATATTTGATGGTAGATATTTAATCACTGAGGGCATATATATATATATATATATATATATATATAGGAGAACCAGTGTGACTTCACTGAGAAGTTGGGGGCGGGGGGGGCTGGATTAGATGAAGTGGAGGTTGTGTTATGCACAGCCCAGCTTCATGAGAGTTTCCTATGAAGTAGCAAACAGGGACTGCTTGGGTGGGAGTGGGACCAGAGGATATTTTAAAAATAGAATTTATAATTCAAAAGGTATTTCTTTTGTCTATGTAATTCATTGTAATCTATCAATAAAAATCAGCAATTATGTGTTGATCTTAAAGTGTTAACAGAAAATACATTTGGAAAAAAAAATTAAAATACAGTGCATTACCTTTTATTTTAAATTGCTAATTTCTCACCCATCTCCGACCTTTATGTAGCCATACAACTGGGGGTACATGGACATTCATGGCAAGGTCAAAGACGAGATAAGAGGGAAAATAGAAGGGAAATCTAATGAACATCTTAGATGACTGTATACCAATGGAAGAAATATGGAGAATAAATGGGAAGAACTAGGATTCTACTGAATAATCACAATTATGACATAGAATCATAGAATCATAGAAGATTAGGGATGGAAGAGACTTTAGGAGGTCATTTAGTCCAACGCTGTGATCAAAGCAGGACCAACACCAACTAAAGTATCCCAGCCAGGGCTTTGTCAAGCTGGGGCTTAAAAACCTGTAAGGATGGAGATTCCACCACCTCCCTAGGTAACGCATTCCAGTGCTTCAGCACCCTGCTAGTGAAATAGTTTTTCCTAATATCTACCCTAGACCTCCACCACTGCAACTTGAAACCATTGCTCCTTGATCTGTCATCTGCCACCACTGAGAACAGCCTACCTCCATCCTCTTTGGAAGCTGCTTCAGGTAGTTGAAGGCTGCTATCAAATCCCCCCCTCACTCTTCTCTTCTGCAGACTAAACAAGCCCAGTTCCCTCAGCCTCTCCTCATAAGTCATGAGCCCCAGCCCCCTAATCATTTTTGTTGCCCTCCACTGGTCTCTCTCCAGTTTGTCCACATCTTTTCTGTAGTGGGAGTCCCAAAGCTGGATGCAATACTCCAGATGTGGCCTCACCAGTGCCGAATAGATGGGAATAATCACTTCCCTCGATATGCTGGCAATGCTCCTACTAATGCAGCCCAATATGCCGTTAGCCTTCTTGGCAACAAGGGCACACTGCTGACTCATATCCAGCTTTTCATCCACTGTAAGCCCCAGGTCCTTTTCTGCAGAACTGCTGCTTAGCCTGTTGGTCCACAGCCTGTAGTGGTAAATGGGATTCTTCCATCCTAAGTGCAGGACTCTGCACCTGTCCTTTTTGAACTTCATCAGATTTATTTTGGCCGAATCCTCCAGATTGTCTAGGTCACTCTGGACCCTATCCCTACCTCCAGCATATCATAATTGACATCACAGATGACTTGGTGGGACAATGCATATAATTCACAATAGAAGGTATAGAAGGGTACAGGTTGTTCAGGAAGAAAAGGGAGGGAGAAAACAGAGGAGGTGTTGTCTTCTATATCAAAGGTGCATATACTTGCACTGCTGCTGAGATAGAATTGGGATAAGGATAAAATGGATAAAAAAGAGTGATGTCATGCTAGGTGTAGATTCTAACCAGGAAGAAAACGTGGATAAGGCTTTTATTTTAAACAACTAACAGAATCATGCAAAGCACGGGATTTGGTGGTGATAGTGACTTCATCTTCTCAGACATCTGTTGGGGGAAATAATATAGAAGGACACAGATTATCTAACAAGTTATTGGAATGCAGTGGAGACAGATTTTTTTTTATTAGAGAAAATGGGGAAAGTGAATTGAAGAGAGGCTTTTCTAGATTTGATTCTGACAGCTAGGGAGGAACTGACTAAAAATTAAAGGTGGAAGGCAGTTTTGGTGAAAGTGATCATGGAATGATGGAGTTCATGATCCTAAGAAATGGTAGGAGGGGAAAGAGTGGAATAAAAATGTGGCCTTCAGGAAGGCAGATTTCAGCAAGCTCAGAGAATTGGTAGGTAAGATCCCATCTGAAACAAGTTTAAGAGGGAAAAAGTTTAGAGTGGGCTTTTTTTTAAAGAGACATTATTAAGAGTGTGATGTTGGATACTTTGCCTCAGTCTTTAATAAGGCTAAAGAGGATCTTAGGGATAATGGTAGCATGACAAATGGGAATGAGGATATGGAGGTAGATATTACCATATCTGAGGTAGAAGCGAAACTCAAACAGCTTAATGGGACTAAATCGGGGGGCCCAGATAATCTTCATCCAAGAATATTAAAGGAATTGGCACATGAAATTGCAAGCCCATTAGCAAGAATTTTTAATGAATCTGTAAACTCAGGAGTAGTACCGAATGATTGGAGAATTGCTAATATAGTTCCTATTTTTAAGAAAGGAAAAAAAAGTGATCCGGGTAAGTACAGGCCAGTTAGTTTGACATCTGTAGTATGCAAAGTCCTGGAAAAAATTTTGAAGGAGAAATTAGTTAAGGACATTGAAGTCAATGGTAAATGGGACAAAATACAACATGGTTTTACAAAAGGTAGATCGTGCCAAACCAACCTAATCTCCTTTTTTGAAAAGGTAACAGATTTTTTAGATAAAGGAAATTCAGTGGATCTAATTTACCTAGATTTCAGTAAGGCATTTGATACCGTGCCACATGGGGAATTATTAGTTAAATTGGAGAAGATGGGGATCAATATGAACATCAAAAGGTGGATAAGGAATTGGTTAAAGGGGAGACTGCAACGGGTCCTTCTGAAAGGCGAACTGTCAGGTTGGAGGGAGGTTACCAGTGGAGTTCCTCAGGGATCAGTTTTGGGACCAATCTTATTTAATCTTTTTATCACTGACCTTGGCACAAAAAGTGGGAGTGTGCTAATAAAGTTTGCAGATGATACAAAGCTGGGAGGTATTGCCAATTCGGAGAAGGATCGGGATATTCTACAGGAGGATCTGGATGACCTTGTAAACTGGAGTAATAGTAATAGGATGAAATTTAATAGTGAGAAGTGTAAGGTTATGCATTTAGGGATTAATAACAAGAATTTTAGTTATAAGTTGGGGATGCATCAATTAGAAGTAACAGAAGAGGAGAAGGACCTTGGAGTATTGGTTGATCATAGGATGACTATGAGCTGCCAATGTGATATGGCTGTGAAAAAAGCTAACACGGTTTTGGGATGCATCAGGAGAGGCAATTCCAGTAGGGATAAGGAGGTTTTAGTACCGTTATACAAGGCACTGGTGAGACCTCACCTAGAATACTGTGTGCAGTTCTGGTCTCCCATGTTTAAAAAGGATGAATTCAAACTGGAGCAGGTACAGAGAAGGGCTACTAGGATGATCTGAGGAATGGAAAACTTGTCTTATGAAAGGAGACTCAAGGAGCTTGGCATGTTTAGCCTAACTAAAAGAAGGTTGAGAGGAGATATGGTTGCTCTCTATAAATATATCAGAGGGATAAATACAGGAGAGGGAGAGGAATTATTTCAGCTCAGCACCAATGTGGGACACAAGAACAAATGGATATAAACTGGCCATAACTGGAAGTTTAGACTTGAAATCAGACAAAGGTCTTTAACCATCAGAGGAGTGAAGTTTTGGAATAGCCTTCCAAGGGAAGCAGTGGGGGCTAAAGATCTATCTGGTTTTAAGATTCTACTTGATAAGTTTATGGAGGAGATGGTATGATGGGATAATGGGATTTTGGTAAGTAATTGATCTTTAAATATTCAGGGTAAATAGGCCAAATCCCCTGAGATGGGATATTAGATGGATGGGATCTGAGTTACCCAGAAAGAATTTTCTGTAGTATCTGGCTGGTGAATCTTGCCCATACGCTCAGGGTTTAGCTGATCGCCATATTTGGGGTCAGGAAGGAATTTTCCTCCAGGGCAGATTGGAGAGGCCCTGGAGGTTTTTTGCCTTCCTCTGTAGCATGGGGCATGGTTGACTTGAGGGAGGGTTCTCTGCTCCTTTAAGTCTTTAAACCATGATTTAAGGACTTCAATAGCTCAGACATGGGTGAGGTTTTTCGTAGGAGTGGGTGGGTGAGATTCTGTGGCCTGCACTGTGCAGGAGGTCAGACTAGATGATCAGAATGTTCCTTTCTGACCTTAGTATCTATGAATCTATGATTGAACATGTGAGAAACATTATAACATAACAATACCAACATTACAAAATTGCAATAAATTTTACCAGATATGCCGTGTAAGGTATCAGTGGTGTTATGACTTGCCAAATATGATCATCTTGTTTAGATGTTTATATCATCTTTGTATCATGTATCATGCATCTGGTCTCCTTTTTGCAGCCTGCCCTGACCTTGGCATTTTCAGTGAGGGCTACCCTAGGCACTATGTGTCAAAAAGGGCACAAAAGCAAGCTTTCACAGTACATAGAAAAGATAGAAAGTATGATAAAAGACCACCCTGGCTTAACCAGATCTTCAGTGTTCTTAAACAAATACAAATACAAAAAGTGGAACCTAGGTCAAATGATGAAGGATGAATAAAACAAAAACAACCTAAGCAGGCAGGGAAAAAAATAGAATGGCCAAGATAAAGCTAGTTAGGGACATAAAGGGTAATAAGAAAACATTTTACGTATACATTAGAAGCAAGAGGAAGACCATAAATAGAGTAGGCCCATGAATCAATGAGGAGAGAAAGACAATAACAGAAAACAGAACAATGGCCAAAATGTTAAATGTCTTTTTTGTTTCATTTTTCATCAAAAAGGTTAGCAGTCTAACATAATGAACATCACTGTAAATAGGAAATGATCTTAGACAAAATAAGGAAAGAACTAATTATATATTGCTTGGACAAGTTAGATGTCTTCAAATCATCATAAGTACCTGAAAGAGGAATTTGTTTCTTTCATCAGGAAAATATTGAAGGCAACGGAGTTTCTAAAAAGTCTTATTTTCATACACCTTGTTTTTATCTTTGTTTAAGTATGCACTACACAAGTTAAGCCTAATATTTCGTACAGGTATTTCACTTAGCTTTATGAATGAATTTGACAAATTCTAGTATAAAGTACAGCAGTTTAGAAAATATTCACTGATTCCCTCTTGGTGTCATTTATAAAGAATTTATAGCACTTTTTGATTGACTGATACTGTCTTTTTTCTCATCTGCAGTGGCACAGACATGTTAACTTGAGAACATAATAGAGTTAGTTGCTTTAAATAGCAAACTCAAAGTTTGTTACATTCAAATCTTTAGTCTTACTGTGAAATTATATGCAGTTCCACACTGCTATGTCTCAGTTATGTTAAAGCATCATAGCTTGAGATGCTATATGTGCACAGGAGTCAGGACATTTTCTTATGACACCCACAGCAACTATAATTCAGTAACGTTCCAAATAGGTAATAATTTGCATGTCTACATTTGTTGTTAACTTTAGTGCTTTACCTTATGAATGCAATGGGGTAGATTTTAATTTTAGTCATACTAGTGTTTAATGTTTCTGGGCCAGAACACAGACTTTACACTGAGGGCAGCTGAATAGTTAAGAACAGAAAAGTGGCTTGAAGCCACTTTTCTGCTCCTCTGATCCTGAACCATCTGAGGCAAAACTACCCCAACAGATAAAATTCCAAATTGACTTCAATGGTAGTTGAGTTAGGCTGACAGTCTTTGAAAATCTTACCTATATCTTTCAGCACAATGTGTAAGGTGAAAGCTTGTCACACTGGCTGGACCCCCTTAAAGGATTTCTTAAGGTCAGGAGAGGCAGAGATGGATTATCAAAGTGTAAGAAACAAGGAGGTAGCCAAAGCTTGTCTATGCTTTATTGATGTATGGAGTTGCCTCAAAAATATATTTGCCCCAGTGTGACTTGTTAATAGGTAAAATATTTTTAATAACTATTATTCAAAGGTTTCATCAATGGGCATGGTCTTTGCTTATAACTGGCATGTAACAGGATGCATTTAGTTATGCAGGAGAACTAGAGGGGAAATTGAAAATGAGAAAAAGTATTGTGTGTAGTTTAAATCGTCTTACCTATAATTTGCTAAAGAAAAGACTTTTAGTTTGAATGGGAAAGTTGCAGTCATATAAATTCACAAAATCCGATGTGAGATGACAGAGGAGACAAGAGAAAAACTTCAGCACCTGTGTGACATTGACAATAGAGCTTTTCCAAAAAAATAAAGCTAATCTTCCAGTGCTGTTAAACAAACAGTAATTATATTTCTTACCACTTGTGCATTCCAGAAATATAAACAATGCGGTCAACTTCTGCTCTTAGTTACACCCATTCAACTCCATTAATTTGAATAAGATTGTACAAGAGTAACTGAGGGCAGGTTATGGTTGTATACCTTGTTTGTTTTTTTAAGCATTTCTTTACATGAATCTCGAGCTATGAGTGTTCCAATGGCCTCTCTATATCCCAGGCTTTATAGCAAACAGATTAATCCGTTGGAGTTTCATGTAATGAAAATTTCTCTTCTGACTGCTGAATGACACAAATATTAAAACCAACTGTCCATACTAACCAATATCAGAAGGGTCCCCTGGAATCAATTTTGTCAAATTAATGCATATCTCTTCACATTTCATTACAACATGAACTTTCATTCCATAATTAATTACCTGAGCTGCATGAGTAGGCACTGGATAGTAAAAGATTAGGATCTGGTTTTCTATGTCTTAGTTCAGGCACAAAGGTACGTGTCTGACTGTCGAAAGCCAAAGCAATAGTTTGAATCCAAATCCAGAAATAATTTTGGGGGTATTTAGACCTGAAATGTTGATTCAGGTTTTGAGTGTCAGTTTAAAAATGTCAATTTAAAAATCTATCTGTTTTAGACAAAAATGGGATTCTATTCAAGGTTGTGCTATAGTTCTGTTCTATTCTATATGGATTCTTATATAGTCCTCCTCATCATAATATCTGTATAGTATCAGAGATGTTATGAGTCTTTTTAATTAACATTTTTAAAGTGGTTTGAGATACTCAGATTAAAGGTGTTATATAATTACAAATAATTTCCCAAGCTAAATGGTACAAGTAATGTAACACTCGCCTTCAGATAAAGTGAATAGCACATCAATTTTGATGGCTGTCAGTAGAGATCTTAATATGTTGCTATGCTACAGTGTTTTATCATTTTATGGTAATGGGATATGAGGGAAGATCCTCTCATGGACCAGGAAGCGGTTAAAAGAGAAGAAACAAAAAAGAGGAATAAATGGTCAGTTTTCACAATGGAGAAAGGTAAATAGTAGGTTCCCCCAAGGATCTGTACTTGGACCTGGGCTGTTCAACATATTCATAAATGACCTGGGAAAGGAGGTGAACAGTGAGGTGGCAAAATTTGCATACAATTCAAAATTACTCAAGATAGTTAGGTCCAAAGTTTACTGAAAAGAGTTATGAAAGAATCTTACTAACCTGGGTGACTGGACAACAAAATGGCAGATGAAATTCATTGTTGATAAGTGCCAAGCAATGCACATCAAGAATCATAATCCATACTATACAAACAGAATGATGGGGTCTAAATTAACTATTACTACTAAAGAAAGAGATCTTAGAGTCATTGTGGATAGTTCTCTGAAAACATCTGCTCAATGTGTAGCAGCAGGCAAAAAAGCTAACAAAATGTTGGAACCATTAGCAAAGGGATAGATAATGTGTAATAAGTGGCATCTCATATTGCTACTATATAAATCCATGGTATGCCCACAACTTGAAAATTGTATACAGTTCTGGTTGTTCCAACTCAAAAAAAGATATATTAGAATTAGAAAAAGTACAGAAAAAGGAAAGAAAAGTTATTAGGCGTATGGAACAGCTTCAATGTGAGGAGAGAGTAAAAAGATGGGGACTTAGAAAACAAATAACTATGGGGGGATATGATAACAGTCTATAAAATCATGAGTGGTATACAGAAAGTGAATAGGGAAGCATTATTTACCCCTTCACATAACACACAAACAAGATGTCACCCAATGAAATTAATAGGCAGCAGGTTTAAAACAAACCAAGGGAAATACTTTGTCATACAACGCACAGTCAGCCTGTGGAACTCATTGCCATGGGAGGTTGAGAAGGCCAAAAGTATAACAGCTAAAAAGATAATTAGATAAGTTCATGAAGAATAGATCTATCAATTGCTATTAGTCAACCTAGTTAGAAATGCACTCCCAAGTTCCAGGTATCCCTAAATCTCCAATTGCCAGAAGCTGGGACTGGATGACAGAGGATGCCCTGTTTCGTTCATTCTTTCTGAATTGTCAACCACTGTCTTCTGTTAGAAGACAGGATACTGAGCTAGATGGTCCATTGGTCTGACTCAGTATGTCCATTCTTATGTTCTTATGATGGGATGCAGCAAGAGAAGAGAATGGGGAGAAAAGAGGAAGTAGATCCAAACCATGACTGTACCCTGATAAACAAAAGTAGGTGTGTGTGCAGTCTGTGTGTGTGGTGAGGGGAATTGTGTGTGGCATAACCCTGATTCTCCTTCTCACGACTATTTCTATAAATTTTATCACTTACATTTGACTAGGATGGAGACTATGGATTGATGTGAAAACAGATAAAAGCATGATGTTTCTTTCTCAGAAAATGTTAAAATACCAGATGTAATTTCCTGTATTTTGGGAGATAAATTTCACATAAAAGCCACATATTCTTTATCTGTCCCTCATTCCCCCACACAACAGGCGAGATGGAGCTGTTTGTGGTGGGGTAGAAAATGTTTCTCCTTCTCTATCCCTCACCATTTGAGTCCCCCTTCCCCATCAACAGTATGGTCCCGTATAGCACACTAGTAGCTCTTTTGCTTATAACTAATTTCATAGAAATATAGATGTGTGTGAGCTATGAGAAATAAATACACATTTTCTACATAGGTGTTTTGTTTTGTTTTAGTTTTTTCTTTAATGGGTTAAAGTATAGTTAACTTCTGAATTAAAATGAAACACACATCTGTAACTATACTATTTTATGGGAGTATTTTGATGTTAAAAATTCCTGTGTAAATGTGATCCATGTCTTTGGTGTCAGGTTGTGCTACTGCAGTTTGCTATACCTGGAGTTTAGCAAAAAGCCCACAACCAATAATAAAAATATTTGGGTAATATAGCACTTTTTATCTGTAGATGTCAAACTACTTTAAAAATGAAGTAAACCACATTATTCCTATTTTACGGGTGGGAAATATGTGTCATAGAGAGGTGAAGTGATTTGCCAAGCTTCACACAGCTGGTTGGAGATGGAATAATGATAATACCCTGCTCTTACATAGCACTTTTCATCAGAGATCACAAAGCGCTTCACAATCTTCAATGTATTTATCCAGTGTATTTGGCAGGACGTGGGAGAATTCTTCCTGGGTGTGAGGCTGGTGAGAACATGTAATAGAATCTTAGAAAGGAAATGCAAGAAGTCCAGTCCCCGATTCTGAGGAAAGACCAAGTAAACCTAGATCATCCTTGACAGAAATATATCTAACCTTCTTCTTAAAATCCTCCAATGACAGGGATTCCATAACTTCTCTAGATAATGTGATCCAGTACTTAGCTAATATCTAACCTAAATATCCCTTGCTGAAAACTAACCCAATATATATTTTTTGTCATGGAGAACAATTGATCACTGTCCTATTTATGACAACCTTTACCATATTGAAAACTATTATGTGCCCCCTACTTCTCAACGTTTTCTTTGTTAGAGTAAATGTGCCACATTCTTTTAAACTTTCTTTATAAGTTATGTTTTCTAAACATGCTACCAGTTTTTGTTGCTCTCCTCTGGACTCTCCTCTTTCTTAAAGTGTGGTGCCCCAAACTGGACACAATTCACCAGATGAGACCTCACCAGTGCTCAGTAACAGAACCTCATGCACTGCATTCATTTCTGGGTCCAGTTCAAGGTCCTGGTGTTCAGCAGACAGTCTTGGAAACTGCCTCCCCATCTTTGCCCCACTGACAGAGCTATGACAAGGGCACTCTTTGCTTCAAAGCAATGTTCTGTTCTTTGTAATACTATTTTTAAATGAGGCAAAAACTATAACTCTTATTTTTGTATGCATGTCCTGGGGTACATTGTGGCACATTATCAACCGATACAGGCAAAATCATGCCCATTAGTGGCTGACTACCCAGAGTAGGTGGCAGTATAAAGGTGCACCACCCCAGTGCCTCCCTACACAGAATGCCTCCTCCCAATCTCTCTTGTATTAAGTATTGTACACCTGTATGAGCTCTCTGGCTTGGTATTGTACATATTAATGGGGTGCAGGCAGTTCCTGCCTCCTCTCCCCATGCACCAGTCCTACTTTGGCCTGGTCATGGCCACATCTCCTGTTCATCCCGTCAGACATCATGGTATAGGAGGAGAGCATTGGACGGCTGTTCTAACTATATAATATGTTCATTGTGAACATAATAAAGTAATTTCCTTCCAACAAATCTTTCTTTTTCAGGTACTTTTCCATGTGTTCTGTACAATAATAAAAATTTAGTGAAAATATATTTATGAAGAGTTGTTAATTAATTACTAACATGAACACAATCTACAAATTAAACAGTCTGAAGATTTATATAATGTTGCTATTTGTTCTGATAAGTAGCAGCTGAAAATATTCTCTGACTAGCTTAAGGTGTCTGGTGTCATGTGTTTAATTTGTCCTTAAACTATGCTTATACCTTAATTACAGATAAACCCCTTTGCCTTTTTTCTGGTAAATGAAATGCTATTATTAAAAATGTATATTGTAGTATATTATATTGTGATATGTATAACATACAGGAATTTCTTTCACTCATTCCCAAAATTGATCCCACATTGCAGCAGTTCCATTGTTGCTATCTGTCACAAGACCTCACACTGTCCAATAGAATAGCACAGTGGTGGGCAACCTACCACCTGCAGGCTGCATACAGCCCATCAGGGTAATCTGTTTGCAGGCCGCCAGAGAGTTTATTTACATTTGCACAGTCGCCCGCAGCTCCTCGTGGCTGCGGTTCACCGTTCCAGGCCAATGGGAGTTGTGGGAAGTGGCACGGGCCACAGGGCCATGCTGGACGCCAGTTCCCGCAACTCCCATTGGCTGAGAACAGTGAACCGCGGCCACTGGGAGCTGCAGGTGGCTGTGCAAATGTAAACAAACTGTCTCGCGGCCTGCCAGCAGATTACCCTGACAGGCCGCAGGTTGCCCACCACTGGTATAGCTGTATTACATAAAGTGCAGAAGTAAACATTGACCAGATACTGTGAAGTGCGGAGTTCCTTCCTGAGCAAGGTGGGCAAAAAATACCTCAGACATCTGAGGTTCCCTGGTGGTTCCCCCTTGGGACTATTGGTCCAAGGCCAGGGTCTGGAGTTAATCATCCTCATGGATGTGTTTTGATCCCAGAAGGTTTATATATCATGCTTGGGATATAATCTGATCACCATAGAGGTCAGGATTTATTTTATGTACAGAATAAACACAACTTGCAAAACGCATTGCAGATTTTTGGTCTTTCTCTGATGCCTCATTTATTGGTCACTACCACAAGTCCCAGATTTGATGGATAAGTACGCTTATGCCTGGGAGGAAAAAATATGAAAAAGAAAAGATTTTTGCCCAACTGCCTACATTTCTGTCCACATCCCTATAACTTACACCTTTGATCACTTAGTGTGATTGCCAGCCCAGATCCACTGTCTTTACTCTCACATACTAGATTGAAATGCCGTAGAGCAGTGGTTCTCAAACTAGGCTGCCGCTTGTTCAGAGAAAGCCCCTGGAGGGCTGGGCCCGGCCCACACCACTTCCCACAGCTTCCATTGGCCTGGAGCGGCAAACCGCGGTGAGTGGGAGCTGCGATCGGCCGAACCTGCAGACATGGCAGGTAAACAAACCAGCCCGGCCTGCCAGGGGCGTTCCTTGAACAAGCAGTGCCCTAGTTTGAGAACCACTGCCATAGAGAATTGTGCATAGTCTGTTTTCTCTGATGTTGCTTTTTTATATATGCCTGGGAGTGTACATACGTAATACACTTTAGTGCTCTAGGTCATGGCCAGGTCCTAACTCCTTCACCTGCAGAGGTAGGGGCCAGAGCATTGGGGTACAAAGTTGTTTCTCCACTTCTCTTCTTGTTGAATTTAAGATCTCACAAAATAATCTCATTCAATAGAATTCAATTGAATTCTTCAATAAGTTTCTTCTGGCATGGCTTCAAATTCCTTGGAGACATAATTGTTCTTACGTTGTTTGCTCAAGTGAATATAGATCAATGTCCATAACTTTCAAAGTGTTTTTCTTTATTTTTTAATCAGAATACTGTTTATTTCACTTTTTTCACTTTTTTTCACCCTTTTCATCATGACATACCTGTGGGTTTCCCTATATAATAAATTGCAGGGACAAAATAATAGCCCAGCACATGACAAAAATCTAATATGATTGATCAATAGGATTAGTACAATATTATAACACATTCTGTGTGAGATGTAGCTCTATTCTAAACTGTTTAGAAGTAGAGTGTAATAGTATTTCTGACATAGAACCTTTCAAAGGGTGGAGGCTACAGGCTAAAATAATCGATTATTTTTAAAAGTTTCAAATGCCTTGTGTGCATAGTAGACATATCCATAAATTGGAATATTGACCATTTCAGTGTTTCACATTGGGCAACCTGAGTGGCGTGAATCTCAGAACCAGTGCTGACCCATATACATCACATTAAATTAATAAGGTTCAAAAATGGTTCTGTGATGCATCTCAGAACATAGGCTGCTGTTGAGCAAAGCAACAAAGAGTTTATAGCTGTTGAAGGTTTGACAGCCCTGGAAAAAAACAACTGAGGAGTTTTGTTTGGAAGAGGGCTCTACCAGAGTGGTATTCAGCAATTAATACTTCCACAGCTCCCAGAGCTACTTCCAAGAGGAATCTTCCCATGTGGCTGAATCAGTATAAATGGGCAAATCCTCAGGTGATGTAAAATGTCATATCTCCATTGACGTCAATAGAAAGATGGCAATTTTTACAACTTGAGGATCTTATCCGGTAGTATAGAGGAACAGGGTCATATTCCTTTAAATAATTTGTGTGCCCCCTAGTGATACTCACTGTGTTTTATGTTTAAAAGGTTCCAGAAACCAGAGAGAGCATCAGTATGCATATAGCTACTACTGGCATATTGGTGTAAGCTCAATTAATATGGTTATTTTCAGCACAGCATGGTTTCTTTATGAAGATGTGTAAAGAGTAAAAGACACAACAGGCCCTGAGGATCTTTCAGCTAGAAATGAGCCTGAACTAAAGTGTGTAAGCTTTTCAGGGCATGTTAGCATTGGATCTTTGTTCCTTGAATCCATCTTTAAATTTTATGTGGCTATCCAATGTTGCACTTTCCTTGAGATGAAGTCAGTGATGCTGCCCTGCCAGAGTATATGCCAGTTTGGACACGAGTAATATCACTGAAGGCCACAGAGTTCATGGTTCAGGTGGCAGACTGGGTTAGGATTTACAATCTGTCAGGAGTAGCAGAGTGAATGGAAGAAGAGGTCATTTACAGAACTCTTTCTTCCTGAAAATCTGTGTACCTCAGACCACGGTTTTTGTGGTGTTCCTTCCCATACATCCAGCAGCCTGACAGCCTAAATGTGCCATGCACATGCAAAGGGTTCTTTTATGAGGGTTTAACAGCTCTCCCATTTCCAGATTCTACTTTGGTATGATCACAGACTTCCCCTATGCAGATTGTTCAGCACAGAATTTCTGCTCAGACTTTCAATTCACTACTGAAATGAGCATGGAACCAGTAAAGTTCATAAAGCACCAATGTCATATGGTTTTGTGTTATGTTTCACAGAATTGTAGAATCACAGAATCATAGAACTGGAAGGGACCTTAAGAGGTCATCTAGTCCAGTGACAGTCCCCTGCACTCATGGTAGGACTAAGTATTATCTAGACCATTCCTGACAGGTGTTCGTTTAATCTGCTCTTAAAAACCTCCACTGATGGAGATTTCACAAACTCCCTAGGAATTTATTCCAGTGCTTAACCACCCTGACAGTTAGGTTTTTCCTAATGTTCAACCTAAACCTCTATTGCTTCTTGTCCTGTCCTCAGAGGTTAAGAAAAACAATTTTTCTCCCTCCTCCTAGTAACAACCTTTTATGTACTTGAAAATGTGATCATGCCCCTTCTCTGTCTTCTCATTTCCAGACTAATCAACCCAATTTTTTCAATATTCCCTCATAGGTCATATTTTCTATACCTTTAATCATTTTTGTTGCTTTTCACTGGATTCTCTCTAATTTGTCCACATCTTTCCTAAAATATGTCACCCAGAACTGGACACAATACTCCAATTGAGGCCTAATCAGTGTGGAGTAGAGCAGAAGTATTACTTCTCATGTCTTGCTTACCACACTCCTGCTAATACATCCCAAAATGATGTTCGCTTTTTTTGCAACAACATTACACTGTTGATTCATAATTAGCTTATGGTCCACTATGACCCCCAGATCCCTTTCCATAGTGCTCCTTCCTAGGCAGTCATTTCCCAATTTGTTTGTGTGCAACTGATTGTTCCTTCCTAAATGTAGTACTTTGCATTTGTCCTTACTGAATTTCATCCTATTTGCTTCAGACCATTTCTCCAGTTTGTCCAGATAATTTTAATCCTATCCTCCAAAGCACTTGCAACCCTCCCAGATTGGTATCATCTGCAAACTTTATAAGTGTACTCTCTATGTCATTATCTAAATCATTGATGAAGACATTGAACGGAACCAGACCCAGAACTGATCCTTGCAGAACCTCACTCATTATGTCCTTCCAGCATGACTGTGAAACACTAACTTCTCTTTGGGAATGGTTTTCTACCCACATTATAGTAGCTCCATCTAGGTTGCATTTCTCTAGTTTGTTTATGAGAAGGTCATGCGAGACTGTATCAAAAGCTTTACTAAAGTCAAGATATACCTAGTCTACCATTTCCCCTCTATTGTTACCCCGTCAAAGAAGGCTATCAGGTAGGTCTGACATGATTGGTTCTTGAAAAATCCATGCTGACTGTTACTTATCACCTTATTATCTTTTAGATGTTTGCAAATTGATTATTTGCTCCATTATCTTTCTGAGTACAGAAGTTAAACTGACTAGTCTTTAATTCTCTGGGTTGTCCTTATTTCTGTTTTTATAGATTGGCACTATATTTGCCCTTTTCCAGTCATCTGGAATCTCTTCTGTCTTCCATGACTTTTCAAAAATAATTCCTAATGGCTCAGATATCTCCTCTGTCAGCTCCTTGAATATTCTAGGATGCAGTTCATCAAGCCCTGGTGACTTGAAGACACCTAATTTGTCTAAATATTTTTTAACTTGTTCTTTACCAATTTTAACCTCTTCTGATCCTACCTCATTTTCACTGGCATTCACTATGTTAGATGTCCAATCACTGTCAACCTTCTTGATGAAAACTGAAACAAAGAAGTCATTAAGCACCTCTGCCATTTCCACATTTTCTATCATTGTTTTTCCTCCTTCATTGAGTAATGTTCCTACCCTGCTTTTGGTCTTCCTCTCTTCTAATGTATTTGTAGAATGTTTTCTTGTTACCCTTTATGTCTCTGGCTAGTTTGATCTTGTTTTGTGCCTTGGCCTTTCTAATTTTGTTCCTATATACTTATTTATTTATAGTCATCCTTTGTAATTTAACCTAATTTCCACTTTTTGTAGGACTCTTTTTTGATTTTTAGATCAGAGAAGATCTCCTGGTTAAGCCAGGGTATCTTGCCATACTTCTATCTTTTCTACACAGTGGGATAGTTTGCTCTTGTGCCCTTAATGTCTCTTTGAGAACTGCCAACTGTCTTCAATTGATTTGTGCCATTAGACTTGCTCCCCATGGGATCTTACCTACCAACTCCCTGAGTTTGTTAAAGTCTATCTTCTTGAAATCCATTGTCTTTATTTTGCTGTTCTCCCTCCTACCATTCCTTAGAATCATGAACTCCACCATTTCATGATGACTTTCACCCATGTTGGCTTCCACTCTCAAATTCTCAACCAGTTCGTCCCTATATATCAAAATCAAATCTAGAACAGCCTCTCCCCAGTAGCTTTCTCCACCTTCTGAAATAAAAAATGTCTCCAATACATTCCAAGAAGTTGTTGGATAATCTGTGCCCTGATGTTTTGTTTTCCCAACAGATGTCTGAGTAGTTGAAGTTCCCCATCACCACCAAGTCCTGTGCTTTGGATGATTTTATTAGTTGTTTAAAAAAAGCCTCATCTACCTCTTCTTCCTGGTTAGGTGGTCTGTAGTAGACACCTACCATGACATCACCCTTGTTTTTTACCCCTTTTGTCCTTACCCAGAGACTTTTAACCAGTCTGTCTCCTATTTCCATCTCAACCTCTGTCCAAGTATATACATTTTAATATATAAGGCAACACCTCCTCCCTTTTTCCACCTGCCTGTCCTTCCTGAGCAAGCTGTACCCTTCTGTACCAATATTCCATTCAAGCATATTATCCCTCCAGGTCTCTGTGATGCCAACTGTGTCATTTATTTATTTGCATTTCGAGTTCTTCCTGGTTATTCCCCATACTTCTCGCATTAGTATACAAACATCTAAGATACTGGTTTATTTTCCTCCCCCCAGTTCTGACTTGTTTCTCTTTTATCCCTGCTATAACAGCCCATGCTCCCCTCAAATTTCAAACCTTCTCGCACGTCTCCATGTTCTTTATTTACCTGTGGACTTTGGTCACCTGCCCCCT
The DNA here is from genome assembly GCF_009764565.3 of Dermochelys coriacea. NCBI lineage: Eukaryota > Metazoa > Chordata > Testudines > Dermochelyidae > Dermochelys > Dermochelys coriacea. The sequence continues at coordinate 88,862,153 of NC_050068.2, read as the reverse complement.
TCAAACCTAGTTTAAAGCCCTCCTCACCAGGTTAGCCAGTTTGTATTCAAATATGCTCTTCCCCTTCCTCAATAGGTGGACCCGATCTCTGCTTAGCAGTCCTTCTTCCTGGAACAGCATCTTGTGGTCAAGGAAGCTGAAGCCCTCTTACTGACACCATCTTTGCAGTCAGGCATTCACTTCCCGGATCTGTCTGTCTCTGCCTGGGCCCATACCCTTGAGCAGAAGGATTGAAGAGAACACCACTTGAACTCCCAACTCCTTCACCCTTACTCCCAGAGCCCTTTAGTCACTTCTGATCTGCTGAGGGTCATACCTCGCAGTATCATTAGTGCCCACATGGATGAGTAGATGGGGTAGTAGTCAGAGGGCTGGATGATCCTTAACAATCCCTCTGCAATGTCTTGGATATGGGCCCCTGGCAGGCAACATACCTCCCAGGATGCCATGTCAGGGTGACAGATGGGTGCCTCCATCCCCCTCACAAGAGAGTCACCAACCACCACTAACCCATGTTAGTGGTGGCTGCGATTTTCCCAGCCTTGGGGGTACATGGCTTCTCCTCATCCACCTTTGGGGGTGATTCCTCATTTGTCGTTGTCAGGAAGCATATCAGTTTTCCATCACCATGGTGGGTGGGTTGGGAGTAGGTGTGGAGCACTGCCTACTGCCAGAAGTAGCCAGCTGCCAGTATCCTCCCTGTGACAGAGCCATATCCTCCTCCCCTGGTGGTGTGACAGCAATCCTCTGTAGCTTGATAGCTTCCTCAGCCTTTGATGTCTCCATATGAATACTCTCGAGGAATTCCTCATGGGCACAGATGCTGCTCAGCCTAGCCACCTCTTCCTGTATCTCTCCCACCTGCTTCCTCAGAGATTCCACTATAATAACATATGAATTATCATACTAGATCAAACCTGTGGTCTGTCAAATCTACTATCATTGTTCAGAAATAGAACAAAATGCAAAATGAAATTTAAAATTTTCTGTAAAATGAGAATTCCAAATTTTGTTTGGAAAAAGTTGAAATGACACTTCATTTTAAAGTGTCAAATATTTCCAAGGTGCTTTCCAAGTGCCCACTAGGTGGAAAGCCAGACAGTTCAGGGGAACCTTTCACCTTTTAATTTCATGGAATGTTCTCTTATTGTATTATGCGCCAGAGACAAAAGAAGCTGCTGGTCTACCTTTGTTACTTATAAGGTACTTATCTTAGTGCAGTATCTGTTGTATTGTTTATTTGCATTTACCTTGAAACCCAGGAGGCGAGAGATGCACTAGTCTTACCTGGAGTTGATGAAAGAATGGACCCCAATCACTAGGTCTTTAGCTGACAGTATCAGACACAATTTAATAGCTGAAAGAAAAGGAGTACTTGTGGCATCTTAGAGACTAACAAATTTATTTGAGCATAAGCTTTCATGAGCTACAGCTCACTTCATCGGATGCATTTGGTGGAAAATACAGTGGGGAGATTTATAAACACACACAGAGAACATGAAACAATGGGTTTTATCATACACACTGTAAGGAGAGTGATCACTTAAGATAAGCCATCACCAGCAGTGGGGGGGGAGGAGGAAAACCTTTCATGGTGAAAAGCAAGGTGGGCCATTTCCAGCAGTTAACAAGAACAACTGAGGAACAGTGGGGGGTGGGGTGGGGGGAGAAATAACGTGGGGAAATAGTTTTACTTTGTGTAATGACTCATCCATTCCCAGTCTCTATTCAAGCCTAAGTTAATTGTATCCAGTTTGCAAATTAATTCCAATTCAGCAGTCTCTCGTTGGAGTCTGTTTTTGAAGTTTTTTTGTTGAAGGATAGCCACCCTCGGGTTTGTAATCGAGTGACCGGAGAGATTGAAGTGTTCTCCAACTGGTTTTTGAATGTTATAATTCTTGACGTCTGATTTGTGTCCATTTATTCTTTTACGTAGAGACTGTCCAGTTTGACCAATGTACATGGCAGAGGGGCATTGCTGGCACATGATGGCATATATCACATTGGTAGATGCGCAGGTGAAGGAGCCTCTGATAGTGTGGCTGATGTGATTAGGCCCTATGATGGTGTCTCCTGAATAGATACATGGACACAGTTGGCAAAGGGCTTTGTTGCAAGGATAGGTTCCTGTGTTAGTGGTTCTGTCGTGTGGTGTGTGGTTGCTGGTGAGTATTTGCTTCAGGTTGGGGGGCTGTCTGTAAGCAAGGACTGGCCTGTCTCCCAAGATCTGTGAGAGTGATGGGTCATCCTTCAGGATAGGTTGTAGATCCTTGAAGATGCGTTGGAAAGGTTTTAGTTGGGGGCTGAAGGTGATGGCTAGTGGCATTCTGTTCTTTTCTTTGTTGGGCCTGTCCTGTAGTAGGTGACTTTTGGGTACTCTTCTGGCTCTGTCAATCTGTTTCTTGACTTCAGCAGGGGGGTATTGTAGTTGTAAGAATGCATGATAGAGATCTTGTAGGTGTTTGTCTCTCTGAGGGGTTGGAGAAAATGTGGTTATATCGTAGAGCTTGGCTGTAGACAATGGATCGTGTGGTATGATCTGGATGAATGCTAGAGGCATGTAGGTAGGAATAGCAGTCAGTAGGTTTCCAATATAGGGTGGTGTTTATGTGACTATCGCGTATTAGCACCGTAGTGTCCAGGAAGTGGATCTCTTATGTGGACTGGTCCAGGCTGAGGTTGATGGTGGGATGGAAATTGTTGAAATCATGGTGGAATTCCTCAAGGGCTTCTTTTCCATGGGTCCAGATGATGAAGATGTCATCAATGTAGTGCAAGTAGAGTAGGGGCATTAGGGGACGAGAGCTGAGGAAGCGTTGTTCTAAGTCAGCCATAAAAATGTTGGCATACTGTGGGGCCATGTGGGTACCCATCACAGTGCTGCTGATTTGAAGGTATACATTGTCCCCAAATGTGAAATAGTTATGGGTGAGGACAGAGTCACAAAGTTCAGCCACCAGGTTAGCCGTGACATTATTGGGGATAATGTTCCTGACGGCTTGTAGTCCATCTTTGTCTGGAATGTTGATGTAGAGGGCTTCTACATCCATAGTGGCCAGGATGGTGTTTTCAGGAAGATCACCGATGGATTGTAGGAAGTCAGTGGTGTCTCAAAGATAGCTGGGAGTGCTGGTAACGTAGGGCCTGAGGAGGGAGTCTACATAGGCAGACAATCCTGCTGTCAGGGTGCCAATGCCTGAGATGATGAGGCATCCAGGATTTCCAGGTTTATGGATCTTGGGTAGCAGATAGAATACCCCAGGTCGGGGTTCTAGGGGTGTGCCTGTGCGGATTTATTCTTGTGCTTTTTCAGGGAGTTTCTTGAGCAAATGCTGTAGTTTCTTTTGGTAACTCTCAGTGGGATCAGAGGGTAATGGCTTGTAGAAAGTGGTGTTGGATAGCTGGTTGAAGATGCAAGAAAGCAATAACTGTACTCAAGAAGATAATCTCTTCAGAATTATTTACTTTAATAGTACATAAAAGTACATAATAGTACATAAAAGCACCAGGTGATGCTTTAATTACCCTGCTGATGTGTGGTATGTTGCCCTTTACCAAAGTTAAGCTTAGAGAATTAAATGAAACCTTTTTCGATCAGCATCACTTTTTTTTCTGGGATGAAGAGCAGTTGGCTCAAACAACCCATTTGCACATCTCTTCTAGGCATTAGGAAATCTTTATGAAGGCATAGTCTGCCTGATAGAGAAGTTGAGCATTATCTGTATGTTGATGATAATGGAGGTGTGGCATCTCATGATTCCCTCAAGCAGACTTAGTTAGATGTTGAAAAGGAGAAAAGAGAGAATTGTATTTTGTAGGACCCACATGGTAAATGACTAGGTTGTTTTAGTCACAATGAGTGAAGCAGAAAACAGGTTAAATTGAACAAATGGAACTTTATTAACCCTGGGAACTGCTATGTCTCTGTGACTGAGTTGCTTCCAGCCTAACTAATGATATTCCCTGTTCCACTTGTGTCCTGTCAATAACAGCCCACACCTCCCTGCCTGGGAACATTGACCCTCAGACTCCAGTTTCAGTGACCATAGGAGTAATCTAGTATCTTTCTGTCACCTGTCTCATAGTCTATCAAACTCTCTCTCTCTCACTCTCTCTGGGGAGTCTCCTCCCTCCCTGTGGGACTGGCCTCTAGAAAGGTTCTCTGTCTTTTTGGTCTGTGATGATCTCTGTATCTCTATAGGTTCTCTTTGGGTGTTGTGTCTCCTGTTCCTTCGGATCACTTGTCCCTTTTGTGTGGTCACCTCATATGACTTGGGGGCCATTTCATCCCTCATAACTCCTTTAGTCCATTTCTTCTGGTGTCTGTCCAATGGCTGGATCCTCACAGAAGTCCCTGTCTCCAGAGCCAGTAGGTCCTTGTCTAATTGATTGTATTCCAGTGCCTGAATTCTCTGATTGTTGGCCATCTGCTCTTGGCATTACCTCCATCCTTCTGGTCACAATAGGTCTCCCATAACAGGGTTATGCCCTTCATCCCATCAGGTCCTGTCCTGGACAGTTTTGGCATCCACATGACTCTCTCTAGATATTTGTGGTCTGATTGCACTATTACTGCGTGGGCCATAGGTGTTCTGATGGAATCTTTCCACTCCGAATAACAAAGCCACAAGCCACTTTTCTGTTTAGGCATACCCCTGTTCAGTCTCGGACAGGGATCTGCTGGCACAAGTGACCAGCTGTTTCTGCAAAAGAGCTATACCCAATCCTTTCTCTAATGAGAACTACTTCAAGACATGGGAATCCATTATCATTTGTTTCAGCATGACGAATTCTTATTGTTGGGGACTTGCCCAGGCCAACTCTACATCCTGCCTTGTGAGCTGACATGGGTCCTGTACTGCACCCCTGTGTGGACAGAATTTGGACAGAAAATGTATCATTCCTATGAAGAACTTTTTCATTCACTGGAGCTGGCATGCCTCTGGCAGCCTTGGTCTTATTAGAATACTTTCAGTCCCTCTCTGCTGTGAGCATACATCTAATGTATGTACCTAATGCTGTTTGAGTAAAATTTTTCAGGGTTCAGTTTTATGTTCTTGCCCCTGCAACACTGTAGAAAAGCTTATAGTTTTCTATCAGGGTGTCATTCAGCTTCTGTATCTTTACTCCCTTTACCTACACCATCTGCAATTATTTTCTCCTCAGGCAGTCCTTCCAGCATTGTGTGAGTCTTCTCTGGAAAATTTCTGGTGTTGAGCTTATGCCCATCAGCACACAAAGTCATCTGTAGTGACCAAAGTTTGTCAGTGTTCTGGATTCCTTATCCGGGCTTATGTGCCAAAGTCCATTCTTCACATTACAGGCGGTAAACATTCTGGCTTTGGAAAGTTTTGGCAAGGTGTCAATAATTGTGAGCAGTTGATGGTATATTTTGAATGCCCAGTTCAGTAGTTTTGAGACTACACAAATGCATAATATGCCTAATGGCTTCTTGCCACCACCAGGCTGCTTACCCAGGCTGTACTGACCTCTACAAGCTTTCAAGAGCTTTGTGTACTGGATTACATACGGTCACTGGAATTTTCCTTCATGATGATTGCCACGCTGTACTTAAGGAGGGAGGAGTTTGGCTGGCTGGCCGGCCGGGAGAAGAGGGCAATGTTTTCTGGCTTGGGGGAGGAGGGAAGACGTAAAGCTGCTGGAAAGAGCAGTCAGTGTGGTGGATGACTCACCACCTAGGAATGAAGGGTTTCGCGAAAGGCCATTTGGAGATGTCTGGGAACCCGGCTGGGTATGGGGAAGAGGCAACCAAACTAATGGCTGGTGCCTCCTTGTGGCGGATGTTCAGTGCAGGTACTCCACAAATTAAGGCCCAAAAGAACGAAAAAATGGCTTGGAAAAGGAATTAAGGAGAGGTGCTTGGTAATTAAGTGAGCTGGGAGCAGTTGGGGACTCCTATGAGTGGTACAGCAGGGAGCCAACCCCCCATCGTTATACGAGGTGCATGGTTGGTAAGGTCCCAGCAAGGATATTGCTGGAGGGACCTGGATGAAAAGTGGGGGGGAAGCTGGTAAAAGACACCCTCCTCCCTCCCCCGCGAATTGGCTGGAAGTGGTAAGGTCCTGGCAAGGGAATTGCTGAAGGGACCTGATTAAATAGGGGGGGAGCTGTGGAAACCCCTTCTCCAAAATTGGCTGGAATTGGTAAGGTCCCAGCAGGGAATCTGCTGGAGAGACATCAATTTTGCACCTGCACTGCACATATTTTATCCGCCGAGTTAGTTCCAGACATCTGTATAATAATAAATTTGCGGTTCCAATGTGGGATGTACTTCCAGGCACAGCTTTCTTTCAGACACACATCATCTTTGAAAACATCCCCATATACTTTTTAAAATTGTCTCTATTTTCAATACATCTCCCTCTTTTGCTTCTTGCACTGCAGCTATAAAATTCCAGTGTTGTACCCTGATCAGATCCTTGCTTATATGGCACTACAACCACAAAAGAGGGCAATGGTGTTTACCATCCACCACCCCAAACGTTAGTTGATACCATCTGTTATTTTTCAGGTTTGTTATTATGATGTCACACTTTCCTACAGGTTCCACTATACTTTTATTTTACATTATTAGATTGCATCTGCTTTTTGTACTGGGTGTGTTAAAATATATTTCACCCTGAAGAATCACATTACAGGAGATTCTGCTATCCAGCTGAAATTTCACAGGGCTTGTCCCTATTAACTTTGTTGTATGCATGGGAATAATGCTGCTGTCAGTCCCAACAAAGGTGTTTACAATCACACTATTGAACCAACTGAAATATTATCTCAGCCTAAGACTGAGATACAACTGTTATGTTTTCCATACAGGTTGGTTTACAGTCCATGCTATATTTGCTCTGTGGAATATTATTAATAAATGAATGGACCAACAAAAGGAAGTTAACATCACATTTATCACATTAGACTTTTCAGACATTTTTGAATATGTGTATCAGTCTGCACTGTGGATACTACTACACCAGCATGGGTATCTGAGGACTCAGTATGCCTAATAGAGGAACTGTCCCTCAGTACCTTTAACTGTGTGGTGATCAATGATTGTATTACAGACTGGTTTTCAGTAGATGCAGGAGTATGCTGAAGGGAGGATGTGTACTCTTACCTACATTATTTAATGTTTCAATAGACTATCTGATGACAAAGCTGATGGATGCTAAAGTTGGAGGTATGAAATTTAAAGATTCATTGTGGGGAATCTTGATTATGCAGCTGATGTTGCCTTACTTGAGGAGACCACTGACCAACTACATCGAATGCTGGAAGAGCTGCAAAAAACTGCAGAACCTATGGGATTTAAGATCAATGATGATAAAACCAAACCTATGAATGCCTCTGATAGAATGGAAATGAATGACCAACCCTTTTAGCGCTTTCATCCTTTCTCTAAATCTTCTGCTGTACAGCTCATGTCAATGCATCTGTCTAATGTTAGATCACCTCCCTGGAGCAGTGGCTCTGTAGATAGTGGTCCAGCAGACTATCCTGTCTCGAATCAGGAAGTCAGTCAAGTCCTCAAAATTATATGTAGCAGCCAGCATGCATAAGGTAATATCATAGATTGGTTCTTCAGATTGGTCTCTGGTGAAAAACCTGTGTTCCTTCATAGTTCATTCTCTTTGAGGATGAATAGGTCAAGCAGGGTCCCTAGGACTGCTGTGAGGCTTGTGTCTGTAAAATCTAGGGCTCAGGGGGAGAGGGTGTTCAGACTAAGTTCCATGGCTCACACTGCCAGCTGCTGCACTTCAGAGAATTCACAGCTCAGATGTTGCCATGATGTTTTATTTGCAAAGAGTGAAGCTGAATACAGGATAAGTTGAACAAGTGGAACGTTATTAAACCCTGTGGACTGCTCTGTTCATGTGGCTGAGTTGCTTCCAGCCTAACTCCCTGCATTCCACATGCACTGGTGTCCCATCAATAACAGACCTTCCCAGGTAAGATGGGCTCTTTGACTCCATTTCCACAGATCATGATACCTGGGTGATGAGGAGCAAGTGCAAAAAGCTAAATGTCAGTCTATTCAACAAATGTGGTCGCAATTCTTTCTTGCCTGCTCAACTGTGGAGAACTCTAAAATGAATAATTTTGCACAATTAAAAACAGTCCAGGAGACATGTCCCTCAAATCTCTTTTATGAAGCATGTATCAAAGGACTTAATCAGAGTGTTAAAGTGCCTGGCCTGTTCTGAACTTGCTTCCCACATGCAACATTTTGCACCCACACATATATTCCTAAGGATTTTTTTTTCAGATCTCTCTTTGTAGTGTGGTTTTTAATTGCTTTATAGTACCATAATTTTGCAAACCATTAGAGTTAAAAATGACAATGGCTAGACTGAGCCTTTGTTCAATGACCCGTGTACGGAGCAGTGTTTTGCTGCACCAGCACAACCACAACACTGTGAAGTAATTGTGACTCAGAGTCAAAACCTGATCCCTGGTTTCCTCCATTGCTCTGGAGTACAGTGGAGGTGATAGCAATCTGAGCCAAACCTGTACCTGGTGCAGATTACTTCCCTCAATGGGTCAGCTCATCTATGCTGGCTGGTGCTTTGTGTAGCAGAGCCAAGGCTCTACCCACTCCCCACCCATATGGGAGTAGCAGCACCAGAATCTCCTTTCTGTGTTGCTACCATGATATGGATAGCAAATACAGATGGGTAAGGAGCACATTTTAGACCTTTATGATCATTACCAGTGGAGTTAAATAAAGGTCAAAGAGTTAAACAGGTATAATTGCTTCAAGAGGAAAACTGTTATGTGTATGAAACAAAAACAATAGAATTGTTGGAAATGGAATTCCAGGACTATGCAAAATGTCAAGTTTTAGAAAAAATTTCATCCCAAATCGGGACCCTGAACGTTCTGGCAGCCCTGTCTTGGCAATAGCCTACCCAGTTTGGTGATGAGAAGTGATTAGAAGGGCAGGAAACCAGGCAGGAACCTACCTGCCTTTGGTCAGAAATTCATCAAATCAACATGTTTCACATGGAACATGTCAATATCAACTATTTGTTATTTTCTAATGTAAAAAAAATCCATCAGAAAATTTCCAACCATTTTTAAATAACTATTTCCTAGAACATTTTTTTATAAAAATAGTGTATTCAAATTGTTTGATTTATATTACACATGCGTAAATTAGTTCTGACTCCACTGAAGTCAGAAGAGGTCAACCCCCATAAAATAGTTGTAAGTGAAATCAGAGTCAGACCCAATATCTTTATAATTACTTTCTCTGGACTAGTTTTCAAAATCTTTTGCAATTTATTCTGAGAGTTTGGTGTTTCCTAGACAGCACCGATAGAAGTTGGGAGGTATTTAAGAGAAAGGTACTATATTGCTGTCAAGGTATAGTACTTAATTAGAAGGTCATTCTTATTTCAAATACATAAATTTCAAATAAACCATCACTATCTTCCTTCAGCATTATCAGAAGACTATCATCCCTAAGAGCAGTGCAGGAGAAAAGAACTGTGGACATGAAAGTATATTATCAAAATAACATATTAATGAAAATGTCAACCCTCAAAACACAAAACATAACTGAATAAAGGAAATGACTCTTTTGGATAAAATACTCTAAATATCTCTGCATCAGTCTGTAGAAATCACTCTCTCTTAAACACACACACACACACACCACACAGTTTGACTAGACTACAAGGGTCATATTCTTCTCCCCTTGCTCATGCTGAGCTGTTCCTTGCTGCATAAGAAACAGACTGGCCTTATGGAGAAAGTACTGGGCTGTGATCCAGGAGACCTCATTTCTATTCACAAGTCTGCTACTAGTCTGCTCATTGACTTTGGGAAAGTCACTTCTCTGCCCCACTTCTCCCCCCTCTCCCCACACAACTCCATCTCTTACACTGAGGTGATGATACTTATAAAGTTCTTTGAAATCTGCATGAAAAACACTATATAAAGAGTGAGATATTATTATGAATAATCCTGAATTACTTGCATAGTAAGAAGAAAAGGAGTACTTGTGGCACCTTAGAGACTAACAAATTTATTAGAGCTCTAAGGTGCCACAAGTACTCCTTTTCTTTTTGCGAATACAGACTAACACGGCTGCTACTCTGAAATTTGCATAGTAAGGTACCAGTGATTGTGAGTGAATCTAACCAAAACATGGTGCATACTAATAAATATAATAAATCTCAGTTAGAAGGGCTCCAGTCATCTCATGCACAAGCCAGCAAAACTGGCTGGCTATGGGAGAGCAGAGAGTGCATTTCAACCTCACTGAGGGATGCAGTAGTGGGCTTCCAGGCTGTGAGTCCTTGGAGATGTTAAACAAACAAGCCAATGTTATTGGTCATTTGCAGACCTTTCTGCCTATAATAAGGATCAACTAAAGGAGCTCAAAAGGTCCAAGGTGAAGTTGAACTTAAACTAATCTTAAACTTATTTCAGCAATAATGGGTATGTACTTTAAACCAATCCCACCTTCTGCCTCTGCCAGAATCAATTTATTGGAAATAATATTCTTGATTCCTAAAGGAAGGCCTATGCAGACAAAGAATATTGCTGATTCTGTCTGGGGGAAAAATAGGCCAGATTAACCCTGCTTGATCATATATATTAGTATCCTGTTTGAAAAGTCAAATAATAAACTAATCATCTTTCAGAAGTAGGATGCACCATAGGACTGATTTGGTGGGAGCGTGTCTCTGATAGTTCATGCTAGCAGCTTGCTTTGTAGGATTGAGTCTTTACAAATATGTTCCCAATCCACTTGTATTAGTATGATGTACCCATTTGGGAATTGCTCCTACTTCTATTAAAGCCAACAGCAAAATTCCCACTGATTTCAACTGGAGCAAAATAAGGCACTTTGGTAAAACCTAAAAACAGATTGTTTTCTCAATAGACCATAACAACACATTTTAGCTGTCCAGATAGTTTTATTATGATGAATCTGCATTATAAAGAATGACATACTAGGAAAAGCCAAAAGGCTATTATGAATGCACAATATCTAAGGCACAAGCTAAAACCCATTGAAGGTGGTAAAAGATGCCTGTTGACTTCAATGTGCTCTACATCAGGCCCTCAGAGTCAGGAGGCCCTTTTGGTAAATTAAGTCTATACAGTTTATTTAAAAAAAATACTAAAGATATTGTAGACATCATGTGACAGCAAAAAAGCCCATAACCTTTTCTAGGTGAATTATACTTCTTTGTAATGCATGAAATATTTTTAAATTCCTTTCTATCCTCCAATCTTTTATAAAATAAATAAAATAACTCCTGACCTGAAACCATACACCTGAAGGCCAGATTCTTTTCTCAGTGTAAATCTACAGTAATCAGATTGAAAAAAAATGTGTAAGTGAAGGAAGATTTTTTCCTGCAAAATTCTTCTCCGAACGCACTTTCAGAATGAATTATAACCCCCTGAAATAGATTAAAATTGAAATGCTAACTGATCTTTAATGACATTGGCACTAGAGGAAATCACTAAGTATACCATAAATAAATACTTCTTATTTTAGAGCCCCATGTGAAGTGCATTACAGTAATCTAGTCTGGTGATGACAAAGACATGTCACACACATTCTGAGGTCTTTAAACAAGTAAAGACTGCTAAAATAAGTGAATTGTATGGTAAAATAGTATTTGCATTTCAATGGCTTAATGAAATCAAATGGTGAAAATATATTTTAATATATTTTTACCATGGTCTGGGAAGTTCAGCCAATTTCCTTTTACAATCTTTGGTAAGTTTTTTTTTTACAAATATTAAACATTGCAAAGTGTTCAGTCAGAAAATAAAACAGTGGCTCTGTATATTTAAAAATCTTGGCTCATTTTTAACAACTTACTCTGTCTGTGCAAAAAGCATTTGGTTTTAAACAGATAGGGCAACACATACTGCACAGAGCTGGCTCGTTACATTGTTTGCCTTCTAGGCCTTCCCATAAATTATCTTTCTTGACACTTCTTCAGGCAAGCTAAATGTGTAGATTAGGTTTTGGCAAAGATGAAATCAAAATAACTACCATGTTCTTCTTTAGGAAAGCTCTGAAAATAATCCAAAGTACAAAGGAATTCTGACTACAGGAGAGAAAACAGATTTACCAGGGCATTTGACATTGAAGTTAACTTACTTTTTGGACTTGATTACACTTTGCTGTTCACGTTCCTGCAAAATGTTGTGGGACACAATATAACTGTGCTCTTTGCTAACCAGAAAACTAAGGCACTGCAAAGACCTCTACTCAGAAATGTCATTTATGATAATTCTTTCCATTTGTCTTTATGTCTTAGAGCTGTGTAAACCCACCCAATTTGGGTTTGTTCAGCATTCTGGGAGTTTTCCTGTTGGCCCAGCTTATGTGACAATTGCAAGCCATAACTGCATACACCTTTTGCATTAAAATAAGTAAAGACCTCATGGTTGTGTTTGCCTGAGTTCAAACTCCCATGATATCAATCATGGTTCAATGTAGATACATAGTTATTAGCTGTGAGTCTGTGTAAATTCACTAGACACTATTGCCAAATCATTAAATGTTCTATAAAGAAATAAAACAACAGGATCAAAAAGTATCAGAATAATAAAGTCGAGCAGTAGAGAATCCAGCCTTCACCATACCATGGTCCTGTAGGGATAGGTATTCATTTATTAATATGGATGTAACTTTGCAGTGTAAAGGGCGTGAAACTGTGGAGGATAGGAGCCCAGGCCCCTTTGAAAAATCTCAGTGAGTGTGTATCTGAACCTGTAGGTTCCTGAATACTTTAAATTTCTGTCTCCAAATTATAGAATCATAGAAATATGGGTTTCAAAGAGATCTTGAGAGGTCTTCTAGTCCAGCCCCCTGCGCTAAGATAGGACCAAGTATACCTAGGCCATCCCTGACAGGTGTTTATATATATTTTTTCTTAAAAACTTTGAAGGATGGAAATTCTACAACTTCCAATGGTAACCTATTATAGAACTTAACTACTCTCATAGTTAGAAAGCTTTTCCTAATATCTAACCTAATGGTCCTTTGCTGCATATTAATAAGCTGCTCATTTCTTGTCCTACCTTCAGTGGGCATAGAGAATAATTAATCACCATCCTCTTTATAACAGCCCTTAAAATATGTGAAAACTGTTATCAGGTCCCCTCTCAGTCTTCTTTTCTCAAGACTAAACACGCCCAGTTTTTTAACCTTTCCTCACAGGTCATGTTTTCTAAACCTTTGATCATTTTTGTTGTTCTCCTCTGGATTCTCTCCATTTTGTCTACATACCACTTTGAAAATGGGATTTGGATTTTAAGTTACTTGGTCATTTTTGAAAATTTTTCCCTGCTTGGTCCAGAGATTTTTCCAGAGTAAAGGAAGTTTCATGGTTAGAACTTATGTACTAGTATTTGAAACAAGCATGATCTAGTAGCAAAACTGAAGTCCCCTAGAAGTGGGTGAATATTTTTCACCAAATAGTAAATTTATCAAAGTTTTTTTTTTAAATTGTGAAATCAGGTCAAATTCACAAATAGTTGTGTCTGAAGGAAATAAAAACCTCTTAAACAAATATTTTGGAAATGTCAAAGCATTTCATTTTGACATTTTTGAAGCTGTATTTACATTTCATTTTCAAATGAAATATTGTTTTGACACTCTTGACTCAAAAATGACATTAAAACATTTAGTTCAATTGAAATAATTTTCAGATTTTTTTTTGTTTCAGTGAGAAGCATGGGGGAAAAAATCAGGTTTTCTTAAAAACAAATGGATTGATTTTTGTTTTATTTTTATTTTTTTCAGTTTACTCACTGAACCAAATAATTCAGTCATATGGTCAGCTCTTCTCTTTCCTATCCCCTCTTGCGGAGAATTATTTTTTTCATATTGAAAGCAAACACAACTGTTATTCAACTAAGTATAGAAAGACAAACACTGAAATGAGAAAGAAAGAAATAAGCAAATCTTGAATGGTAAAAGACACCTTGGGGGTGTGTGGGGGGAACAAAAGAAAAAGGGAGGGATGTGTACCAAAGTTGCGTGCACTCACTTATTCACTCACTCTCTCACGCACACACATACACATGCACATGCACAGACATACTTCTCTGCTCAAGAGTAAAACACGAAACAAATGTAAATTTCCCTGTTTAAAATTATGAGACTATACTTATACCAGGTGAAATGTAAAATGATAATAGTAAGACACTTCCCACTAACAGGGTGAGATAATTACCAGAGCCTACTGTGTATAAGCCTTTGTGTGTTTAGGAATAATAATAAACTACAATAAACAATAAAATAATACAATAAATAAATAAACAATAATAATAAAACAATAAATAAAACAAAAAATACAATACAATAAAATAATAAACTGATAGCAAAAGACGATGCAGCCATCATGAATCAAATGCATTTCCCCTTGTAGCACGAGCAGATGCATGTGTCAAATCTGAAATAAAAATAAGACACTTCTCAAAGGAATTGCGGAAGATAGCAAATATACTAGGTCAATGTCTCCTGTGAGGGTTATGACTAGAGGAAGGCAATTAGCCTTTACTGAGAATGTCCTGCAAGTAACCACATCCCTTTTAAACTGAGGAGGTTGCAGATTTAGTACCTCTGCAATACAGTGTGAAAAGATAAGTGGTTCCTCAGGTAACCAGGTCCCAAGGCAGCTAGGTTTCTATAGGAAACCTGGAAACATACTGGCAGCAGATTCTGGAACGCTGGTATAATGTGCTCTTTGTGTGACACACTTAGTAATAAATAGGCAGCTGCATTCCACAAAAGGCAAAAGGGGTGGGGGGAGAAACCTCTAAATAAGGGAAGAGGAATAAAAACCTAGCAGTTCAGAGATTTCCAGTTTTCACTGTCAGATCTGCCAAGCCAGCTGCAGTCATCCAGTTTATAGAGGAGTAATGGGAGAAGGAGAGCTAAAGCAGTGGCCTCATGCTAAAGAGAGCTGCAAGCATCATGTCTGCTCTTACCACAGTCAACTGGATCCCTCTACAGATATTATAATAAAGAAATCCTGCACAAAACATAAAACTAGCTGTCATTTATTCAGTGAGACAAAGAATAAAATACACAACTAGATTAAGATTTACAAAGCATGGGGACAGCAATAATACAATACACATATATGTTCTCTATTGTGTCCCACTTGTTCATGAAAACATAATTGATTTTTCAAAGCCCTTTATTATGCTTCTTGAAAGATGAAATGTTAACATTCATTTGGAAAATGGGTGGTATTGTTTAGATGCAGTGATTAACTGAAAGTTGACAAGATCATACATCATATTAACTGATTCTCTATAACTAGGACTAGATAAATCATTACTTTCAAGCATTAAAGGTAATACATTGTGTTTTATATTTGTCTTGTATGGATCTTATAGGGAAGCTGCATTCATTTCATACTGTGCTATTCTGAAAGTTCATTTGTCAATTTTATCAATCAGGACGTTATTGATATTACTGTTGCAAAGGTTCCTTTAACTGGCCATTGCTCAATTAAAATAGGATAAAGTATAATCTCTTCAATGTGGGCATGTCTTATATTATCTTTTTTGTGTTAAAATTTTATTTTGAAGCCCAATATCCTGTATAAAAATACATTGCTTTCTTCCATCTAAGTGAACTGATTCTTCAGGGATCTTTTCTAAGTGCTAAAGGCTCATCAACCACATTATTTCCCCTTCTTTATGGAATACTTCTCTATACTACATGTTTCAGAAGCCTTCAGGACATCTGAGGCTAAACATTTTGCTAGTTAAAATAATTTTGTAATGTAATTTACAGATTCAGGTAATAATAATAATAATATCTTATAAATAACTTTTATACAGTACTTGTTGGCCGGATAGTTCATTTCATATTTTAGCAGATAATGTCCCAGCCAATTTTATTTCAGGAGCTTAAAGTGAGGACACTTCCCTACTAATTAACAAGAAACAAACAAACAAACAAACAAAAAGGACAGATTAGGGACTGATTTTGTCAAAGACCAGTAATAAAGGACATGATTTTATTTCAAAATATTAGTGATCAAAAATATTGTAAGTGGTGTTTTAATAACTAAAAATGTAAAGCATGTTTTAAAGGAAAATTACTCTATGCTGAAATAACAGTACAGCATCTATGTAATAGATAGCTTTAATGTGACTTTTGTCTTCATAATGTATCAGGTTTGCCCTGGGTTCCATTCCTGACTCTGCCACTTAATAATATTCAACCTGAAAATGCACTCCTGATGGCAAATATTAATGTCTGGAAGAGAGCATTTTCAGATGGTCAAACTATGCCTGTAGATGGAAGTATTACTTCTAATATAAAACAGTGGATGATAAAAAAAATAATGGCTATTACTCTCTCTCTCTCTCTCTCTCTCTGTATATCTATATATCTCTAGAAATTACAATAGGAAATCTGACAAAATAGCAGCTTTTTGTAACACAGATTTAAGCATGAAATAATCTATTATAGAATTTTAGGATATGATTTATTTTCTTTGTTTAGTACTGATGTGATCATTAATAATACACAGAAGTGTAGCTACTGAGCAAAATATTCCATGTACAAACTTTTTCAAAATGCAATGAATTATGAATGGAGATTAATGTGAATCATTAATTTATGCCAGTAACGTTTTCAGTTTAAAAGAACATTAATTTATTAAAATGATGTAAAACAAAACATTGTACAAGTGCTTACCGAGTACTTTTACATGTGTTAGTATTGATTTCACTCCAAAAAAATAATTAAATATTGAGGACTTTCTTTGTCATTCAGTAGTTACTTGATGGTTTGTTTTCTATTTAACCAATTCCAATCCAGTGGTGTACCGATTTTTTTTCTTCATCAGAATAAAGAACTACATCTCAAAAAATTACATAATATTCCAAGAAAATACTGAGCCAGAAGAAGCTCCAGAGTGGAACAGGCTCTCTATTCCCTCTATTGGTGAAAAAGGAAAAAGGGCTGTCAGAGAAAACCTCTTTGTCATAGGCAAGCTAAGAAAAATTCCTCTACTTACACTAGGGAAGTCATGATAACTATATATTAACTTGGATTTTGGTGCTCCTAGATAAATGAAAAGGAGAAAGAGATCTTATATTGTGGTAGGGTGGGTTGATTTAAACTGAAATTACTTAAATATCTGATTTAGGGCTGTCAAGCAATTAAAAAAATTAATCGTGATTAATCGCACTGTTAAACGATAATAGACTACCATTTATTTAAACATTTTTGGATGTTTGCTACCTTTTCAAATATATTGCTTTCAATTACAACACATAATACAAAGTGTACTGCGCTTACTTTATATTTACAATTTCAAATATTTGCACTGTAAAAAACAAAAGAAATAATATATTTCAATTCACCTAATACAAGGACTGTAGTGCACAAAAGTTGAACTTACAGATGTAGAATTATGTACAAAAGATAACTGCATTCAGAAATAAAACAATGTAAAACTTTAGAACCTACAAGTCCACTCAGTCCTACTTCAGCCAGTCGCCCAGAGAAACAAATTTGGTTACAATTTGCAGGAGATAATGCTGCTCATTTTTTGTTTACAATGTCACCTGAAAATGAGAACAGATATTCACATGGAACTGTTGTAGCCAGAGTCACAAGATATTTATGTGCCAGATGTGCTAAAGATTCATATGTCCCTTCATGTTTCAACCACCATTCCAGAGGACATGCGTCCATGCTGATGTCAGGTCTGCTCGATAATGATCCAAAGCAGAATGGACCGATGCATGTGCATTTTCATCATCTGAGTCAGATGTCACCAGCAGAAGGTTGATTCTCTTTTTTGGTAGTTTGGGTTCTGTAGTTTCCGCATCTGAGTGTTGTTCTTTTAAGACATCTGAAACTATGCTCCACACCTTGTCACTCTCAGATTTTGGAAGGCACTTCTGATTCTCGAACCTTGGGTTGATTGCTGGATCCTTAGAAATCTCACATTGGTACCTTCTTTGCATTTTGTCAAATCTGCAGTGAAAGTGTTCTTAAAACAAACATGTGCTAGGTCATCATTCAAGACGTCTATAACATGAAATATATAGCATAATGTGGGTAAAACATAACAGGAGACATACAATTCTCCCCCAAGGAGTTCAGTCACAAAGTTAATTAACACATTATTTTTTTTAATAAGCTCTATCAGCATGGAACACATCTTCTGGAATGGTGGCCTAAGCATGAAGAGGCATATGAATGTTTAGCATATCTGGCATGTAAATACCTTGCAACGCTGACTACAAAAGTGTCATGTGAATGCCTATTCTGTGATTGGCTGAACAAGAACTAGGACTGTGTGGACATGTAGGCTCTAAAGTTTTACATTGGTTTGTTTTTGGCTGCAGTTATGTAATAAAAAAAATCCACATTTATAAGTTACTCTTTCATGATAAAGAGATTGCACTACAGTATTTGTATGAGGTGAAAAATACTATTTCTTTTATCATTTTACAGTGCAAATATTTGTAATAAAAATAATAATGTAAAATGAGCACTGTAAACTTTGTATTCTGTGTTGTAATAGAAATCAATATATTTGAAAATATAGAAAAAATCCCAAATATTTAAAAAATGTCAATTGGTATTCTATAGTTTAACAGTGCAGTTAATCATGATTAATTTTTTTAAACGCAGTTAATATTTTTGAGTTAATTGCATGAGTTAACTGCAATTAATCAACAGCCCTATACTGATTTAAACTTATTTTTGCATATGTGTTTTTTAGTTATTTTCCTAAGGAAAGTTTGATTCTCATTTATTGGTAACCATTAAAATATGTTGATTTTCAACTAAATATAGCGTTTACACTGATTTTGGTTCTCTTTTTGCTAAACAGGTATATCTATGAAAATTTATTTAAGCAATTATATAGAACTGAATTGATTCTGTCAGTGTTTCAAGATTTCAGAATGAGTAGCTCTTACCCTCTCATGCCTACTTTTATTCATAGATTGGAAGAGGAAAACAAGCTTTCCTGCTTTTTCTCAGCTTTAACGTTGCTAATGTATTTGTTGAGGTGCTACTTATCTAGATCATTGTGCTGCCTTTCCTGCTGGGTTCCCTTAGCAGTCCTCTTTGATCTAATGTCATAGCACATAACCCATCACAAACAATCACACATTCAAAATATCCATCAAAATAATGTAGCTGGATGTTATGGATATCATAATATGAACTAAAAAGAAAAGGAGTACCCGTGGCACCTTAGAGACTAACAAATTTATTAGAGCATAAGCTTTCGTGAGCTACAGCTCACTTCATCGGATGCATTTGGTGGAAAAAGCAGAGGAGAGATTTATCATACACACTGTAAGGAGAGTGATCACTTAAGATAAGCCATCACCAGCAGCAGGGGGGGGAAAGGAGGAAAACCTTTCATGGTGACAAGCAAGGTAGGCTAATTCCAGCAATTAACAAGAATATCAGAGGAACAGTGGGAGGTGGGGTGGGAGGGAGAAATACCATGGGGAAATAGTTTTACTTTGTGTAATGACTCATCCATTCCCAGTCTCTATTCAAGCCTAAGTTAATTGTATCCAGTTTGCAAATTAATTCCAATTCAGCAGTCTCTCGTTGGAGTCTGTTTTTGAAGCTTTTTTGTTGAAGTATAGCCACTCTTAGGTCTGTGATCGAGTGACCAGAGAGATTGAAGTGTTCTCCGACTGGTTTTTGAATGTTATAATTCTTGACGTCTGATTTGTGTCCATTCATTCTTTTACGTAGAGACTGTCCAGTTTGGCCAATGTACATGGCAGAGGGGCATTGCTGGCACATGATGGCATACATCACATTGGTAGATCATAGAATCATAGAATCATAGAATATCAGGGTTGGAAGGGACCCCAGAAGGTCATCTAGTCCAACCCCCTGCTCAAAGCAGGACCAAGTCCCAGTTAAATCATCCCAGCCAGGGCTTTGTCAAGCCTGACCTTAAAAACCTCTAAGGAAGGAGATTCTACCACCTCCCTAGGTAACGCATTCCAGTGTTTCACCACCCTCTTAGTGAAAAAGTTTTTCCTAATATCCAATCTAAACCTCCCCCATTGCAACTTGAGACCATTACTCCTCGTTCTGTCATCTGCTACCATTGAGAACAGTCTAGAGCCCATCCTCTTTGAAACCCCCTTTCAGGTAGTTGAAAGCAGCTATCAAATCCCCCCTCATTCTTCTCTTCTGCAGACTAAACAATCCCAGCTCCCTCAGCCTCTCCTCATAAGTCATGTGCTCTAGACCCCTAATCATTTTTGTTGCCCTTCGCTGTACTCTTTCCAATTTATCCACATCCTTCCTGTAGTGTGGGGCCCAAAACTGGACACAGTACTCCAGATGAGGCCTCACCAGTGTCGAATAGAGGGGAACGATCACGTCCCTCGATCTGCTCGCAGGTGAAGGATGCGCAGGTGAAGGAGCCTCTGATAGTGTGGCTGATGTGATTAGGCCCTATGATGGTATCCCCTGAATAGATATGTGGACAGAGTTGGCAACGGGCTTTGTTGCAAGGATAGGTTCCTGGGTTAGTGGTTCTGTTGTGTGGTGTGTGGTTGCTGGTGACTATTTGCTTCAGATTGGGGGGCTGTCTGTAAGCAAGGACTGGTCTGTCTCCCAAGATCTGTGAGAGTGATGGGTCATCCTTCAGGATAGGTTATAGATCCTTGATGATGCGTTGGAGAGGTTTTAGTTGGGGGCTGAAGGTGATGGCTAGTGGCGTTCTGTTGTTTTCTTTCTTGGGACTGTCCTGTAGTAGGTGACTTCTGGGTACTCTTCTGGCTCTGTCAATCTGTTTCTTCACTTCAGCAGGTGGGTATTGTAGTTGTAGGAATGCATGATAGAGATCTTGTAGGTGTTTGTCTCTGTCTGAGGGGTTGGAGCAAATGCGGTTATATCATAGCGCTTGGCTGTAGACAATGGATCGAGTGGTATGATCTGGATGAAAGCTAGAGGCATGTAGGTAGGAATAGCGGTCAGTAGGTTTCCGATATAGGGTGGTGTTTATGTGACCATCGCTTATTAGCACCGTAGTGTCCAGGAAGTGGATCTCTTGTGTGGACTGGTCCAGGCTGAGGTTGATGGTGGGATGGAAATTGTTGAAATCATGGTGGAATTCCTCAAGAGCTTCTTTTCCATGGGTCCAGATGATGAAGATGTCATCAATGTAGCGCAAGTAGACTAGGGACATTAGGGGACGAGAGCTGAGGAAGCGTTGTTCTAAGTCAGCCATAAAAATGTTGGCATACTGTGGGGCCATGCGGGTATCCATCGCAGTGCCGCTGATTTGAAGATATACATTGTCACCAAATGTGAAATAGTTATGGGTCAGGACAAAGTCACAAAGTTCAGCCACCAGGTTAGCCGTGACAGTATCGGGGATACTGTTTCTGACGGCTTGTAGCCCATCTTTGTGTGGAATGTTGGTGTAGAGGGCTTCTACATCCATAGTGGCTAGGATGGTGTTTTTAGGAAGATCACCAATGGACTGTAGTTTCCTCAGGAAGTCAGTGGTGTCTCGAAGATAGCTGGGAGTGCTGGTAACAAAGGGCCTGAGGAGGGAGTCTACATAGCCAGACAATCCTGCTGTCAGGGTGCCAATGCCTGAGATGATGGGGCGTCCAGGATTTCCAGGTTTATGGATCTTGGGTAGCAGATAGAATACCGCAGGTCGGGGCTCCAGGGGTGTGTCTGTGCGGATTTGTTCTTGTGCTTTTTCAGGGAGTTTCTTGAGCAAATGCTGTAGTTTCTTTTGGTAACTCTCAGTGGGATCAGAGGGTAATGGCTTGTAGAAAGTGGTGTTGGAGAGCTGCTTAGTAGCCTCTTGTTCATACTCCGACCTATTCATGATGACGACAGCACCTCCTTTGTCAGCCTTTTTGATTATGATGTCAGAGTTGTTTCTGAGGCTGTGGATGGCACTGTGTTCTGCATGGCTGAGGTTATGGGGTAAGCGATGCTGCTTTTCCACAATTTCAGCTCGTGCACGTCGGCGGAAGCAGTCTATGTAGACATCCAGGCTGCTGTTTCGACCTTCAGGAGGAGTCCACCCAGAATCCTTCTTTTTGTAGTGTTGGCAGGAAGGTCTCTGTGGGTTAATATGTTGGTCAGAGGTGTGTTGGAAATATTCCTTGAGTTTGAGACGTCGAAAATAGGATTCTAGGTCACCACAGAACTGTATCATGTTCGTGGGGGTGGAGGGGCAAAAGGAGAGGCCCCGAGATAGGACAGATTCTTCTGCTGGGCTAAGAGTATAGTTGGATAGATTAACAATATTGCTGGGTGGGTTACGGGAACCATTGTTGTGGCCCCTTGTGGCATATAGTAGTTTAGATAGCTTAGTGTCCTTTTTCTTTTGTAGAGAAGCAAAGTGTGTTTTGTAAATGGCTTGTCTAGTTTTTGTAAAGTCCAGCCACGAGGAAGTTTGTGTGGAAGGTTGGTTCTTTATGAGAGTATCCAGTTTTGAGAGCTCATTCTTAATCTTTCCCTGTTTGCTGTAGAGGATGTTGATCAGGTGGTTCTGCAGTTTCTTTGAGAGTGTGTGGCACAAGCTGTCAGCATAGTCTGTGTTGTATGTAGATTGTAATGGATTTTTTACCTTCAGTCCTTTTGGTATGATGTCCAACTGTTTGCATTTGGAGAGGAAGATGATGTCTGTCTGTATCTGTGCGAGTTTTTTCATGAAGTTGACAGATTTCCACTCTATACGGCTAAATTCAGTGCCTTGCATAATGACAGGTTGACAGAAACAGATTGACAGAGCCAGAAGAGCACCCAGAAGTCACCTACTACAGGACAGGCCCAAGAAAGAAAACAACAGAACGCCACTAGCCATCACCTTCAGCCCCCAACTAAAACCTCTCCAACGCATCATCAAGGATCTACAACCTATCCTGAAGGACGACCCATCACTCTCACAGATCTTGGGAGACAGACCAGTCCTTGCTTACAGACAGCCCCCCAATCTGAAGCAAATAGTCACCAGCAACCACACACCACACAACAGAACCACTAACCCAGGAACCTATCCTTGCAACAAAGCCCGTTGCCAACTCTGTCCACATACTAATTAAGGGGATACCATCATAGGGCCTAATCACATCTGCCACACTATCAGAGGCTCCTTCACCTGCGCATCTACCAATGTGATATATGCCATCATGTGCCAGCAATGCCCCTCTGCCATGTACATTGGCCAAACTGGACAGTCTCTACGTAAAAGAATGAATGGACACAAATCAGACGTCAAGAATTATAACATTCAAAAACCAGTTGGAGAACACTTCAATCTCTCTGGTCACTCGATCACAGACCTAAGAATGGCTATACTTCAACAAAAAAGCTTCAAAAACAGACTCCAATGAGAGACTGCTGAATTGGAATTAATTTGCAAACTGGATACAATTAACTTAGGCTTGAATAGAGACTGGGAATGGATGAGTCGTTACACAAAGTAAAACTATTTCCCCATGGTATTTCTCCCTCCCACCCCACCCTCCACTGTTCCTCTGATATTCTTGTTAACTGCTGGAATTAGCCTACCTTGCTTGTCACCATGAAAGGTTTTCCTCCTTTCCCCCCCCTGCTGCTGGTGATGGCTTATCTTAAGTGATCACTCTCCTTACAGTGTGTATGATAAACCCATTGTTTCATGTTCTCTGTGTGTGTGTGTGTGTATATAAATCTCTCCTCTGCTTTTTCCACCAAATGCATCCGATGAAGTGAGCTGTAGCTCACGAAAGCTTATGCTCTAATAAATTTGTTAGTCTCTAAGGTGCCACGAGTACTCCTTTTCTTTTTGCGAATACAGACTAACACGGCTGCTACTCTGAAACCTGTCATAATATGAACTATTCATTTTGTCACAATTTACTGTTTTTGCAGAAACTGCATTCCTCAGATATTGGAGTTGAGCATTGTTTCATCACCTAATAATCCTAGCGGTACATTTAAGACTGCGGTGACACTCTCAGATGCGGAACATGTCAAGAAGGACAGCTATTCTGGCTGCACATTGCATGCGTATCTAGTCCTACATTCCTCTGGAAATACAGTTACTTTACTATGAACTTTAGAGAAAGCATATTCTATAACTGGACCCTTACTTCATGTGCTAATTTGTGTTCTGGGTTACTTAGTTTGAGAACGGTCTAAGGAACTCAGGTTTTTCACTATTCAAATGTGCATTATGAAACCTGTGCTAATGAGGACTTCGTAACTTAAACAGGTTGAGACACAGACACGGCGAGGTTAGGATTCTCAGGGCTTCCTACAAACAGCAGCTTTAGATTCACAAATTGTCACACACTTAATAAAATCACATCGTGCTTTTTCAGAGCCATGCTCATAACTGAATCAGCTGTTCCTAAGGTCCCATTTTGATGTGATTCAATTCTACCCATGAAGCCATCATATTTGTTGCTCATGTCTAGATGACATCCACATGGTTACAGAAGTGCCTCCATTTTGAAATTAACTTTAATCTGGTTAGTTTAAAATGTTTCTCTGGCAAAATACATTTTTGTGGTAACAATAACATTTTGTGTAAACAAACAGCAGAAAAGCCAACCACATTACGTGGGTTATAAATTTCAACAGGATTTTTTTAAAGACCTAACATTTCTCAGTTAAAAGCATTTCCCCCATATTTTTAATATATTTAAAACTTTACACATTATATACTTTTAAGGCAATATTTAATGTAGTTTTTCTTTACTTAGAATATTCAGACCACATATTGGAACCAAATGTGGAGCTGCTGCATCCAGCATCACTGGAGCTGGGGCTTCTGCATTTAGATTGTTTTAGGATGTTGCTCTTACCACCATATACCTATATCATGCTAGCATAGACGGAGCTGCTGACTTGACACCTCATTCCAACTTCTTGGCTGTGTGTCTTTATGTGTGTTCCAGTGTGACTGAAACAGTTAGAAGGACAGGTATAAATAGAATTCTTTCTCCTTTCTATTATTTAAGAGGAAATGCAGGAATCCAATGTTTAAGCTGTCCTCTTATGTTCCACTGGAGACTATTGAGTGTTGTGCTCAGCACTACATGAGCTAACACTGAACCTATTTTTACCACCATCTTCATGGGTTATTAGGCCGTTGTCAGACCTTCTGCCTCCTCTGTAACACTAAGGGATTACTTAACTTGCCATCCCACTTACTTTACCTTGAGTTACATGTATCCCCACAACAGGTTTACAGTGCCCTGCATTGTAAAATTAGAGACCCAGGTTCATGTGAACTCTGCACTCTTTAGTTTATGGAGTGGAGGCAGTGGAATGGTCTATATAAGCAGCACAGTGAGACTCCAGTAGCTGTGTTACTCTCATTCCTTGACACACATGAGGAAAATTAATGCATCTCAGTACTTCACACTTAGCCTCTACATAGCAATAAGCATGATTTATCATCACAATTCTCCCTTGTTACAAAGTTTAACCTGTGCTAATGGATTCTATACAGTTTACATAACAACATGAATGAAAGAGTATTAATAAAAACATAATATTCTTACCTGAACCAGGTTTAGACACAGCTGGAGAGAGATTGGGATTTTCAGCAAGAAATATACACAATCAAAAGCTTCAGACTCACAAAGTCTCACCCACTTGCCTAACCAGCAAAAATATATCTCACTCCTTCTGAACCAAACTTACGAAAAAATCAGCTATTTCTCATCTGCCATTCTGATGACACTCCACTCATGAACTCTGCACTTGATCCCTGTTGCCAAAACAACCAAATACTCTCTGATGCTAATGTCCTTGTGTCATACTAACACGTACAAAAGTGCCATCTACTTGCAATTAACATTATACATATATCTTTATAAATGTGGCCCTTCTGCAATCTATTTTAGAAGTAAAAAACAATATTTTTAAACAAACTTTTGCAGAAAAACAAAATTAAACTCTGCTATGTTCCGTCATATCTGCCAGTCTCTCGATCTTGTACTGTTTACAATTACGTTTATCATTATTTAATAAAAATATACCTAAATATGTACTTTGTTTGACACATGATGTTTTATTAAAACTAGCTTACATTTTTCACTGTTTCACTCTTTAAAATGTTTTTCCTGACCTTTCCTTTCTAATGTACTTACATGACCTCCACTACTGTGGTATACAAGCACCTCACACTTTAATGTGTATTTATCCACATAACACCTGTGTGAGGTAGGGTAGTACTATTATCCCCATTTTACATATATATATATATATATATACCTCAAAACTGGATGGTGAAGCAATCAGGTGTTTACATGAAAGGGGCTTCAAGTATTTATCTATTGTCCAGCCTGGAAGAGACAATGGTGGACCATAATATTTAATAGAAAGACATTGAAAGAAGAAGTAAAAAACCTTGGAAAGCTATGGCTACGTCTACTCTTCTGCGTATATCAGCATAACTTTTGTTGCTCAGGGAGGTGAACAAATCACCCCCCCGAGCAACATAAATTACATCAACATACGTACCGGTGTGCACAGTGCCATATAAGTGGAAGAGCTTCTCCCACAGACATAGCCACCACTGCTTGCGGGGGCTGGAGTAGTTAAGATGACTGGAAAGCTCTCACCTATCAGCTTAAAGCAGCTACATTAGAAAGCTTATATCTGCACACCTGCATCAGTGCAGCTGTGCAGCACTGTAAACTCTGTAGTATAGCCATAGCCTAAGAAAGGAGGGAGTTTTCCCCAGCTCTGAATAATCATGGGCTATCATGCCAGGGAAAAGAGAAGAGAAAAAGGCAAAGGAGCCTTTTAAAAGCAGACTTGTGGCCAAGGCCAGCTCTAGATTTTTTGCCTCCCCAAACAAAAAATTTGCTGCCCCAAGCTACGAAAGCGCAACTGCCCAAGCCAGAAAAAGGATGGCCGGAATGCTGCCCCTGGAATTGTGCCGCCCCAAGCACATGCTTGGTTTGCTGGTGCCTAGAGACGGTCCTGCCTGTGGCTGAGGTTGGTTTTTTTCCAGACACTGTGGGCCAGCATCTAGGCAGGGTGCTGTCTGTGAAATGCTGAATCCTCTCTATGACAGGAAGTACACAGGAAAACTGTTCTAAGGCAATATGTAACTTGCATTAGAAATGGAACTGTATCTAATATACAAGTCTAAAACCTGAAATTGTGTCCTTATGTTTATTTTCTGTGTAACTTGTATGTGTTTGCTTCCCTTGCTATATCTTCTTTGAGTCTGTTTGGTTTTTCAATTAAAGACGCCTCCCCCCCCCCTTTTTTTAACCTAAGCAGGTCTCTGTTGTTCAAACTGTGCAGAGTGTGTGTGCCAAAGTGATCTGATAAAAGAGAGCAGGTTTCACTCCGTCAGGATGACAAATCAGAGAGGAGAAGTCTGAGTATCTGGTAATTCAGAACTTGGGGTAGGCAGATTTGGGTACACTTGGGATCAGAAAGGCTATTGAGGTCACTCTGTAAGGACCAACTAGTCTAGTGGAAGACAGGGTGAGTTCTTTGTTCCTGTAGGCTGGCTACTTGTGTCAAAACTCTGAGCCATAGCATCATAGCACTGAGGCTCCCAAAGTTGTACGGCAGGTGGAGAGAGACCCCTCACTGATCTAGGTGACCCCAAAACATCACAGTATTTCTTGGTTCTTTTTCTTCCTAAAGATCTCAGTCCACTTGTGGGAACTGAAACAGAATTGCCTTGTGTAGTATCACCAGGGCTGAGGTTTTCTTCACTAAGATTATTTTAAACCCCACACTCCTGCTCCCATTCACACTTTTTTGCCTGATTTATCAAGACCAGGCAAAGAGTTGAGCTTTTCATCATAGTGGGGCATTACAGAACCTCTTGAGCAACCCCACAAAATATTGCTCAACTCATGTGCAGCAGAATATCATTCCTCTTCCAGGAAACTGCAAGGTGGTAATTTTTTATTACCGCAATCCCTGGATTTTTGTCCCTCCTGAGACCCTTTTCCAGTCACCCAAGTGCACTCCTTTCAAGAGCCAGGCCTGGCCCTCTGCTTCTTTTTGGGGTGGGACTCCATAATCCACATAATCTGACTGTTTCTAGTGTACACACCTCCTGATACCTACTAGACCCCATAGACATAGTACTTGCAAGAGTTTCCTTTTGGGAGTCTGGGGTCAGTAATATTATGCAGTGATACACAGAAGCAGCTTCTTCAAAGCAAAGTGTGATTTATTTGTCAAAAAGTGCACAGCACTAAGAGAAAGGTCTTTAAAACAACAGAGACCCACACACATACTGTCTGTCTGTCAATCTGTTGCAGTCTGCTGCAGCTGATAACTTCCTCCCTTCTTCTCTGCAGGATGGATCTTTTAATTGATCAGTGTCTTTTGATCTTCATGAGCCTTGTCAACACAGCAGTGTCACCAGGGTTGGGGCCCAGGAATTGCCTCTTCACAGCTATTAATCTCGCTATTCTGTTAAAGTGTTTGTTGGAATGCTCCTTATCTAAGCCATTGTGGTGCCTTTCCAGCTTTCAGAGTAGCAGCCGTGTTAGTCTGTATTCGCAAAAAGAAAAGGAGTACTTGTGGCACCTTAGAGACTAACAAATTTATTAGAGCATAAGCTTTCGTGAGCTATAGCCGGTT
The DNA here is from genome assembly GCF_009764565.3 of Dermochelys coriacea. NCBI lineage: Eukaryota > Metazoa > Chordata > Testudines > Dermochelyidae > Dermochelys > Dermochelys coriacea. Next base: position 88,833,547 of record NC_050068.2, on the reverse strand, counting down.
CCCTTAACAGCTCCATTTGATCTAACTCCATAGCAATAATCCTTTACTGAATATTATGAAACTGTGTTCCTCCAGTTTGAGGAGTTGAGTCCCAATTTGTACAACTAAAGAGACTGACACTCATTTTAAACTCTCAGGTTTGGAACACTAGGTGAGAAATGGTCTGAGAGCTACTACTGGCTGCTGTTATTTATAAGTTTCTAACTTGCATCAGCAAAAAGAAAAGGAGTACTTGTGGCACATTAGAGACTAACAAATTTATTAGAGCATAAGCTTTCGTGAGCTACAGCTCACTTAAATTTGTTAGTCTCTAAGGTGCCACAAGTACTCCTTTTCTTTTTGCGAATACAGACTAACACGGCTGCTACTCTGTAACTTGCATCAAGAATCTGAGAGCCATATGCCAATGTTGTATAAACCCTCGAGGAAGCATTTGAAATCTGGGTTCCACCTGCTTGGATGGGGTATTTCAGCTCAACTGATGTGGCAGGAATATACTTTTGTGGAATAGAACAAATTCCTCTCCAGACTCTCTGCCCTGAACTCTTATAGTTTATGAGAAAACACAGAAGCCCAATTTTAGAGGCTAAATCTTCTTGTTTTCTGCTGGGAACTCTATCAGGAATGTTGATCAGTACTGCAACTGCTAACATGCAATGCTTCCAGGAGCCCATTTACCATTATCTCTAATCATTACTGGGCTCATGCCATACCTTCTGCCTTCTCAGTAACCCAGAGATGGTGGGGAATTTGTCAATATAACAAGCCAAATCAAAAGTTGGAAATCCCTCTCACCTCAGTTAGAAATCGGTGTGTTGCTTCTGTGCCAACAGGAAAGTTCAATGAACAGGTAAAGACCTGAAAAAATGACAGAAAATAAGACTAAAAGCAAATCTTTCTATATTTATGCAGGTGCTCTTCAGCCTTTCAAAGATTTTTTTTAAATGTGTCCTGAGTTAGCTAATTCACTAGTTACATTGTCCTACTCTGTAAAATGAAAAGCCCAGATTCAGGTTTTCTTTCTGCTCTGTAATTTCTTGAGCTGGAAAAAGTGAGGATTGCTATGGAAGCTGCAATATCAGCTCTAGGGTCAACCAGTGATATTGTCGTCATTGGTTGATTATTAATGAGAAATACTTTGTGGCTTTAGAAAGTGGAGAACAAATAAAATGAAAAACTCACCCTGCAGTGATGGAGAAGCGGCCAGGCCAAACCTATGTGGCACTGCTACCCTGTATGCCAAGTAGCAAGGCCCAGGGAGAGGACCCCGCCTCAGCCCTGTGGGCCAGGAACTACAGGAGCTGTTTTTGTCTTTTTATTTTATTTTATTTTATTTTATTTTATTTGTTTTTCAGTTTATTTCTTGCTATTTTGCATTTGTGAAAAATATGGGGCTGAACCTCTGAGTAGCAAAACTGAACTCTTTCCTCTTTAAGGGGACTGAATGGAGAAAATTTTTGGGTCAAAATATGAACTCCCAATTTTTACCACAATATATTGCTTTTGATGAACTAGAATTCATCAAATTTGGGACCTGAGCCTTGGCGAGTTCAGCTAAGGCATCAGAGACCCTGCCACTTACTTGCCATTGAGGTGATATTCTGAGCTATGGAACACTTCAGAAGAGGTGGTATCGGAAGAAATGGTATCTGAATGCCACTCAGATGCCTTCTGCTCCACAATTTTCTCTTATCTCACATCTACCAACATGTTCCACACCAGAGAGTGTCGCTTCATTGTTGAATCTATTGCCAGGGCTCCCAGTTGAACATAATAGGGCTTAGCCCCCAAAATTTGGGTACTGAATTCTCTCATGGTCTATGAATGGTTTAAAAAAATTACTTTTGACCCACAAAGGCACAATCCCTCAAACTCAGCCAGGCTGAAACAAACATAAAGATACACACAACAAAGAGGATGGGACCCAGATTTCAAATAATTTTTGTTCTATGGCATGCTCATTAGTGTGTGTGCGTAAGGAGTGTGCATTGGGTAAGAAGGGGTGTCCCTGAACTTGTGTGATAATATCTAATGTGCTGGATACTGACGTCTTTTTTTGTTTAAATTAAAACTCCATTGTCCTCCAATTGAGCAATGAGACCTGAATTGTTCACTTGCTAATCTACTAGAAACTCTGGACAGTCACATTATTTTAACCTAGTAAAAACTGTGGATTATAACTTCTCTATATGACCTTGTGTGTTTTATATTAAGGAAAGCATGGTGGGAACGCTGATGCTATGTTCCCAAATCTGGACTTCAGTAAAACATTTGACATATTACCACATGGGAAATCATTAGTTAGATTAGTGAAAATGGGGATCAGTAAAAGGCTTATAAAATGAATAAGGAATTGGCTAATGGGGAGAAGGCAACTGATTATGCTGAAAATCAAATTATCAGACTGGAGAAAGGATGTCAGTAGAGCTCCTCAAGGATCTATCTTGGGACCAATCTTATTCAAAATTTTATTAGTCACCTTGGCACAAAACATAAGTGTGCTAATGAAATGTGCTGATGATACAAAGTTGGGAGGCACCATCAAAACAGAGGAGGATTGGGATATTACACAGGAACAGCTGAATGACATTGAAGACTGGAATGACAGAAATTGGGTGAAATTCAATAGTACAAAATGCAGGAGTTATGCATTTAGAGTCTAATAAGAATTTCTGTTACAAGTGGGGGCTTATCTGTTGGAAGCAAGAGAGGAGGAGAGAGACCTGATGTATCAGCTAATCACAGGAAGACTGAAAGCCATCAATGTGATGTGGCTGTGAAAAATACAAATGTGCTCCTAGGGTGTATTTGGTGAGGCATTTTCAGTAGAGATAGAGAAGTATCAATGTAATTGTATGAGAAACTGGTAAAACCTCACTTGGAATACTGTATTTAATTCTGGTCATCCATGTTCAAGATAGATTAAATTAATCAGGAACAGATGGAGAAAAAAAATATTAGGATGATCAGAGGAACGAGGGAGCTACCTTCTGAGAGGAGACTCACAGAGCTTGGGTTGAAAGAAAAGGAGTACTTGTGGCACCTTAGAGACTAACAAATTTATTAGAGCATAAGCTTTCGTGAGCTACAGCTAAGTGAGCTGTAGCTCACGAAAGCTTATGCTCTAATAAATTTGTTAGTCTCTAAGGTGCCACAAGTACTCCTTTTCTTTTTGCGAATACAGACTAACACGGCTGCTACTCTGAAACCAGAGCTTAGGTTGCTTAGTCTTGCAAAAACAAGGTTGGGGGGGGATATTATATCTCTTTATTAATACTTTAATGAGACAAATACCAGGAAAGTTGAAGAGCCATTTAAAAGACAATGTTGGCACAAGAACAAATGGATATAAATTATCCATGAACAAATTCAGGCTGGAAATTAGAAGAAGGTTTCTAACCATCAGTAGGATATGGTTCTTGAACATCCTCTGAACAGGAATTGTGGGGGTCAAGCAACTCAATTAGTTTCAGAAGGAGCTGGACAAATTTCTGAGTGAAATTGTATGATGGGATTACTTGTGATGGTGGTGGGGAGGGTAGAGTTCAACAGCCTGGCAGTCACTCTAGTTTATGTCTTATATTCCAAAGTTCATGCTTCGTTGCTTCAGCTGCTCACTGGCAGGGGTCAGGAAGGGATTTTCCCTAATATATTATCAGATTTTTTTAATCTCCTTCCCCTGGAGGTGGCCTGAGCTGGAGCTGGAACACTGGGCACGGAGGACTAGGACTCTGAAGTGGCACTGAGCATTCTCTTCCTCAGGTGATTAGCTGGCTGGTCTTTGCTTACATGCTCAGAGTTTAAATGATTGTCTTATGTGGGGCTGGGAAGGAATTTTCCCCATGTCAGATGGCAATCTGCAGATTTTGGCATCCATGACAGGATTATCTGGATATATCTCATTTAATCATTTCCTGGTTATTGCCTGGGTCTCAAGCATTGGTGCACTCCAGTCCCCTCTATTCTCTGCCTGTGGCACATAATAGTCTAGTCTTCTGTGGGTCTCATTTACTCTGGTCTCATTTCTATTGTTGGGTTTAGTGTGGTGGTGGTGGTGGTGGGCCATAAAATAGCAGCGGTCAGATGAGATGATCCTTAGTTGGTCCCTTCTGGCCTTCAACCTTGTGACTCAAATGAACAATCTTAAATCTAGACTCTGATTTGAAATCTGGTGACCTGTCTCAGCACTGAGTTGACTATCCATCTCATAGGTGGGGTAAAACAGTAGAATTTTTACTTACTGCAGGCCATCTGCTTATGTTCCTCATCACTCTTCCACCCCGTCCTGAAACAGCATGTGTGTATTCAAGACACTCAACATTCTCCCAAAGAAACCAACTTCTTTTTCTGAATATCCCAATTATGAAAACATTGTCTCAGTATTTTAAAGAAAGAAAAGGAGTACTTGTGGGACCTTAGAGACTAATTTGTTAGTCCATAAGCTTTCGTAAGCTACAGCTCACTTCATTGGATGCATGCAGTGGAAAATACAGTGGGGAGATTTTATATACATAGAGAACATGAAACAATGGATGTTACCATACACACTGTAATGAGAGTGATCAGGTAAGCTGAGCTATTACCAGCAGGAGAGAAAAAAAAAGAACCTTTTGTAGTCATAATCAATGTGGTCCATTTCCAGCAGTTGACAAGAACGTGTGAGGAACAGTACAGGGGGAAAATAAACATGGGGAAATAGTTTTACTTTGTGTAATGACACATCCACTCCCAGTCTTTATTCAAACTTAATTTAATGGTGTCCAGTTTGCAAATTAATTCCAGTTCAGCAGTCTCTCATTGGAGTCTGTTTCTGAAGTTTTTTTATTGAAGAATTGAAACTTTTAGGTGTGTAATCGAGTGACCAGAGAGATTGAAGTGTCCTCCGACTGGTTTTTGAATGTTATAATTCTTGACATCTGATTTGTGTCCATTTATTCTTTTATGTAGAGACTGTCCGGTTTGGCCAATGTACATGGCAGAGGGGCATTGCTGGCACATGATGTCATATATCACATTGGTAGATGTGCAGGTGAACGAGCCTCTGATATTGTGGCTGATGTGATTAGGCCCTGTGATGGTGTCCCCTGAATAGATATATGGACACAGTTGGCAACAGGCTTTGTTGAAAGGATAGGTTCCTGGATTAGTGGTTTTGTTGTGTGGTGTATGGTTGCTGGTGAGTATTTGCTTTAGGTTATAAGCAAGGACTGGCTTGTCTCACAAGATCTGTGAGAGTGATGGGTAGTCCTTCAGGATAGGTTGTAGATCCTGGATGATGCACTGGAGAGGTTTTAATTGGGAGCTGAAGGTGATGGCTAGTGGTGTTCTTTTATTTTCTTTGTTGGGCCTGTCCTGTAGTAGGTAACTTCTGGGTACTCTTCTGGCTCTGTCAATCTGTTTCTTCACTTCAGCAGGTGGGTATTGTAGTTGTAAGAATACTTGATAGAGCTCTTGTAGGTGTTTGTCTCTGTCAGAGGGGTTGGAGCAAATGCGGTTGTAACGTAGAGCTTGGCTGTAGACAATGGATCATGTGGTGTGGTCTGGATGAAAGCTGGAGGCATGTAGGTAAGCATAGCAGTCAGTAGGTTTCTGGTATAGGGTGATGTTTATGTGACCATCGCTTATTAGTACTATAGTGTCCAGGAAGTGGATCATTAATGGGGAAGCTGAGTCCTTATTATGTGAAATATGCAAAACATACTGCAAGCAAAGTCCTATAATACCATGCACAAAACTTATCTGCAATAATGGAAAATATACATAGATTCCCAGTGACTGAGGGAATCTCAGTGACATTTGAAGGAGAGAACTGGAGAAGAAAAACATTTAAAAATAGAGGGGAGTAACTCTTGAAAGCAAATACTTTTAAATGTGTGCCTTACATTGTCTTCTAAATTCATACATTAGCACCTAAATGGAAATAGCCTGAATTTCAGAGTTGATGAGGACGTGAAAATCCCTTTGTTTTTTTCTGGGAGCTCAGCACCACTGAAAATCAGACTACATTTGTTCATATTCATAAAAGTAAATGTATCATAAAAGTTAATCTTCCACAAGTCACCTTTCAACAACAAGCCCCAAGGAGCTTCCTATTCCTTTCAGGTGTCCCCATACTCGAGCTTAAGGAATGAGAGGACAGGTTCTTTGTCTACCTCTGAAATCCTTATGGAGGAGGCAGCCGGCCATGTCTCCCTTTATCTTCAGGCTACTTCTCCTCCTATCACTTGGAATAGTGAAGATGTGGATGAGAATCTTCTCCCTCCTTTCTTCTAGGGAAAATGAAGGATTTCCCCCCTTCCTGTCATCCTAGGATCTTCATATTTCTTTCATATTTGGGAAGGCTGCAGGTGCTTTTCTCCTATCCTTTTTTAAAAAAATGAAATCCCCAGGAATACAGCATTTTCATCCCATAAGAAGAGATATTTTTCTCCCCCATTCTCTCCTGCTTACTGTGGGAAGAGAGACGGTGGCTCTTCTACAATGTGGGCTGGAGTGGAAGACTGAGATGGAGATGTAACTCCACCCCCTTCAATCACTCTCTTTGCCAAATTTTTCCCTAAAAATGCACCAACTTTCTACACCAAACAACTACAACTAATGGTGTCAGTAGGAGTTAGTGTTACAAAGGACTGTGCAAGAGGGAAGGTTGAGAGGTAGTCCGTGTTTGGAGGAGATGTTTGGTGAAAGGAGTGACAGAGGGCTGACATCCCTACTGCTGCACAGTTAAGTTTGGGGTGCATGGTTTGGAGTGCACGGCAGATGTAATGTAAATGACTGTTTCTGGGTGGAGGAGTAGAGGAGCTGTCTGGTTGGATAGCCTAATATTTTATTTCCTTGCTTTTGTGGTTTTGTTAAGTATGCATGTGTGTACCAACCATAATTGTTTTACAACACATTTTTAGTGTATACTTTTACATATAAATTATACAATTTGAGAAAAGAGAAGTCCAGTATGTTGACAGTTCATAGATGTTACTATTTCATTTTATACTTGTACATTTTATATTGATCAATTTTTTATCTCTCTCTTGCCAGGTATGTGTTTATCTCACAACGTATTGATTTAATTTAAAATTTATCTTTGATAAGACTTACCTATAAATGAGGTACTATATAAACCCAATGGCTTTAGGACTTAAGAGCCAACTGATTTATTTTACACAGCACATACTATGAGTAGTTGACAATCAAATAACCCCACATTTTACTTAAATCATGTATTGAATGATTTTTTCAGTATGTTGTTGCCAGTCCGTCATATGATGGAGTCTGTGACTGAATATCAATGCTTCACTTCAGAGGTGGATCTTTATCTATTACCCTTTGACAGTTCAAGCAAACATGACCATATCAAGCAGCCTGCAACCTATAATTCTGCAAGACATTTTGAATTTCCAAATGCTTTTCTTGGATTTGAATGTGAGATTTCTTATAAGATATTTAAAACACAGTACATATATGCATATCTAAATAGCTTATTTTGTTCATTTGCATTTGACTGGGGAGCATCTAACTCAGTATGACATCATGAACTTTTTATCTAATTGAATTTATGTATTTTACAGAATAATATTAACAACAACAATAATACTAATTGATAATTAATAATTAAAACACAATATTAATAACGTTCAAGGTATTTTTAAAAACTTAATAACAGACAAACCAGGTCCTAATAAAGTGTTCTCAAGAAAAGAAAGCAACCATTTGTAAACACAAGATGAAGGGGGAAAGTCATAAAGGACATGTAAAAGTATATATTTACAAGCATAAATAAAAAGATGTTAAAAAACATACATGAGGAAAGAAATTTTTCATAAGTTAGCAATAACTGTCAGAGCCATATTTTGCAAACGTGCCCCTAAACTGTGCCTGTAGTTTTGGGCAAATATGTTTTTACATGTGGATTGATATATGTGCATATTTTGTATATAGACGAGACCTTCCCTGTATGCATTCTATATATATAATATATAGGGAAGGTCTTGTCTATATACAAAATATGCACTGGTGTCTAACTACAATCATTTTTTCAAATAATTTATTTAAATTGCTGCAAACCCCTGTAGGGACACACTTAAATGGTTTACCTCTGGAATAACAATGTAGCTGATTTAGATAATTTCAAATGATTTTTATTAAAGCTTGTGGAAATTTTGCCTCCTTAAATTTGTGTGCACAAACAGAATTTGCTCTCCAAATCATATGACCAACTATCTAATTTGCATATAAATACTTGAGAAACTTTGTATATAATAACTTAGATGAAAAATGGCTGATGAGTTTTAGAGGCTGCCTCAGGAAACTAACCCCTAAATGAAAGACAAAATAACAAAAACATAAAGCTCAGGAGCTTTGAAGGACTTTTTCATAGATTACATTAATATTATAGGTTTCAGAGTAGCAGCCGTGTTAGTCTGTATCCACAAAAAGAAAAGGAGTACTTTTGCACTATTAGCTGTAGCTCACGAAAACTTATGCTCAAATAAATTTGTTAGTCTCTAAGGTGCCACAAGTACTCCTTTTCTTTTTATTAATAGAATAAATATTTTGGACATTCTTGAATAATGCAAATTTTGCATCCATTAAACATTTATGATAATATGCTATTTGAAATGTAGCTAACGAAGGACTCTCTTAATTTTCAGAGATCTTGTGTCTTCAATGTACACAAGGCATCAAATTTCAACTGTGTGTCTGGCTACCACATTGCAGAGATGAGCTAACCAATAAAAGCCAGTTTGGAGGGGTGGCTTGGGGGAGGCTGCGGTTGATCCAGACACTGATGATTTATCGATGGGGGAGCATTTCTACCTCAGCAAATCATGACCCTAAATTAATCTTTCAGTTTAAAGTGATTAGCTGTGCAGAGAATTTCAGAGTTTGTCTAGCATAGAAGAGACTCCATAGGAGTGCCCAACATAGTTAGGAAGCTCCCACCCCATGGAGAGAGATACCAGGAGGATTAGATTAGTTTGAGGGGGAAACTTGGCAGGATTGCAAAGAATACCTTACACTGCCATCTACAGCTGCAGGTATTATAATATTTTTCTCCCAAAAAAGAATATTTATATATGAAAGAATGTGTGCATATAAATTACTTCAGACACAGTTCAGTAACAAAGTCCTCAGTTATTGACTTCCGGGGTAAATTTGCCTGTGAAAGGACTGTGGGAATAGGATCCATATGGGTATGTGTGATTCAAATTATGCTTTCTATATATTGTTGAGCACTGATCTGGACTTGTCTTAGGGTGAGCTATTGTATTGCATTTCAGACAGCTGCCCTGCCTGGGAGATGTTTGAAAACTTTTCTCCCACCAACAGAAGTTGGTCCAATAAGATATTACCTCATCCACCTTTTGTCACACATATCCTTGAATCACTCTGATTATATCAACTCCACAAATGTCTTTGAAGGACCATCACTGAGAGCATTGAATGACTGCCAATTACTGACTCATCTCCATGGAACTTTTTTTTTCTGTGCAGGGGCCTAGAAGTGTGAGGAAACCATGATTGGTGGACCTGGAACTTCTACATGTGAGCACACTCTACAGAGACTGGGATCTGCTCTGTGCAGGGGTCCTACCATTGCCATACATAAGGGGGACTTCTAGGAAAGTCTTTTCCCCACCTGAATGCTGATGAACCTTATGTTCACATAAAGGGTGAGATCAGACATGGAGAAGGTATGTCTCAAAACTCTTCTTATTTTCAAAGATCTGTAACTCTAACAGTAAAGTCACTGTAGTTAAGAAAATCCTTTACTAAGCCTGTGTTCCTTGCTTTCCTGCCATGTTGTCTCCAAAGAGGTTAACTAGAAGCCCTGAGTGCCCATGGCCTAGGTGGGGTTCTGGGAGAGCATATGTAAGTGACTGGGGGACTCAGGAGGCCCCAAACACTGATGTAAGGGTTTAGGCCAGCTGGATGGTAGTGTCTGAGCCTTTCCTTGGGATGTGGCACGCTACCAAGAGACTGAGACTGAGATAGTGCCCCAGAGACGCAATGTTAGAAATAGTGACTAAAATGTACCCAGATTCTGCTGGTTGGAAGCATGTGGAATCCAGTGATTGGATCCACTTGTAACAGACTGGTTTCCATTTAGAGGAGAAGTGGGGCAATTTGTAACAACTACAAAACTAATTAAAGTCTTCTCCCAACGTATGCTCTAATATATTTCCTATTTTTAGCAAGTCTTTTGGTGTTAATAAATGTTGTGTGCTCTATATGTTCAGCTCCCAAACTGTGGGCTACTGATTGCCTTGTCATATATGCTAGTGGTTGGTGGACAGCTAGCTAGTTACCTGGTCATGGTCCTCCTTGTTTCGAACTGCTTTATTCATGTCTAGAATCTTCATTACAAAAAAAGAACTCAGATACCAGTAAAAGCAGCTGGAAATAAGATCAACCAGACTGAGCAGCTTCCTCTACTGGGGACCACTGATACATAGAGGAGAAAGAGATTAAGTTGGAGTTGCACTCAGGAAGTGGAGCCACCAGTAAGCCTGGAACTGTTAACTGCTGTTGGAAAAATGGGGAATGAGGCAGCTAGTCAGTAAATGAAGAGGAATAAAGGAAGAAGGAGGCCAGGTGTCTGAGCAAACTGTCCGGGGAGAATGGCAACTGTCCATATGGAAAGCATGTTTAGAGGAGAACATGACAGAGAAAGATGTAAAAAGGAGCTGATGGGGAGAAAGGAACAGAATAGAAATGGACTTAAGGGATACAAAGTGAAGAGCAAAGTGGAAAATGTGATAAACTTATTTTCAAAAATGACAAAACACTTGCTGAAGTAAAATGCATAGTAACATGTCCCCATATACGCAATTACTATAGTTGATGCAGGGATACTATGTGAGTATGAATGGGAGAGGAGATGCTCTCTGTGCTCTTAAGTTGGAAAGGAGTCCATGAGGGACTCTCCACTAAGATATGATCCATGTTATTAAGAAGTTTGGGAAACTGTCATATATATCATGGCTATTGATGAATCAAAATTTAATACTGAGCCGATCCTCTTAGAAAAAAAGAGAGAAACAGAGGATTTTAGTCTAATATTATGGTCATGAAATAAAATTAAAAATATTTTAAATGGCGTAACCCCCTGCTTGTTAAAAATTTCAGATGTATGAGGTATCCAAACAAGATGGATACAACTTCATGTAGTCTTCTATTGTTAAAAGAACAAGGGGAACACAGAACCAAAAAAGGGGGTTAATTCCTTGAAGTTATCTGCTATGCAGCTTTGCATCCTTAAACAAGTCTGGAAGATTGTTTGTGCTGACATAAAGCTCCAACCTCATGGTTTTAGTACCTGACACAATAATGAGCCCTTACCTTTTGAAATGGAAGTTAATTCATTACTATTAATATTTTGCCTGATCCTACTCCATTCCTAAAAGCACTTCAAGAATTACTTCAAACAAACAGATTTCAGACTTGTTCCCTGACTCCCCCTGAGGAATACTGCCTGCACCATTGTGTCCTCAAAAGTTTTAATTATGATTTTTTAAAAATTCCATTATACATAACAGAAGTTATGGTCATGTACGTATGAATGTTACAATGTTTTGCAATCACTGCCTTTTGTATTTTTTATTCTTTTTTATATTTACAGGCAGAACTTATAAAAATTCTTTAATTTACAATTAGAAGATTAAAATAATTGGAGAATAGAAGAAATAAATAGGAAAAAAAACCTCTGAAAATATATAGTCTGTGGAAATACCCAATTAGTGTTATTTCTCTGTAAGATAATTATTGCAAGGGAGGTTATGTTGAAGTTAACATTCAGAGAGATATTTTACTATTCTAATTTAGCTATTGTAAACTCATGGTACAATGTTAAAGTCTGAATTCACTATATTTCATCATTTTTGTTTGCATTGAATGTATTGCAATTTTGTTTGTGGCATTGTGTCTCAGGAATTATCAGAAAGAGCAGATAAACAGTACATTAATGAAATGTACACATTAAACTTAATGGGAGGTTTTGAAACAGCATTGCAGATTGGGAAATTCCCCAAAACAATACTATGAAGTTAGAAATCTGGACAAATATAACTATGCAATACTCAACTTGAAAAGATACAATATAATACACCTGAGGAAAATGAATTAGGCTTGGATCTTGCAAAGATTTAGGCATATGCTTAACTTCATGGATGTGGGTGATCCCATTGACTTCAATGTGACTGCTTACATGCTTAAAGTTAAGCACCAGTTGAAGAGCTTTGCTGGATGGTGTCAGAACGGATGAGAGTCTCAGCAATATATATAGGAGTCTGAAAGCATATATGACACACAGATATGACAAAGGCTAATTGAGCTGCATTTTTTCAAGGTATTACTCAGAAGCCAGGTAAAATAACTCCTCCCTGTTTTGCTTCAATTTGACTTCATTTGGAAGATTGTTTGCTTGTGAAAATATACTGACAACTGGAAGAAATTCAGAGATGAGAAACAGAAGTGACTAAGGACCGGACACTTTGATTACTGAGTTAAAAATAAGAACTATGAGATTGACCCAGCATCTAGAGATCTTAATGGGAGTCTTTCTACTGGCTTCCTTGGATTTTGGATCAGGCCATAAGTATAGCATTTTCTTTTAAATTGTATTTTTTATATATTCTGTCCAATTCTGTACAGTTGTCTTAATACTGATAGCTTTCCTATTCTGGTACAATATATCTAAAAGAGGGAAAGATATGTTCTGTTAAGGATTGCCTTTCTTTGTTATTCAGTCACTTGAAAGTTCTCTTTATTATCATACCCCCATTGTACACCATATTTTAATGTTTCGATTTAAGTTTTGAAAATGTAGGAGCTTTTTTGTTTGCTATCTGTGTTATGAAATTATGCCATGTCTGGTATGCTTAATATAGCTGATGTTTCTCTGAGATCTCCATGTCCTCCAGTCTTTCACTACAAACTGAGTGTGAGACAAAATAAAATGGTCCAGAAGTTAAGCTGCTCAGTGATGATAGCAGCACCAAAGGATAGGGAGAGAAAAGAGATAAGGAGAGATGGTATAAGTAAACAACAAAGACTGGCTTCCAGTGTCAGCTGGAGATATTTTTTCTAGATAAAGATGGCGCTGTCTCACTATTATGTCTTTTTAAAGATGAGTGAGTGAGTGAGAGAGTGTGTAAAGAGGCAAGCGAACCCCATTTGATAGGGTAAGAATCTTTCCTTTACCCATGTGCCTGTCCACTTCTCAGCTTTAGCATCAGGAGGGCTGAGTTGGAGTTAGAAATATTTTCCCCGGAAAGGGAGAAGTTTTGGAGATGACTGATTGACATGATGAATATGGGAAGGGAACAGAGAAGTGTGAGAAAATTCTTGGGTTGCATATTTAGAAAACTATACAGTACGGAGAGGGGAAGGGTAGGTGGATTGGGGTGAGTGAGACTGGCATAGGTTTTTGGATATGGCAATTGGTGTGATGTGGGTTTTCTGGGCCTTGTTTCAGAAGGAAGGTTATTGATTCCTGTGAATGTAAAAAGAAAAGGAGTACCCCTGGCACCTTAGAGACTAACAAATTTATTAGAGCATAAGCTTTCGTGAGCTACAGCTCACTGTGAGCTGTAGCTCACGAAAGCTTATGCTCTAATAAATTTGTTAGTCTCTAAGGTGCCACGGGTACTCCTTTTCTTTTTGCGAATACAGACTAACACGGCTGCTACTCTGAAACCTGTGAATGTAAAGAAGATGCTTGCACTCTGCCCTGGATATCTTTATTTATAGATGCTCAGCTATGATGGCTGAGTGCTTCAAATAATCACCTTAAGATGGTGGAGATTGCTGGAGCTGCTGGGTATGCAATGGTTATGTCATTTTTCTTTTTTTCTTTTATTTTTTACTGTGGAAAGGCAAGATACTTATTGCTTTCTGATTTCTCCTTTCCTCACTTACCTGTCCTCTCTATGTCTCAGTCTTGCTCCCATTCCCTTTTCTCCAATATCTCTTTGTCCTCACCACTCCTCCTTGGAATATCTTGTGGACATTTATCTCACACCGTTATTCTCTCACCTCTTTCCAATCCCCATCCCTCCTTGGGCCTCTGTCTCCCAAACCATTACCTTTCCTCAGCTCTGCCATCCGGCCCCTCCCCAGTTTTCCTTTCCTAAATTCTCTAATCAATCCTCTGTCCACTACCTTGCAATCCCTTTGGTACCATTCTACTACCAGAAACACTGGATAAATGGATAAGGGGAAGGCAAGAGGGCTGGAAAAAGGAGAGAGGTAGTATCTGATGTGACAAAGTTCCTCCTCTACCTTGGTGGGTCTTGCACTTATCAGTGGATTTGCTCGCCTTGGAGCTTCACAACAGCCCTCAGTTTGGCTGTTTTCATGAACCCACAGTCCAGGTCAACTCCTCCTCTGTCTGACCAGGAGTTGGGAGGTTTGGGGGAACCCAGGCCCGCCCTCTACTCCAGGTTCCAGCCCAGGGCCCTGTGGAATGCAGCTGTGTAGAGTGCGTCCTGGAACAGCTGTTGACAGCTACAACTTCTTGGGCTACTTCCCCATGGCTTCCTCCCAACACCTTCTTTATCCTCACCATAGGACCTTCCTCCTAGTGTCTGATAATACTTGTACTCCTCAGTCCTCCAACAGTATGTGTTCTCACTCTCTGCACTTTGTATCCTCACGAGAGCCTGGTCCTGGGCAGGGACTTCAACACCACCCTCGAGGAGTGGGACCACTCGGGGACCGAGCAGTGCCCAGCCAACACGGCTGTCCTCCGGGAGATAGTGGAACATCACTCCCTAGTGGATTTCTGGCATTCACATTCCACGTTCACCTTTGTCTGGGTGGAGGCCCATCGGTCGCGCCACTCCTGTTTTGACCGCATTTATTTATCACACTTCCACTTTTCACAAGCCCACTCCTCGAGCATCCGGCCGGCCCCATTCTCTGACCATCATTTAGCCACCGTGACGGCCTACCTCTGTGCGGAGAGGCCGGGGCTGGGCTATTGGCATTTCAACAACAGCTTGTTGGAGGATGTGGGCTTCGTGGCGTCCTTCCGGGAGTTCTGGCTGGCCTGGTGAGGGCAGCGGCGTGCCTTTCCCTCAGCATGGCGGTGGTGGGACCTGGGGAAGGTGTGCGCCCAGCTCTTCTGCCGTGACTACACCCGGGGCACCAGCCGAAGGAGGGATGTGGCGATAGAGCAGTTGGAACGGGAGGTCTTAGAGATGGAGAGGCATCTGGCTGCCATCCTCAAGGATTCGCCCCTCTGCGAAGCATGCCGGGAGAAGCGGGAGGAGCTCCAGGCCCTCAAGGATCATCGGGCCCGGGACGCCTTTGTTCAATCTTGCATCCATCTTCTTCGGGAGATGGATCGCAGCTCCCGCTTCTTCTACACCCTGGAGAAAGGAGGGGGACCAAGAAACATGTCACCTGCCTTCTGGCAGAAGACGGTACCCCCCTCACGGATCCCGCAGGGAGAGCCCAGGGCCCAGGTGGAGATGTGCGGCTGGGCGAGAGAAGTCCAGGGGGGTGGCACGAGCGCCTACGTGCGCTTGCACAAAGTCAGTTTGGGCTGGCTGCTGCTTCTGGCCCAAATGGTGGAAATAGGGCGTGGCAAGCCAAGCAAGCAGCTGAGTCCAGAGGCAGGAGCTGAGGCAGCTGGTAAACAGCCAGTGGGAGTGGTGGAGGGGGCAGCGGTGGTGGTAGTGGTGGGGATTGGGGGGGACACAGATAGATCGGGGGCTAGGCTCCACGCCGCACCCCTGTGTCCCTACAAACACAGTCAAAGCCCCCACTACAAGAGCACAGTTTGAAAATTACTCAGTCTTAAGGCTCCCTCCACGGTTGTCTGCAAAGTCTCTAGGTGCTCCCCCACTGGTAGATGGTCCTCTTCTTCTCTTCCTCGGGGCTTCAGTAGCTCCAGGCAGCAAACTCTGCAGCAGCAGCTCAAGGAACTCCAGATAGTGGTCCGGGTAGGCAGAAAGACCCCTCTCAGGTGGTGGTCGCGTCCACAGCAGAAACAGCTGGGGCTGGGGTCCCTCACTCCCCTCTGGGAAGCAGGCTAGCAGCCCCCCCCCCCCGCAAGGGGCTGCAGTTGAAGCAGTAGCTGCACCTGATAATGGGGGGGGGTCCAGCAGCGGGCCAGCAACCAGGTAGCAGAGAAGGAGGGATGGTGTCTGGCGCAGCTAGAGGAGCAGCTGGAGCAGAAGCAGCAGCAGGGAGAGCCCAGGGCCTAGCAGCAGCAGTACCAGCAGCAGGAGCAGCGGCCCTCTCCCATCCTTTCATTGCTCTGACTTTTGAGCAATACTTGGAGCAAGTCAGAAGCATAAAAGACCCATGTAAGATTGTGTTTTCTGTAACAGTGTTGGCAATGTGGTTGTGAACAGAGCTTTTGCAAACATAACAAATTAGTTCAGTTTGACTGAGCAGCAAAACATGGAAATTGTATGAGCTGGAAATAGAATGGAGTATTCAGTTGTAAGAAGCTATTGAGTGGGGTTTGTCGGGCTGCAGTTTGTGAATAGCTAGCTCTGGAATTGGCTGTTTTTGCTTAATTCTGTTCAAGGATTATAATACTGTATTAATTTAATGTGTCCATTCTTTCATATCTTTGTTGTGAAATAACCCATTTCTTCAGACTAAAATTTGCTGCCTAAATAGAAATCTGACAAAATTAAATAACTTTTGAAAAGAGGCCATATCTGTGCACTTTACTATTCAGTCATCTGAACTGGCATTTTTAGTACTCTCTGGACGAGACCCTCTACTGTTGTGGAGCTATGTAAGCTTACAACAGATGGGGATCTGGGCTTCTAACTTCTATGTCTAAACAGTAGATACAAAAATAGAAGGCTATTTTGCACTTGTAAAATATATAATGTATATAATTGATGCCAAAATAATTTATGCAAAATTATTCATGTTTCCATTGGTGAATATATTACAGCTCCTTCCTCTTCCCCCATGCTCGATTTGCATATGATGAGTCTGTTACAGCCACAACTAGAAAAGGAGTACTTTTGGCATCTTGGAGACTAACAAATTTATTAGAGCATAAGCTTTCGTGAGCTACAGCTCACTTCATCGGATGCATTTGGTGGAAAAAACAGAGGAGAGATTTATATACACACACACAGAGAACATGAAACAATGGGTTTATCATACACATTGTAAGGAGAGTGATCACTTAAGATAAGCCATCACCAGCAGCAGGGGGGGGAAAGGAGGAAAACCTTTCATGGTGACAAGCAAGGTAGGCTAATTCCAGCAGTTAACAAGAATATCAGAGGAACAGTGGGGGCTGGGGTGGGAGGGAGAAATACCATGGGGAAATAGTTTTACTTTGTGTAATGACTCATCCATTCCCAGTCTCTATTCAAGCCTAAGTTAATTGTATCCAGTTTGCAAATTAATTCCAATTCAGCAGTCTCTCGTTGGAGTCTGTTTTTGAAGCTTTTTTGTTGAAGGATAGCCACTCTTAGGTCTGTGATCGAGTGACCAGAGAGATTGAAGTGTTCTCCAACTGGTTTTTGAATGTTATAATTCTTGACGTCTGATTTGTGTCCATTCATTCTTTTACGTAGAAACTGTCCAGTTTGGCCAATGTACATGGCAGAGGGGCATTGCTGGCACATGATGGCATCACATTGGTAGATGCGCAGGTGAACGAGCCTCTGATAGTGTGGCTGATGTGATTAGGCCCTATGATGGTATCCCCTGAATAGATATGTGGACAGAGTTGGCAACGGGCTTTGTTGCAAGGTTAAGTTCCTGGGTTAGTGGTTCTGTTGTGTGGTGTGTGGTTGCTGGTGAGTATTTGCTTCAGATTGGGGGGCTGTCTGTAAGCAAGGACTGGTCTGTCTCCCAAGATCTGTGAGAGTGATGGGTCGTCCTTCAGGATAGGTTGTAGATCCTTGATGATGCGTTGGAGAGGTTTTAGTTGGGGGCTGAAGGTGATGGCTAGTGGCGTTCTGTTGTTTTCTTTCTTGGGCCTGTCCTGTAGTAGATGACTTCTGGGTACTCTTCTGGCTCTGTCAATCTGTTTCTTCACTTCAGCAGGTAGGTATTGTAGTTGTAGGAATGCATGATAGAGATCTTGTGGGTGTTTGTCTCTGTCTGAGGGGTTGGAGCAAATGCGGTTATATCGTAGCGCTTGGCTGTAGACAATGGATCGAGTGGTATGATCTGGATGAAAGCTAGAGGCATGTAGATAGGAATAGCGGTCAGTAGGTTTCCAATATAGGGTGGTGTTTATGTGACCATCGCTTATTAGCACCATAGTGTCCAGGAAGTGGATCTCTTGTGTGGACTGGTCCAGGCTGAGGTTGATGGTGGGATGGAAATTGTTGAAATCATGGTGGAATTCCTCAAGAGCTTCTTTTCCATGGGTCCAGATGATGAAGATGTCATCAATGTAGCGTAAGTAGAGTAGGGGCATTAGGGGACGAGAGCTGAGAAAGCGTTGTTCTAAGTCAGCCATAAAAATGTTGGCATACTGTGGGGCCATGCGGGTACCCATCGCAGTGCCGCTGACTTGAAGGTATACATTGTCACCAAATGTGAAATAGTAATGGGTGAGGACAAAGTCACAAAGTTCAGCCACCAGGTTAGCCGTGACAGTATCGGGGATACTGTTCCTGACGGCTTGTAGTCCATCTTTGTGTGGAATGTTGGTGTAGAGGGCTTCTACATCCATAGTGGCTAGGATGGTGTTTTTAGGAAGATCACCAATGGACTGTAGCTTCCTCAGGAAGTCAGTGGTGTCTCTAAGATAGCTGGGAGTGCTGGTTACGAAGGGCCTGAGGAGGGAGTCTACATAGCCAGACAATCCTGCTGTCAGCCATTTACAAAACACACTTTGCTTCTCTACAAAAGAGAAAGGACACTAAGCTATCTAAACTACTATATGCCACAAGGGGCCACAAAAATGGTTCCCGTAACCCACCCAGCAATATTGTTAATCTATCCAACTATACTCTTAGCCCAGCAGAAGAATCTGTCCTATCTCGGGGCCTCTCCATTTGCCCCTCCACCCCCACGAACATGATACAGTTCTGTGGTGACCTAGAATCCTATTTTCGACGTCTCAGACTCAAGGAATATTTCCAACACACCTCTGACCAACATATTAACCCACAGAGACCTTCCTGCCAACACTACAAAAAGAAGGATTCTGGGTGGACTCCTCCTGAAGGTTGAAACAGCAGCCTGGATTTCTACATAGAGTGCTTCCGCCGACGTGCACAAGCTGAAATTGTGGAAAAGCAGCATCGCTTACCCCATAACCTCAGCCATGCAGAACACAGTGCCATCCACAGCCTCAGAAACAACTCTGACATCATAATCAAAAAGGCTGACAAAGGAGGTGCTGTCGTCATCATGAATAGGTCGGAGTATGAACAAGAGGCTACTAGGCAGCTCTCCAACACCACTTTCTACAAGCCATTACCCTCTGATCCCACTGAGAGTTACCAAAAGAAACTACAGCATTTGCTCAAGAAACTCCCTGAAAAAGCACAAGAACAAATCCGCACAGACACACCCCTGGAGCCCCGACCTGCGGTATTCTATCTGCTACCCAAGATCCATAAACCTGGAAATCCTGGACGCCCCATCATCTCAGGCATTGGCACCCTGACAGCAGGATTGTCTGCCTATGTAGACTCCCTCCTCAGGCCCTTTGTTACCAGCACTCCCAGCTATCTTCGAGACACCACTGACTTCCTGAGGAAACTACAGTCCATTGGTGATCTTCCTAAAAACACCATCCTAGCCACTATGGATGTAGAAGCCCTCTACACCAACATTCCACACAAAGATGGACTACAAGCCGTCAGGAACAGTATCCCCGATACTGTCACGGCTAACCTGGTGGCTGAACTTTGTGACTTTGTCCTCACCCATAACTATTTCACATTTGGTGACAATGTATACCTTCAAGTCAGCGGCACTGCGATGGGTACCCGCATGGCCCCACAGTATGCCAACATTTTTATGGCTGACTTAGAACAACGCTTCCTCAGCTCTCGTCCCCTAATGTCCCTAGTCTACTTGCGCTACATTGATGACATCTTCATCATCTGGACCCATGGAAAAGAAGCTCTTGAGGAATTCCACCATGATTTCAACAATTTCCATCCCACCATCAACCTCAGCCTGGACCAGTCCACACAAGAGATCCACTTCCTGGACACTACGGTGCTAATAAGCGATGGTCACCTAAACACCACCCTATATCGGAAACCTACTGACCGCTATTCCTACCTACATGCCTCTAGCTTTCATCCAGATCATACCGCTCGATCCATTGTCTTCAGCCAAGCGCTACGATATAACCGCATTTACTCCAACCCCTCAGACAGAGACAAACACCTACAAGATCTCTATCATGCATTCCTACAACTACAATACCTACCTGCTGAAGTGAAGAAACAGATTGACAGAGCCAGAAGAGTACCCAGAAGTCACCTACTACAAGACAGGCCCAAGAAAGAAAACAACAGAACGCCACTAGCCATCACCTTCAGCCCCCAACTAAAACCTCTCCAAGGCATCATCAAGGATCTACAACCTATCCTGAAGGACGACCCATCACTCTCACAGATCTTGGGAGACAGACCAGTCCTTGCTTACAGACAGCCCCCCAATCTGAAGCAAATACTCACCAGCAACCACACACCACACAACAGAACCACTAACCCAGGAACCTATCCTTGCAACAAAGCCCGTTGCCAACTCTGTCCACATACTAATTAAGGGGATACCATCATAGGGCCTAATCACATCAGCCACACTATCAGAGGCTCCTTCACCTGCACATCTACCAATGTGATATATGCCATCATGTGCCAGCTATGCCCCTCTGCCATGTACATTGGCCAAACTGGACAGTTTCTACGTAAAATAATGAATGGACACAAATCAGACGTCAAGAATTATAACATTCAAAAACCAGTTGGAGAACACTTCAATCTCTCTGGTCACTCGATCACAGACCTAAGAGTGGCTATACTTCAACAAAAAAGCTTCAAAAACAGACTCCAACGAGAGACTGCTGAATTGGAATTAATTTGCAAACTGGATACAATTAACTTAGGCTTGAATAGAGACTGGGAATGGATGAGTCATTACACAAAGTAAAACTATTTCCCCATGGTATTTCTCCCTCCCACCCCAGCCCCCACTGTTCCTCTGATATTCTTGTTAACTGCTGGAATTAGCCTACCTTGCTTGTCACCAGGAAAGGTTTTCCTCCTTCCCCCCCCCCTGCTGCTGGTGATGGCTTATCTTAAGTGATCACTCTCCTTACAATGTGTATGATAAACCCATTGTTTCATGTTCTCTGTGTGGGTGTATATAAATCACTCCTCTGTTTTTTCCACCAAATGCATCCGATGAAGTGAGCTGTAGCTCACGAAAGCTTATGCTCTAATAAATTTGTTAGTCTCTACGGTGCCACAAGTACTCCTTTTCTTTTTGCGAATACAGACTAACACGGCTGCTACTCTGAAACCAGCCACAACTAGAGATCTTCAGCTCAAACTCTAACAGTGATTACTTCTATCTCTACATGCATGGTTCAAATCCTCGTCCATTGGCCATACTGGCAGCCATCACACGTGTACAAACTGAGGCTGTTTTTTTTTTCAGTAATTGAATAAAGTGCTAGATGTCTTGAAGTCCAAAGAAGAAGATATGGTGCCTTCCTTTAGAAATTTACAGTGTAGTTTTGACATGATGTAATATCAGTAACATAAGAGGGTGGAGAGGACTCACAGTTATGCAGTTAATGGCTGTGCACATTGTGGTAGAACAAAGGGGGGAGGTACATTAATTATAAGTAAAATAAATCTTGTTTGAGGCCTCTAAAATATGGCTATTAATGTGCTGGTTACTTCAGGTCTCAGGAAGATGAGGGTGGGATTTCTTTCTGGTGGTAAAGTGCTGTGTGGATTTTTCATTTGTATGGGACATGACTGGTAATTGAATTATATGTGAGAAGAATTTGAAGTGCTGCTGCTTTGGATGGTTGTATGTATTATAACTCTGTGCTATTGTGTTTTGACATATGCATCAACAGTACCCAGAGCCCTGTTTGAACTATCTTTGGCGCAGAGTTCCTTTTTTTAATGTAATTTCAATTTCATTTTGGATCTGAACTTGAATTATTTTATATATATTCATTTGCAGGTGTGTGGAGTGGCAGGGCTGGAAGACAGCTGTGCTTTGGGAGCTAGAAATTGAATGTGCATGAGAAGTGAAATTTTCTTGTCATGTTGATTTGGGGAAAATATTAAGGGGAAGCCTCACACAGAAGAAAGATAGCAATGTGGTTCAGTCAGAGGGAAAGAAGGCTTTGACTGAGCCCAGGCTGCTTTATAGTGCAGGGTAAAAGAACACAGAATAGAGATTTAGAGAATTCTTACCTTCATGAAACCTCTGACCAGGAGCTGAATGAACTACAAATTTCAACAACTCTGGGGAGGCATCTTAGATAAAAAGCTGCTTGAAAGCTTTTTCTGTTAGTCCTGGGTTTTTGAAAATCATAAAAACAGCACCTACATTTTAGTTCTTTACTGAAAGATCTCATACAAAGATGAAGAACCTATTCTAGACGAACAGGCTTATCTATTTAACCCCATCACACCTGCTGGTTTAGAAAGTATTTGGAGGAAGTTGAGGGAATGGGAAAGTAAGTGTGAGCTGCAGGAAGGAGGTGGTAAGGTAAATAGACACTGGAAGAAGGAGTAAAGAGAGGAACAGAAGCAGGGAGATTATTAGGAGCAGTGGAAAAGAATAGCAACAGGAGAAGTAGACAGAGAAGAATCAGGAGTACTGGGAAAGAGCTAGAAAGATTTGGAGAGGGAGTAGTGGATGGGGAGGAATGGCAACAGCAACCAGAGCAGCAGCAGATGCAAACAAGCAATGGTGAGAAGCTGGAGCTGTGAGGGAGAGCAGGGAGATGGATAGCAAATGACACTAGACAAAAAAAATCTTTGACCTTCTTGCTAACAGGAAAGGAAGAGAAGGATCATTGTCTTTCTTGGAGGTTCTGTCAGATGATTTGATGATGAGGGCCAGATTCAGAATTTAGATCTCAGGATGGCAGGCAGAAAAATGAGCAACCCAAAAGGTGGATGGAGGACCAGGAGAGCCTGGAGAAGCTGCTCTGCAGAAGAAGACCAAATGGAGGCTATAGACAATGGGGAAGAACTGGAGCCAGGGTGAGAGTAACATGGGTCCATTTATCCATGCCCTAGGTCATAGCAACAGCAAACAGCCCTTTTTTAATAAACTCAAATAAATAGGACTATATTTTATTATAAATGTGACAAAACAAGAATTTTTTCTAGAGGCTTCGTTCATTGAATTTTCAACAGAGAGACTCATCCAGGATGTCTTTAGCCATCTCAGATTTTTTTTAAAAAAATAGACCATTAAAATGGATTAATCATTCTGTGCTAAGCCACACAACAAGATGTTTAATGAGACAGTGTAGTGGCATTGCTGGCCCTTCACTAACTCTTTTTGTCTTTTAGGAAAGTGACAATTATTTCTCAAAAAAAAAAGGGAGTACTTGTGGCACCTTAGAGACTAACAGATTTATTTGAGCATAAGCTTTTGTGAGCTACAGCTCACTTCATTGGATGCATTCAGTGAATTTTCCACTGAATTGAGTGAGTTAGCTATAGCTCACAAAAGCTTATGCTCAAATAAATGTGTTAGTCGCTAAGGTGCCACAAGTACTCCTTTTCTTTTTGCGGATACAGAGTAACACGGCTGCTACTCTGAAACCAATTATTTCTGTTCCTTTCAGCCCTGAGACCAGCCTGTCTTCCAGTTCCAGTGGCTTTGAATTGTCAGGCAGAAATGACTGTTTCTTAGTGTCCCTTGGGTTTAGGGGTAAAGAATCTAAAAAGCTGAGTGTAGGAGAAAGTATTATTATTTATTATTTGTATTTTGGTAAAGCCTAAGTGTAGAGCTGGGAGAAATATTTCAGATGAATAATTCATTCAGCTAAAAATGGAGTTTGAGTTCAACTGAAACTATTTGTGAATTCAGGTCATTTTGAAACATTTCATTTGTAAATGTAGTTCAATTTACCTAACAAAAAAGTGTGTGTGTGTGTGGGGGGGAGAATATAAAAAAAAAATCCAAAAAATGAACCAAATAAACAAAAAGTTGCTTTGGATTGCATGAAATGTTTCAGGTTACCAAAAAAGGAAAACATTTCATTTTAGGTCAAACAAAACATTTTGCCAGCAAACAAATAAAGATTTTTTTAAAAAAGTTTTGGTGAGAAACAGCAAAACAAAATCTATTTTCAGTTGAAACAAAAAGAGCTTTTTTTTTTTCCCATCCACTGAACTGAAAAATCAATTATTCATTCAGTTCTACCTAGAAGGCTGATCTTGGACCAGGATTCTATTGTGCTATGCATTGTATAAACACAGAACAAAAATAGGCAATCTTAGGAGAGATGACAGAATTACAGTCTTTGAGAAAAAGTTATCTAAGAACCAAGGAAAACATTGAAAATACGGAAGAAAATGTAGACCAAGACATCCAAAACAATGAAAAAAAAAGGGTAATGAATGAAGAATTAAAGAATTAAAAAAAAGGGAGAAAAACACAGGAGACTTTTTTTTAACTGAC
The DNA here is from genome assembly GCF_009764565.3 of Dermochelys coriacea. Taxonomy (NCBI): domain Eukaryota; kingdom Metazoa; phylum Chordata; order Testudines; family Dermochelyidae; genus Dermochelys; species Dermochelys coriacea. Next base: position 88,808,917 of record NC_050068.2, on the reverse strand, counting down.
GATATGATTGTTACCAAAATGTTAAAATAGCATTAATACTGTAGAAGTTTAGGTCTCTCCAGTTAATGGATGAGATTCATTTTACATTTAAACAGGGATTCACCTTTTGCATTTATAAAATACAGCATATCTTCCCCAAATTTCCAGCCCATTCCAACTGAATCCAGAGTGAATTTCTGAGAATTTACAATTAAATCCATTAATTAGTTTGAATCAAAGTTAATTGAATCCAGGTAATTTAAGAAATTTAGCATCATGTCAGTCTTTGTCCCAAATAATCTTATCAGAATAATACAGGCATGCCAAACATTCTATATATTAAAATTATTTGTAACTGTAATCCTGTGGGCAGGCTATAAGTGAAGGAATTAGGCTATAGTTAATCCAAGATATTAAATATTGCATTTAATAGTTATGATTATATAACTCAATGTCCAGGTTTTGTAATCAAAGGGTGGCCTCTGTATCATGGGAGGAGAGGCATTGTCGGGCCCTCTTCCACCACATGAGTTATTGTGTGCAATATTGCCCAAAAGGCAGAGCCACAGGAAATGAAGGCAAAGGCAGTGCATAACTGTGTCAATTCCAGATGAGCCAGAGCGTAATCTGTTGAGCCTAGTCCAGGATCTGTAATAAAATAAAAAAAAAGGCAGGTGCAGCAATGGACTCTTGAATATATTTAGTGTGTTAGACTCTCATTCCCACCAGTGTTTTCACTCTGTAAGGACATAATTTTCACTTCCTGGAATTATTGATCGTCCAAGTATGGTAAAGAGACAGTAGCACTTCTGTCCAAGAGTTGTTATAGCAAAGATGATGCACTCCAGACTGCAGGTGCAGGATTTCTCCCATGAATATGAGCAGATTGTTGAGTTAACATTTGCATGTTATTTCCTATCTGAGAACGGATCATCAGTCAACCCAAAATGTAATAGTGGTTTCATCTGTCAAAGCTCTCCATGCAGACTTAACAGTCATGGCATCCTGTTAAAGATCTGGCAGAGCTATGTATGCTAGTACAGGCAGATTGTAGACTGGTGCATAATTCTAGAAGCCATTAATAATACCAGTGGCCAAATTCAACTGTGTTGACAAGCTGTATGTGGCATCTCTGCCTGCAGACTGCAGAGCAGTATTAGCTGTAGCAAACACCAGGACCAATACTGATGTAGGAAGGACCAACGGGTTTGCTCCTCAGGAGGTTTCCAATAGTTTTTGTGTCTAGGTGGTATAGTAAAAGATCTTCATTTTCACATGTTCCAGGTGAGACCAATATGTCAGGCTACAGTCAAGTTTTACTCCCAATATGTGATAACTGGATGGAATGACAGTAGCAATCTTTGGACATGAATCACGATGGGTTGTTTGGCAAAATGATTGTTTAGATGGAAAGTAATTGTCAGTTTCCATTACTGGAAGTAAATAATGAATGTATCCATCTCTTGGCTGGGATTCCCTTCAACTCTGTGGAAGCTGTTTCTAGTATCAGCAATACAGATGCGATCAGCATACATGTACTTCTCTGCTTGCATTTCAGGACGGTCATACTGAACTTGCTTTCTGGTTTCTGTATATATATTGAACAAAGTGAAAGACAACTTGACCTCTGCTTTTATATTTTAGGTCTTTAGCTACCTAGTACACTCCACAAACTCTGAGCCTGGGTACCTAAAATCTGCATACAATGCATAGGAACAGACAGGTGTCTAAGAAGAGGATCCACAAAATACAGCATGCTACGTGGGGAGCTGCCTAAACCAGCCAATAGCATATGCCAAGGAGCGGTGCATGTCCTAAGCCCCATCTTTCTCAAGGACATAGGTGCCTATCTCCACTTGAGATTTACAGCTAGGAACCTTCTCCTGGATTTGAGTACCAACACCATTTCTTATAAAAATGAAGGTGGTGGAAGCCTAACTCCAAAAACAAAAAACAAAAAACCACAGCCAGGAGATGGAGGAGAAGAAGGAGGTTGCCTCCCTAATAGCCCTTATAGTGATTAGAGAACTAACCTTGCATGTGGGAGATCTTGATTCAATCCCCCCACTCTCACCGCACCACTCATAAGAAGGGTTTTGAGGATGGGTTCCCCAGACTTCATGTGAGTGCACTTTCTACTAGCCTATGCAATATTCTGAAGTTAATCTCTCTCAGTGTCTCCTGTTGAAGCTGTTCCACTGTGAATAAATACTAAATATTATTTGAACCAAAGAGAGTGAGAATGGTTCTATAGTTCAGTGGTTAGGACACTCACTTGAGAAGTGAAAAACTCATCTTCAAATTCTTTAACTTCAGCAGTCAGAGGGGAAAATTGAATGGGGTCTTCCACATCATGAGTTTCCTAACTAGGCCAGAGGTTATAAAGATAGCTGCTGCTTCCTCCTCCCCGCTCTTGCCAGCCGTGGGGTGTGGAGTTTATGCATGTTTTGACAGTGCCTGAAGGTGAAATAGGGAGAGCAATGCCTACTTTCATTTGGTTTTAGGATACTGCTGCAGACTTAGGTGTGAGATGAACACCCAGGCACCTACACTGAGGCATAACACACATGACCAGTGGCAGAAATTTCAGCATCTAGTAGGTGTTCATGGTGAAAATTTAGATACTGAAGGATTTCAGGTGACTCCAGGATTAGGAAGTGGTTTACTGTGGGTTTGAGGATCTGAGTGGCACCTAAATCCTTTTGTGGATCTGGGACTCAGTCTTTTTCTTTTAAAATGTGTATGTGTAATTGCATATGTGCATGTACAACCTATGCATTTTAGGAGCTGCATTACATTGTGTCCCCTTAGCTCAAGTGGTTAGCCCATGTTTGGGGCCTTGCCTGTTTGTTTCCATTAGGTGGAGAAATCGATGATGGAGCAGCTAGCTCTTTGTTACAGTCTTGTGTATTTCCAAAGAATTCACATAGAATCCTATTTCCTTGAATACACTAGAAACAAATAGCAGCAGTTTCCTTGCTTACACTTTCCAACTCTGGCTTTCCTGTCAGTCTTATGTTCCAAGGATCTTCTTTTTTTCTATGCTTCAGGGCCATGCTCATGACTGCTTCTCTCACCATTTTTGGCTTTCTCTTTGCTTTCTGGTTTCTTTTCTCACACACACACACACCCTGCAACCAATCATATCCCAGCCTCTGCATTTGCAATCAGTCTCCAGGAATTTGCATTTGCTGATTTGCATTTGCAATCAGTCTCCAGTCTGTCAGGCCACAAGCATAACATCTATTAATGCACTGCCATGCTGTTCCGGGCCTTGGATGGTAACTTCTATTATTTCAACTATTTGTAAACAAAGGGGTGTATAATTGTTTCCTAGATTATCCAAAATAAAGGGTGCTTACTACATCCATTGACTTCTGTCACGGCTGTGGCTGATGCCTGACATTAACATCTCCCAATATAACACTATATAGGCAAAGACAGGGATATATGTTACATTATTGTTCTGTATAAGAATATACAGAAGTTGTTACCAATATTATTTTATTTGTGTAAGAACATAAAGTGGTCATATTGGCATAGGTGCTAGAACTAGGTGTGCTGTGGGTGCTGATGCACCCCCTGGCTTGAAGTGATTTCCATTATATACATTCAATGTCTCTTAGCACCCCACTATAAAAATTGTACCAGTACCCCTGCATATTGCATCAGACCAATGTTCCATCTAGCCAATATTCTATCTTCTGACTGTGGCCAGTGCCAGATGCTTCAGAGATAATGAACAGAACAGGGCAATTTATCAAGTGATCCACCTCCTATCATCAAGTCCCAGCTTCTGGCAGCTGGAGGTTTAGGGACACTTAGAACATGGGGTTGAATTCCAGTGCATCTTGGCTAATAGCCACTGCTGGACCTATTCTCCATGAACTTATCTAATTCTTTTTTTGAACCCACTTATATTTTTGGCCTTCACAATGTCCCCTTGCAATGAGTTCCACAGGTTGACTGTGAATTGTGTAAAGAAGTACTTCCTTTTTTTGTTTTAAACCTCCTGTCTATTGATTTATCAGGTGACCACTAGCTCTTGTGTTACGTGAAGGGCTAAATAATTCCCTATTCACTTTCTCCAGTCCATTTATGATTGTATAGACCGCTGTCATATCCCCCCTTAATCATCTCTTTTCTAAGTGGAACAGCCCCATTCTTTTAATTCTCTCCTCAGATGGAAGCTGTTCCATTTTCCTCATAATTTTTGTTGCCCTTCTCAAACCTTTTTCCAATTTTAACATACCTTTTTGGAGATGTGCATGGAAATATATTGGGTAGAGGAGCGATAATGCAGTAGTTAGGGCATGGAAATGGGGGAGACCAGGGTTAAATTTTCTGCTCTACCAAAAACTTCCTGTATGACCATGGGCAAATCACTTAGTATCTCTGTGCCTCAGTTCCTTGCATGTAAAATGTGGATAACAGCACTTCCCTTCCTCAAAGAGGGAGGTGGATAAAATCATTAAAAATTATGAAGTGCTTTGAGATCTGCTGAAGAACAAGACCTATATATTAATATAGTACATTAGTGTTGCCTCTGTCCAGTGGAAGCTTATTGCCTGAAATTAACTGTGTGTATAAATATTTTAAGTTACCTGTAGGCACCAATACAATTCACATGTAGTTTTCTAATGTGCAGTATCTTGCTGTCAAAGTGGGTTGTTATGTATTTGTTTTTGAGGGTCTTTGGCATACCCTTCTTTACCATCTTTTAAGTATTATTGTTGCCATAATAAAATAACCAAAACATAAAGAGAAAATGAGTCAATACAAAATATGCCTTTTAGGATTTTTGGGGGATTTTTTGTGTTTTTTTTCCCCCTAATTCAGCACAACTCCCTTCAAATGTCATGGACTTTAAAGGGGATGGAACCATCACTTCTGTTGCAGCTGTATTTTTAAGAAAGTCATATAGTTTAAATTGAATGATTTCAGATGATGAGAATCAGCCCCTGAAACAATTTACCTAGGAATGTGCCCTGACCTGATGCTCTGTGCTGCCCGGTGGTGTGGCTGGCTCCAGCTGGGCGGCACAGCTGCCTGTCCGGAGCTCTGGGCAGCGCAGCTGTAGTGCTGCCAGCCACTGGTGCTCCAGGCAGTGCGATAAGGGGGCAGGGAGCAGAGGGGTTGGGTAGAGGGCAGGGGAGTTCGGGGTGGTGGTCAGGGGTGGGAGTGTGGATAGGGGTCAGGAAGGTCAAAGGGTGGGGAACAGGGGCGTTGAATGGAGTGGTGGGGGCAGTCAGGGGCAGGGGTTCTGGGGGCAGTCAGGAATGAGAGGAAGGGTTGGATGGGGCAGTGGGGGGCAGTCAGGGGCGGGGTGTCCGGGGGAAGTCAGGAGACAGGGAGGGGTGGATGGGGCAGGAGTCCCAGGGGGGCCATCAGGGGACAGGGAACAGGGGGGTTGGATGGGGCAGGAGTCCCGAGGGGGCCGTCAGGGGGTGAGAAGCTGGGCGGAGAGTCAGATAGGGGTCAGGGGCCAGGCCAGGCCTGGATGTTTGGGGAGGCACAGCCTCCCCTAACCAGCCCTCCATACAATTTTGGAAACACAATGTGGCCCTCAGGCCAAAAAGTTTGCCCGCCCCTGAGCTAGCACATTATTGCTTAATTTCAAACTCATCTGAACATCACCAGTTCAAAGGTTGGATTCAAATATTATGAAAAAAAATTGGAAGCAGCAAAGCAAGTCCAGTGAAGTGGGGAAAAACAGGATGAAAATAGGCAGAATGGAAAACAAATCCTGAGAGAGACTCAGAAAAAAAGAGGAGAAAGAGGAGATTTCTAATATGTAAAATATAGGGGTGAAATCATGACCCTATTGAAATAAATGTCAAAACTTCCCTTCATTTCAATACATCCAGGATTTTGCCCACTGTGTGTATAAGGTATAAGGGGGGCATACACTTCTGTGTTTGAAGATTCTTCTATCCACAGTGTCTAGAAAAGATTTCCATTCAGTTAGAAATATATCTGCTATTTAAAATTAATTCACCTCTGCAAGAAAACAGTTTAAATGACTGCAATAAAAAGTTTAAACTAGTTTTGTGTGTGCTGTAAATCCCCGAAAGAGGTTTTGCAAATCTTTTCACCTATAATTCCATGAGATTGACCACTCCCTCATCCAGCAATTAAGAACTTTAATATATTTTCATTGTCTTAATCAAGGCATGTTAAGCGATTTTAACCTCTAGCAGCAAATTACCTTGTACTTGCATATTTTTCTCCATTCATAGAATTATAAGGATTGTACAATATGACCGAACAGTTTGTTGCTTATGTGCTTGGGGAGATAATACTTGTACATAAACAAAATGAGTTTCATACAGTATATTATAATATATTAATCGTCATCTATTTTACTTTTTTATGTTTAATATCAACTGCCAGCCTCAATGCAGTGCCACAACTACCCAGCCCATAAGATATTAACAGTCTAGATGTTAATATAAAATTAGTAGATGTGATTTAACATATTGGAGAGCTTCCTGATCCTCATTCCTAAACAAACCTTTATTTTCTCTTCTGCAATTATATTTGAAGTTTAATGAGGCTAACCTTCCAACAGACAGTGAAAATGTGAAAAACACATAGGAGAGAGAGGAGATGTATTTTCTAAGTTCTGCTTTGTGCCACCTCCTTGGTGGTATTTTTTTAGAACAGACATCCTCAGAGACATTTGCCTTTTTTTTTCCACTTATTTATTTCACTTGTTAGCATGTCACAAAGTTTGGAGAAAGGGTTCATCAGCACTACAACAGGAAAATCACTTAAGGCACTCTAGGGATTTTTGATGCATTGAACATTTACCTTCAGAGCTTGTTATTTTAAGATTTCAAAAACAATTCATTCCTCTGACTCCTACATTTTTTTGCACTCTGACCTGGTACAAACAGCCTTTAAAAATGACCTCCTTGTCTGCTTGCGTGATAGGTGCAACTTCTCAAATATCAAAAGAGAGGGCTGCTTTTACAATGAGCTACCAAAGTATAGAGCCTTTGAATAGATGCTAGATACTAATGGAAATCTGAGCAGTCAAGCAGAAAGTGACTGTCACACTGATGAAAGCAACACATGGATCTCTGAACCTGCAGTATTTTAATTATTATGTATATAGTCCCATAGGTGACATATTACAGGCAAATAGATATGACAGGTGACATCTGCGCACACTGACTAAGGTAATCAGACAACTTACTTCTATTATTTCTGCCTACTAATGCCTGAACAAGGCCCTAATGACCTGAATTTACAATACTAGACTTGGGACATCCATTTAAATCAACAGCAATTTGGTGGATAAATCGGCTCTACAAGATGTCACTAAATACTTGTGGGGGTAGTCTTTTTAAAGTGTTTTATTTATTTATTTATTTACTTTAAATAAACATTCACTCAAGTTTGAAATGGTGATGGTGCACATAGAAAATCTCAAATTCAAACCCCAGCAAACATTTTTAAATGCCTTGTTATTTAATTGCTGGGTGTAAGCCCACCCCAATTTGTTTGGTTCAAAGTTGGATCTCAAACTGTAAAAGACATATGTGGAGAATGTTAGGGTACGTGTTGCATTTATATTATTTTAGGTATGAAGTATGTGGGAGAGAAAATAACAGGGTGGAAGTGAGATAGAGGTTTGAAATCCAAGGACTCTGAGGGCTGATTAGCTTGCTAGGAAGCCATCCTAACATGTTAGTGTGAAAGTCAGCAGTGGTAGGAGGACCACTGGAGGGGAGCGTGGAGACTTGCCATTTGGAGGCAGTTTGATCTGGGCTGGCTAACATTACCAAGAAAAGTCTCACCAGACTCCATCAACTGGTCCATCAGGGATTATAAAGGTCTGGGCGCTCAGAGGGGGATGGGGCGGAGGGGGGGAGAAAGACTAGGCTGAGAGAGCATTGGATTCTGCAGCTTATGGAAAGGAAGCCTGACCTGGGATATGAAATTGAAGGGTATGCTTGTGTTCATTTTAAACAAAACATGATTTAGAAGGTATGTATGCATAAAGAAGCATGCTGTAGCTCACCACCTTAGGAACATTCTAGAAAAGGCCAAGGGGAGGGGGTGAGCTCAACATGTGGAGTGGAGAAGTATAAGCATGTGATGAACAAATCCATATATGGAAAGGTTAAATATGATTGGCTAGAGGTTTGTGTTATGTAACTTGTTATGAAACTGCCATGTGCTATAAAATAGCAATGGGAAGGATTCCTTGCTGGAGGGACTCTGGCTGATTTTTGTACCAGGGACTCTCCCTTTGTGCACATTGAATAAAGACTTGTTGAATTGAATTGAATAAAGTATCAAAGACCCTTGATTCTGCCTGGCATCTGAATATTTTGGATATTATTGGGAACCACAAAATACCAACAAAATATAATTTTATGGGTTTAAAAAGGGCAGTGGGCACTTCCAGATGATCAATGCCAGAGTATATTGATAGGTTTTAATTGTAAATAAGAAATTATGATTGCAGATGTCTTTCTCAAGAATAAACATACCCAGTATTTTAACCTTTTCTCATAGGTCAGGTTTTCTAAACTTTTTAGCATTTTTGTTGCTCTCCAGTGGGCTCTCTCCAATTTATCCCCATCTATATTAAATGTGTGGCATTCAAAACTGGATACAATACTCCAGCAGAGGCCTCAGCTATGTAGAGTAGAGCAGGACAATTACCTCCCATGTCTTACATATAACATGTTGATATACCTCAAAATGTTATTAGTCCTTTTCACAACTGCATCATATTGTTTACAGATAATCAATTTGTGATCCATTATTACCCACAGATTCTTTTCAGCAGTACTATATAAAGGCAGTTATTGCCTATTTTGTAGTTGTGCATTTGATTTTTACATTCTAAGTGTAGTACTTTTCACTTGTTTTTATTGAATTTAATCCTGTTAAGACCAATTCTCCAATGTGTCAAAATCCCATTGAATTCTTGTCCTATTTCCCAAAGTGCTTGCAATCCCACCCAGTTTGGTGTCATCACAAATTTGTAAGCATATTCTCCACTCCCTTATCCAAATCATTAATGAAAATATTGAATATTACCAGTCCCAAGACAGGTTTCAGAGTAGCAGCCGTGTTAGTCTGTATCTGCAAAAAGAAAAGGAGTACTTGTGGCACCTTAAAGACTAACAAATTTATTTGAGCATAAGCTTTTGTGAGCTACAGCTCACTTCATTGGATGCATGCAGTGGAAAATACAATAGGGCGATTTTATATACACAGAGAACATGAAACAATGGGTGTTACCATACACACTGTGAGGAGAGTGATCAGGTAAGATGAGATATTACCAGCAGGAGAGAAAAAAAACCTTTTGAAGTAATAATCAAGGTGGGCCATTTCCAGCAGTTGACAAGAAGGTGTGAGGAACAGTGGGGGAGGGGAACCATGGGGAAATGACACATCCACTCCCGGTCTTTATTCAAGCCTAATTTCATGGTGTCCAGTTTGCAAATTAATTCCAATTCAGCAGTCTCTCATTGGAGTCTGTTTTTGAAGTTTTTTTTGTTGTAATATTGCCACTTTTAGGTGTGTAATCGAGTGACCAGAGAGATTGAAGTGTCCTCCAACTGGTTTTTGAATGTTACAATTCTTGACATCTGATTTGTGTCCATTTATTCTTTTACGAAAAGACTGTCCAGTTTGGCCAATATACATGGCAGAGGGGCATTGCTGGCACATGATGGCATATATCACATTGGTAGATGTACAGGTGAACGAGCCTCTGATAGTGTGGCTGATGTGATTAGGCCCTATGATGGTGTCTCCTGAATAGATATGTGGACACAGTCGGAAACAGGCTTTGTTGAAAGGATAGGTTCCTGGACTAGTGGTTTTGTTGTGTGGTGTGCGGTTGCTGGTGAGTATTTGCTTCAGGTTGGGGGGCTGCAAGGACTGGCCTGTCTCCCAAGATCTGTGAGAGTGATGGGTAATCCTTCAGGATAGGTTGTAGATCCTTGATGATGCACTGGAGAGGTTTTAGTTGGGGGCTGAAGGTGACGGCTAGTGGCATTCTGTTCTTTTCTTTGTTGGGCCTGTCCTGTAGTAGATAACTTCTGAGTACCCTTCTGGCTCTGTCAATGTTTCTTCACTTCAGCAGGTGGGTATTGTAGTTGTAAGAATGCTTGATAGCGATCTTGTAGGTGTTTGTCTCTGTCTGAGGGGTTGGAGCAAATGTGGTTGTATCGTAGAGCTTGGCTGTAGACAATGGATCATGTGGTGTGGTCTGGATGAAAGCTGGAGGCATGTAGGTAAGTATAGCGATCAGTAGGTTTCTGGTTTGATACTGAACCATTCATATCTATTTTTGAGTACTGTTTTTCAACCAGCTGTACACCCACTTTTAGTAATTTCATCTAGATCAGATTTCCTTATAGTGCTTATGAGACTGCAATTTAGAGCTGTGTCAAAAGCCCTACTAAAATCAAAATCTATCACAGGTACTACTTCCCCACCCCACCCCACCCCACCCCACCCCACCAGCATCTACTAGGCCAGTAATCCTGTCAGAGAAGGAAATTAGGTTGGTTTAGTATGATTTGTTCCTGATAAATCCATATTGGCTATTACTTGTAACCTCTAATCCTCTAGGCCAGGGGTGGGCAAACCACAGCCTGGGGGCTGCATCTGGCCCTTCAGATGTTTTACTATGGCCCTTGAGCTCTTTCTGGGGAGAAGGGTCCGGGGCTTGTCCTGCTCCCTCTCTTCAGCCGGGGAGTGGGGTTGGGGGCTTGTCCCACTCCATGCATGCCATGGCTCCGCACGGCTCCCAGAAGTAGCGGCATGTCCCCCTCTCTGGCTCCTATGCATAGGAACAGCTAGGAAGTTCCGCACACTGCCCCTGCCCCAGGAACCATGGCTAATGGGAACTGCGGGGGCAGTGCCTGTGGAGAAGCGCATGACCACACATCTGCATAGTAGCTGGAGGGGGGACATGCTGCTGCTTCCAGGATCTGCTTGAGGTAAGCGCCACTCGGAGCTTGCACCCCTGACCCCCTCCTTCCATCTGAACCACTCTGTCCCAGCTTGGAGTACCCTCCTGCACCCTCAGCCCCACCCAGGAGCTCGCACTCCCTGCCTAAGTCCTCCCCTCTCCTACACCCCAAGCCCCAATTTCATGAGCATTCATGGCCCGCCATACAATTTCAATATCCAGGTGCGGCCCTTGGGCCAAAAAGTTTACCCACCTCACTCTAGGTGCTTACAAATTTGTTGTTTGTTTAATAATTTGTTCCAATATCTTTTCAGGAATCAAAATTAGGGTGACTGGTCTATAATTCCATGGGTCTTCTTTGTTCCTTTTTCTAAAGATTGTTACTATGTTAGCGTTCTCCGGTATTCTGGGACATCACAAGGCCTCCACAAGTTCTCAAAAATAATTGTTAATGGTTCCAAGTTTGCTTAGGGTGAATTTTGTCAGCCCCTGCTGGCTTGAATACATCTAATTTATCTAAATGTTATTACCCTAACTTGGTTGTGATGTTATGTAGTCAGTTGGATGAGGGGCCGGGAGGATCCCTTAGTGGACTGGATTTGTAGGAGTTAAATCTATCCAGAGATGCAAATAGTTAATTTATCAGACAGGCAGACCACTAAACAACAGGCCACAATGAGGACAGTGCTGTATCCACCCATGTCTGTTTTCTTTGATAAACCTAGCACCTCACCATTCAGAAGCTAGATATTGGGATTTTGACCTGTTCCCCCTATAGAGTTATGGGTAAGGTAGTGGATACCCTGTCTAGAAGGGCTGACTGCTCTTAAAATTTTGAATTTGGGTCTGAAAGCCCAAAATGGCAAGTTTTCTTCAAGAGGGGAGTATATGGAAAACATTAGGATATATGTTTATGTTACCTTAGGTGTGTAGAATATTAAACAAGTTGATGGAAATGAGATAGTAGTTTGAAACTGAAAGACTCTGTGAGGGCCCATTGTGGTGTTATGAACCATCAGAATGTTAGTTTGAAAGGAGGGTGGTGACTTGCCAGCTGGATGTAGTTGGGTCAGGACTGGATGAAGTTGTCAAGAAAGGTCTCTCCACACTCCAGAGGCTGGTTCATCAGAGATGACAGAAGCCTGGGCTGCTGAGAAGGTGGCTGTGAGACCAGAATGGGAAAAGTTGGTGATTTATGAAAAAAGGAAGTCTGAAAGGGGGTATCAAATAAAACTTTCCATGGCTTGTAAAGGGCAGTGGACACTTCAGATGATCAGTTCTCGAGTTCATTGATGGGTTTCAATTGTAGATAATAAAGGTTCATTAGTTCAGCCTGGAGTGGAGATTTGGTGAATGGAGGTTTCTGCAGAAGCTTTCAAAGAACACCTACCATACCTATCAGGGTATTTCTACTCCCAGGAACAGTGTCCTTATAATAAAGGAGGAGGAAGAGAGATGCCCCAAGACAAAATTTCCAAGTGAGAAGTGTGGTGGTGACAGCAGGTATCTGAGACCACATAATAGGAAACCCAATGCTGCAACAGCTATTTTCCAATTAGTTTCATATGAGGATGAGCTCTCAGAACAAAGGTTCTCACAAGATTTTGGGATAACATAGACAAGAGTTGGTCTAATAAGACGTCGGCCATCTGTGGTTGAAATCTCATGAGTACAGCTTCTGAAACAATTTTTTTAATCAAAACTTTGCTATAATTTAGTCTCAAAAGTTGAACTGAAAAATGCAGTTTTATGTCTAATCTAAATATGGATCTACACACAGACTTGAACTCTCTAGTCTGGACTTGTACATTTTATTTCAAAGATGACCCTCCTCCGTCCCCAACAACGCAGAGACAAAATTAAATTGCTATCAAAAGTGACAGTGTATCAGAATGATCATGTAACAAAGAAAGGAATCTTTTCTATATTGTAAAATGTATTGGCCAATATTCCTCTCTGGTGTAACTACACCAGATATGATTTTCTCCTCTTAATTTTTAAAATATTATTTTCAATCTTAGGGTTAAATTCTCAAAGGGAGTAAGGCCTCTTTTTGCAGGAGGTGCAAATTACATTAGAATAAATTATAGAAGCCCAAGCACCAGACTCGCACTTTCAATTCCAATACAGATACAAAGTTAGCAGCTGCAGATTGTGCTCACAGAAAGGGAGAGTACCTTTCATAAATTCACACTCAGCACCAAGTTTTTGAAACAGCTAATCTATTTTAATTTGTCTGAGTGGTGTAGAATGCTAAAGCTTGTTCAACAGACTAACACATACAACAGAATAAAAAATCATTTGTGCTCTTGGTGACACATGACAAACTCTCGAGGAAGTCAGTGGTGTTGCATGGGTGCAGCTGAAGGCAGAGTTTAGCTCCTAGCATTCTTATACGTCAGCAAATATTTAGCAAACCATCACTCTATCATAAGAGAAATATGATAGCAGGGATAGGGAGGAAGAGATCATTTGATAACCCCATCTGGGAACAAAAATGTACTGGTGAAGTATTCATAAACATTCCCTAAAACAAAATACTTACAATTACTATGTTGCTTATGCAGTCATTAATTTGAGTTTTGTAACTGGGATTTGTTTTGAATATCTTGAAAGATGTCCATGGGACACATTTGGTCAGATATAGATCCCAGGAAAAGCTTGGCTTTATTTACTTTTCAAATGCTGTTCTTACCTAATTTAATCTATATATTCCTATAGGATTCTTGTAAATGATTAACTTTACTAAAGAAACAACCAACCAACCAATCATAATCCCTCTATATGCCATGATTATTAGATACAAGAGAGATGCAACCATCTCTTTCTTGGTTTGTTTGGTAGAGAAGCATGTGGCAATCACTGTGTAGAAATAGCCGACTTCAGACTGCTAACAGTCAGTCACAAATCAATTTGCAGTCAGGATGTCGAGTGTGCAGGGCAATAAATCACATCCTGCTATGAAGGACTGTGACTCTGGGAAATGTGCATGAAATAGTGGATGGCTTTGCAGAAATGGGGTTCCCTAACAGTGTAGAGGTGATAGATCGCACACATATTCCATATTTGGCACCAGACCACCTTGCGACAAAGTTCATCAATAGGAAGGGGTACTTTGCCTCGTGGATCACTGAGGGCATTTTATTGACATCAGCGTGGGGTGGTCCAGGAAGGTGCAGGACATATGCACCTTCAGGAACGCCAGCCTGTACAGAAAGTTGCAAGTGGGGACTTTCTTTCCAAACCAGAAGATTACAGGAGGGAAGTTGAAATGCCATAGTGATCCTGGGAGACCTGGCATACCCCTTACAGTGTGGCTCATGAAGCCGTACCTGGGACATCTGGACAGCACTAAGGAGCAGTACAACAGGCTGAGTAGGTGCTGAATGACAGTCAATTGTACCTTTGGCAGATTAAAGGCTCTCTGGTGATGCCTTTATGGCAGGCTAGACCTTAATCAGGATAATATTTCCATGGCCGCGTGCTGTATGTTTCATAATCTCTTTGAAGCTAAGGGTGAAAGGTTTGCTCAGGGTGGAGTGCTGAGGCAGACTGCTTGGCCAATGATTTTGAGCAGCTAGATACCAGCGTTGCCAGAGGAGACCCGAGTGGGGCAATTAGAGTCAGGGAGGCTTTGAGGCAGCACTTTGAGACAATGAGCACCAGTAATGTATATCTTTGTCACTGGTGTTAGTTTTCCTACTACACAATGGTGTCATTTTGGACCTTATATTCCTGTGACAGTATGATTACCATGGCTGTGCATGTATTAGTAGTGCCTGCAATTAAAAAACTTTGCTTTTATTGAACAAGAAACAGCACAAACAAACACATAGATGTCTGCTGGGAAAAAAGGAACCAGGGAAGGAAAGACTTTCACAACTGTGTGTATGTCCAGCTATCATTGTGAAAGTTTTCCGATGGGGTGCAGTGAAGGAAAAACCAAGAAGTCCCAGAAAATAGAAAGGACCGTGTGGGAGGAGTTTTTTGGGGGTATATGAAAAAGAGTTCTGAATGTGCTGCAGTGGAGACGAGCACGGATCTGCTCAGTCTGCAGCACTTTTAAGGACTGCAGCATCTGCGTTTGCTCTTCCCTTACTTTAAACATCCCCTCAGTTGGCTCCTTAACAAATGCGTGATTCTCCTTTCTGTCCTGCCATTTGGCTTCCTATCACTCCTTATGTTCCCTATTTTCTGTATTGGAGCACTGCCCTACCTCCTGGAACATGTCTTCTTTGCTACATTTTGGGCTCTTTCTTATCTGGCAGAGACAGTCAGCAGAGGTGCATGGGGTGTTCCTGAAAGCCATATCTGGTGAAGCACAGGGGACAATGCACAGAAGTGGAATTGTTAAATTCACTCCCGGCATTGTAACATTTCAGTTAAATACACCTTTTGCAACATTACAATCACTTTCTCATGGACCCCAGCCAGACACACATCTCTGAGAACACTCAAAGCATGGTGAGTGTTGGAGGGAGAGGAGGGTGCGCTCCACATGGGGAAAAGAGCACACATTGTCTGCAACAGTCCTAGTGCAGCATTCTATGGAAAAAAAATCAAAAATTGTCCCACACTTTTCCACAGGTGGGGGTCATTCTAGCAGACATCTCACTGCTAAGGGTGAGTGGGGAAATGAGGGTACATCTGCTCCATGCTTGTGGCTTCTTCCTTATGCTGTGTACCTATAAGCCTCTTTGGTCACTGCACAAGTGATTGCCAAATGGCACAAGGAAGCTTCCTTCAATGGGGGAAGGAACAAAGCTGCTTTGCCACTGAACTTTCAGCAGAGAATTACTGAGTACCCCCAGAAAACTTTCCTGGAGATCTCTCTGGAGGATTCCCATGAGATCTCGGCACACATCAACACCCTGTTCTGCCATACTGATTAGCTACACAGGGAAATGTCACAGATTTCTCCCAGAAACACAGCCAGCCTCCCACATTTCTATACCCTGAACCCACCTCCACACTACACAAGCCACAGCTACTTACTAGGTGTCTCATCTTCTGCTTCTTGCTCCCTGGAGAGCAACTTGCTGAGACTGGCTAGACACCTATGAAGTGGAGAAGAGTTCCTGGCTGCCTGCCCCATCAGGTGACCCTGCCGGGATCTGCACATCCTCATCTAACTCACCTCTTCATCAATAACTTTGTCCTCCAGGTTAGGTCTTCTATCCACCACATCCATTCCCTTCAAAGTGTCCACTGGGCTCTTGATGATGGAAGTGGGGTCACCACCTAAGATAGTGTCCAGCTCCTTAGAGAACCGGCCATTTTAGGTGATGCACAGGTGTAATGGTTTGCCTCCCTTGCCTTATGGTACTCCTGCCTCAGCTCCTTTATCTTTCCTTTGCCCTGCAGCATGTCTCGATCATAGCCCTTTTCAAACAAGTCCCAAGAAATGTGCCCATAGGGATCCCAATTCTGACAGCTCAAGCACAGCTGGGACTGCACAGCCTCCTCTCTCCATATGCTCATCAGATCCAACAGCTCTGCAGTGGTCCAAGCAGGTGAGCGTTTGGTGCGATAACCTGCCATGTTCACCTGGGAAGATGCAATGAGACCTCTTCATGCTGAACCAGCAGGAAATGGAATTTCAAAAATTCCCAGGGCTTCTAAGAGGGAGGAGCGGGTGGTCGTTTACCTGGCTGCAGAGCAGTGGATTTCAAACCGCTGACCTGAGTGATCATGATGGGCATTGTGGGACATTTCTTGGAGGCCAATTAAAGAGATGAAATCAAGTGTTGTGTCTACACCTGGCACTTTGTCAAGAAAAATATAGAGGAAAAAGATGTAAGTCTCTCATCTGGGTGGATATATTTAGTCATCAAAATTGGGCTTTTTTCCTGACAAATGTTGCATTGCAGTATGTACACATGCACTGTTTGGTGAAAAAAGGCAGTTTTTGGTGACAAAACTTGGTAATAGTCAAGGCCTAGACTAGTCAGGACATTGGCTTAGGAAGGGGTCACAGGATCCATATTTGCAGTAAACATTTAACAAGTTGCTTGAAACCTTTGAGAGGAGAGCAGCAGCTAGTATTTAGCTTGGAATAGTAGTCACAAAGAGGCTGAATTGCAGCCTCATGGGTTGAGAGAATGTATTCTATCCTCCCAACTCTACTTAGTTCCCCATACGGTACACTTACTCAGGATTTGTGCCAGGAGGGGACTATTCGTGCCTGTACTGAAGCCAAGTCATTTACATGAATGCAAAATAGGCTCCTCTGTTCTGATACCTGCTCTCACCTTTGGTTTAATTTCCAGTTTTATTCTTGTCTAGTTTGCACCTATTTTTTCTCTGGTTAGTCTCTTTTTTCTCTTTTTAGAGAAGGGCTAATGTTTTACATAAATGTGTGTATTAAATGATGCTCCAAATGTTATTGAATTATGTTTGTATGGGGCTTACAGATGCACTGCTTGGCTTGTAATCATTAATATGGAGTGTCTCATTTGTTTAAATTTTTTAATATGTAGTATTTTTATATCACACTATAGTAAATGTCTGTTACCTTGGATAACAGTTGGAGGTATTTAAATTGTTTTGTTTTCAGAAATTTGGTGTTGATTTTTGCTTATTTGAAGAGCAGAGATATTGAGCAATTTCATTTTTTTGAGATCCTTAAATAGTCATAATCAGTAAAATACAGTGTACAGTTTTAGTAGAAAATGGAGACCTAAAGATGATTTAAAAAAAAAATTAAACCAAAACTGTCCAACTGTTTGTCATATAGTCATTTAAAGATCGCAGTCAAACAGATTTGATAAATTATTTATTGGTTTATCTTTCACTCCAAATATGTCTTCTTGAGAAGTAAACTGTCTGTTTTAATTTTTTAGATAAAAAATATTAAACTTTTTTGAATAGTGATGGATATTTGCAGAAGACAAAATCTTCCTTTTATGGCTTAGTATCCATTTTTGGATCAGTATGTATTCCCAATTTGCTGTTGTTGCAAGAATCTCCTCTGGGGGATTACTGTTTTATTACATTCCACTATAAACTTAATAAATGTTGGCCTTTCACTATTTTTTCTTCCTTACTCTCAAACTTTATTTTATCTCAAATACTTACTAGTATTTTAAAAATAGAGCTGATCAAAAAATTTCAGCAGAACAGTTTTCCATCAAAATATGTTGTTTCATCTATTATTTATTTTTGTGAGAACATGTAGATTTTGACAATTTTCAATGTGAAAATAATTGGAAAGGATTCCAAATCAAAATAAAGTATTTTGTTTTGACTTTATCATTTCATTTCTTTCTGACTTCATTTCATTTCAGCGTTCAATAAAAAGTTTTAACTCTCAATAAATATATATTTATATATAATTTTATACGTTTATGTTTTGTGTAATATTTATATTATATTGTTCCAAGATAATTGAATCAAATGTTTCAATAAGACCATTTTGATATTTCCAAATCCAAATACTTTTTGGTTATTTTGGTTCTCAATATGTTTAAAATTTTTGACTTTGCATGCCAATTTGGATGAAAACAAATTTTGAAATGTCACAATTGTGTGTAGAAAGTAAATTCCATTTTCCATCCAACTGGTTTTAACCCCATTATCCTGTCTCCAATCTTCAGCCAAGTACCACAGTGAGGTCTGACAAAATGGCCTGGATCTCCCTATACACTTGTAACGTAAATATAATTTTGCACCGTGAGCACCATAGTTAGATCAACTTAACCCCTGGTTGATCCCCTTCTTTCAGAGAGATGGATTATGTACATATATAGAACTACCCTTCTGTTGATGTAGGTAGCAGCTACACTATGGAGTTACAGTGGCACAGTGGCAGTGCCATAGCTATGCCTCTGTATCAGCTATAGTGTAGACATACCCATAGTTTCTCCATTTCCATTCATGCAAATTAGGGGATGTTAACAAGAATATGACTTTTTTCCCAGGATGAGCTCGAGTCTACACATTTCCATTCTCCATAGGTCTTGTCAAATGACTTTCTTCATCGTTGCTCTCTCCTATCTGGTCCTTCGGCTCTTAATTGTCTTCACTGCTCTGCTATGAGGGCCAAACAAAACCTTCATTGAAGTTGCAGTGTTATTTCTAGAAATTTTGTCATGAGTTGCACAATATTTGGTGTTTTTCATTTAGCCCCAGTTCCTGGGGTCATGTGACTCTTTGAGACTCAGCATTGGTCAAATTTGGCCCAGCCACCCCTCCATCATGACATCCTAGCCAAACCAGAGTGGTTCTTCAACCCCATGAACCAGGTCTCAATACCACCCAGTCAGACTTAGAGGGGATGGGTGTAGGGCCTCATGATCCAGAGAGCCAGGCTGCTGTGAGGAGAGGAGTACCTAAGAGGAAAGAGGAGGATCAGGCAGAGGACAGACAAAGGTATGCCCCCCACACTTTAAATGGCACTCCACAGCCCTTGATGTGATGATTCTTAGTGTAAACAGGATGGAGAGTCACCTTGTTACCCCCTACTACCTTCAGCATGAGGGAATCTTGCTTATGCTTAGTTGAGTGTCAGCTCCAAGCTATTAACCACTCACACACTCTCATCTGGGGAATTCCATTCCAGTGAAAACAAGAATACGTTTATTATCCAAGATTCAAATGAAAATAAGAATATTAGAAACAAATGGTTACACATAAAACAAAATTATAAAACTTTTTTTAGAGACAAAACTTAATTAACTGGTTAACCTCTTGTCTAAAGAAGTTTCTCACCAAAAGTCTTCTGCAGCCTTTTCAACCAAGGTTGACTGAAATCTGTGTTTTCATGAATGTATTCATGCCATCCGTTTACTTCCTAGGTGCATGATGAGGGGTTGTCTTCTTTGCCTCCTGGATATTCCCCAAAGTGTGTTGTCTTTGCTCATAGACAGGATAACCAGCCATGGCTTGCTTGCTTTTTTGTTTTGTTTTTGTTGTTTGTTTCTGTTTTTGTTACTGGGTCTGCAGCTTTGTGGTTTGCCAGGTCACGCAGACCTGGAAAGTCATCAGCTGGTCTGTAGTTCAGCACATTTTCATAATGTGTTTTCCATTGTCCAGGACCTCAGTGATGACAGCCTACAACAACAACACCAGGGTTAAAGCTCCTGCTACTGTCATCTCAGGAGGTGAGGCTGTGACAGTTCTTAGGGTACCCAGGACTGAGAGTCACCTTGTTACCCCCTGCCTTCAGTGCGAGGAAGTTTTGCTTGTGCTTGGCTGGATGTCATCTCCCTGTAAGCCATTCAAATACTCTCATCTGGGCTATGCCAGCCCCTACTTTGCCTTGCAGATTAATAAGAACTTCACCCCAATTCCTAAATCCCTTTGAAGAATTTCCTGTAGTCTCCACCCACTTTATCAACTGAACACTCATAGAAATACCAGCTCTGCTGTCCCCAAAAGAACAGCATACCCCTCAGCTTGTATGATTCAACTCAGGATTAGCACTTTGTTTAATATCATAGCCCTCAGTTAGATTTATAATGAAAACCAGAATGGTAAAACATACACCTTCCATCCGACAAAATGTGTGTTTGATCTTTACACAACAAATCTGTTTAACCTAAGATTTTTCATGTATTTAAAGAAATATTCAATAGGCGCTATTCTGAAATAAATGTGGGTTCTACGCACATATGCCTTCCCCCACCCCACCCCCCAAATGCCTGCCATTTGCTGCAGTTAGAAAGAAGTGCAAGAATGCTGAGATAGAGGCATCAATCTATTAATACAAATATTTTTAAAAAGAAAACAAAATAAAAAAGGGTTGATGGTTATTTTGTGTCTCTTGTGGTTTTATTGAGCTTTAGGAAACTGGTGCATGGTTGAACATATTAGCTGGTCAGTTTTTTATCTCACTTTTTTATCTCAATGGACTTGCTGGATGACTGATTAGAGGTTACTTGCTTGCAGATGTCTAATTTTAGATGTTGCAGGCTGCTAGATTCCTACCCTGTGGTGACCAGATTGAAATGTGGAGGAAACACATGGGGCATTCCATAGCTAGGGGGCAGCAGTCTACAGAAGAAGCAGCCAGGATCCAGCAAGCAGGGAAGCAATAACTTCCTTCAGCTTTTGAAGATGATGGACTAGCTGGTTATTTCACCTTAGAAATTTTCTCAAGAGTATCTTTGCAAGCCAGAATGGAGCATATAAGGTAGTGACTTGTCTCCAGCCCACAAAGCATTCACTGCCACAATCAGACCGTCTTTCTAAGCACAGTTTTATTTCTCAAATGTAATCAAACATAAAAACCGTTCCTCAACTGACCTTGGGTTACAATTCCAAGGATATTTTCCCCTTTGCTCTTGTCAGTCCTTCCTGCTTCACTCCTGAGAGAATTCTGAGCCAAAAATTAAAAATTCTATGCACAATATTTTAAAATTCTGTCACAATAACACATAATCATGCCAGTTTCAATTATTTTGGTAATTTATTTAAAAATATCTGTCAGCAAGTATGTCTGTAACAATACAAACAACAAAAAAGATTGTGGTAATTTGGTTTTGACAAATAGATTCCTTATGAGACATATTAATACATTATTTGAGTAATCATGCATTTAAACTACAATACAGAAAGATAATTCCTACATCTCTCTGAAGCAATGTAAAGGCTTGGGGAAGTCTGAGGTAATGGAGTTGCTGAGAGGGAAGTAATTGCTGGGAAGGAGCCCGGAAGTGAACCTGGATGGTTGTTGAATGTGAGTGTGAGAAGTATGGAACCGGGTTTTGGGTTTTTTTTGGGGGGGGATTGTTAGGGAGTTGGGGAGCCTCACTCATTAAGTCTCTGGCTGACCCCTAGCCTCTCCCACTCAGTCAAGCATATCTGACCCTATCTGCATGTGTCCATGCACCTCCACTCCCCATTCAGCCAGGCATATCTGCACATGCCCCATGTGGCCCTGAACCCTCACTCCTCATTCAGCCAGGCACAGCTGCTCCTGTCCCATATGTTCCTGCATCCCCACTCAATCACCCCCCTTCCACATGTCTCTGTGTAACCATGAAACTCCACTACCGTTGAGCCCTGACTACCCCACTAGCTTCTGTCCCCCCGCCACAGTTTGTCTCCCCACTAACGCTTCTGAATCCCAGTTTGTGTGACTCTGAAATTAGTCCCATGTGCCACACTATATCCATCCTTCCATATCCTGTGCCTCCTCACCTGGCTCCAGGGACAGGGCACTCTGAGAAAGACAGCATCTGCCCCCTTCCTATCTGTGCCTGACTGTTCCTCTTGGTTACTGACAGCCTGGCTCTTTATAACATGAGCTGCTGCCCCACCCTCTTAATTGGGCAAACTTTGAGCATTTTTTTCTAGCATAGAGAGCTGGACCTTCTTCATTTCAAAGGGGGCCAAGCATTACGTGAGTGCACACTTCCTTTCTGGAGTTATTGGCGTTAACCAATGAGTGTTAATTAGATTATCTTTATGCTAATAAAGAACTTCACCATTCCAGTAATTTTGGGCTGGAAAAGTCCATGGATCAAAAATATACCCAGTCAGTGTCCAGGTCCATAGGTATTCTGAGATATTTGAGGTCATAGGCCAAGGCACAGACATTGTCTCAACTATCCTATAAAGGGCATGATTCAAAATTATTTTAAAAGAACAAAGCTGGCAAAAAGTTGACACAAAATCATAGAAAAACACCAGTAATGCATTTGTTCAACTGTGCACATAAAGGAACAGCCTCTGTTTCATACACAGATGCTTATAACTTCCTTTTTTTATATTTTTGTGCTTGGTTGTTCAACTTTAATAGTGTTTTGATGCACAAAATCTGGGCAAAAAGTTGGACCTGAACTGGTCAGTAATTAAATCTTTTCTTTCTAAATTCACAGTGTTGAGATTCAATTTTACAATCCAGACTAATGAGCAGCTATGTCATCCCTGCTATGCAACCTTGGGTGCCTTACAATACCTTGCTGAAGTAGATCTTACTTGGACTGCTCACAAACAGCCTTTCAGAATGGAAGTCACTCCATGAGTGTTTGTGTGTAACTGCAGCCTGCCAGCCCTCCTTGTGTTACATTTTAGCTCTCACCAGCCTTAGTTGAACTACAGGATGACCTCACACACCCCAGTCCCAGATTCCCCCCTCTCTCCCAGAAAGGTATGTCTTGTACTTCCCTGCCTTCTCTTGGATGGTACAAAATATTTTTTTAGTCTGTTATTCCTTAAAGGGAATAATATGCGAGTTTATTACAAAAAGTAATTATTCTGGCACTTCAATTGAAACACAGTGGATTAGATAAAATAGTAAAACAAGTTCATTAACTACAAAGAGGGGGATTTTAAGTGAGTACAAGTAATGAGCAGGGATCCTAGTTTTCTGTGATTAAAAAACCCCCAAAATTCTCCAATAAAAATACCATAAAAATCCATTTATTTCCAAGATTAAAAATGAAACACTGAACTTTAGCTTCCCTGGCAATAATATATATGTAGCAGTTGAACATATAGATATAGATATAGATATATTTACAATTTTTTAAGCAAGTTTGAAGCTTAGTAGTGCCATCAATCATTATAACAAAATAAAATTAATAACATAATTCAGTCACAATGCAAATTAAAAAGGGCACACATTTCTTTGTTTAGGACAGACCTGTTTGCCAAGCTTTGTTTGGGCAGGTCTTTGGGGTTAGGAACATGTGTTAATAACATCTTACAAGGAAATCTTGTAACTTTACATACAATGTTTCTACACTTTTTATCAGGACGACTAGCAAATTTTCAACTGATACCTTACAAGACCTATTTTGTGCAAAGATTATTATAATAATATATAGGGTGTGAACACAGGGTTATATTCTATCATAGGTAAAAATATATATAAGAATATGTTGTGCTTCCAGCAGCCTAAGTAACATTTTTAGACATTAGAGGTGAGAGCATTATGTGTTTGACATTCAAAAGCAGTTGCTGCCACCATTAGAAGTGTGCCTCAAGCATCTGAAATTTCATGTTGGGGACATTGGGAATGGCCACTAGGTAACTCAAGGGGATGGAAGACCACGAGTGTAGTGTCGATGAAGCCCCCTCGCTCTAGGCCCCCCCCTTCCCTTTTCTGCCTGGAGATACTCACAGCCTTCATGCTGAGAAATTTGCAACAGTGTATTGCAGGCACACACTGGCTGGAGCAAGATTAAGTCAAGCAGGACAGGAATGTTAGATAGTGCTGAACAAACTCCATATATGGGGGAATAGATGATAAGAAGAAAAAAGGGGAACTGGACGGTATACCGGATTGGCTATATGGATACTTAGGACAGCTTGCTATTGGATAAGCATGCTAAAGAATGAATGTATAAAATATGTGTAACTGCTTGCACTGGTGTGTAGGATTTGAGACTGTTGTCTCCCTGTACCTCTTGAAGCTTCAAATAAACTTTTCTACTTCTCCACCCCATTGTGATTATTGGGCAACGCACACAGGGCAACAAATCCAGCTGTTGCCTGCCTCGAGCATTTTGTGCCAGCAACAGGGTTATATTCTATCATAGATAAAAATATATATAAGAATATGTTGTGCTTCCAGCAGCCTAAGTAACATTTTTAGACATTAGAGGTGAGAACATTATGTGTTTGACATTCAAAAGCAGTTGCTGCCACTATTAGAAGTGTTCCTCAAGCATGTGAAATTTCATGTTGTCTTTTATTTAATAATTTTCTAGTTCTGAGGAAAATCAACCATGAAAAATCCCAAGAATTTCTCCCAGTTCTAGAAATAATCTACTCAATTTATTAAGGTGTCTCCCTTTTGTATGAACTTCACATTTTTCACTTATTAGTTAAAATAAAACTTTCTAATGACTACATTTTCAGGCATAAGCAAATAAGCCATCCAATTCAATTGGTCATACCTCTCCTTTAAATCCTTCTGATTCATTTAATTTAATCCCTTGCTTCTTGGCATACCAGAAATAGTTTGCGAAATTTGGACTTTTTGTTCCAAAAGAGCAGTGGATTATGCAAGCATGTCTTCCTTGCAGTGATCAACGGCTTGTGGCAGTGAATTAACTTCTTGTTTGTGGCAACATAAGATAAAAGTAAAACCACTTCTTTCACTTTTATTATGACAATCCCCATTGAGAATGTCAGTTTTGCAGTCCCTGGTTGAATGTATGATTGTATTAGAGATATTATTTGGGTGTGGGGAGAAAGGGAGATGAGAGTCTGGCAGAAGAGTTTGGTCCCAATGTTCCTTACAAAATGACAGTTGGAACCCAATAAGAGTGGTTTCATCTTATCTTGGTTAGTCTTGAAAAAAGTAAGGTACATTTAGTAAAGGTATTAATATCTGTAAGGTTTTCCCTGTTACCACTTCTATGCATTTTGTGGAAATGAATGTAGTCAGATAAGAATCCTAATTTTGCTAAGAAAAAGCGAGCTGTTGTTAAAGTCGCATCAACTTTCATCCCTCGTGGTGTCTGGGATTCAGAAGTTGTGTCATCTGGGTCTTTCTGTCTGACCTGGTCTAGTCAGGATGGTAAAACTCACTCTAATAGCCAATTTTTCTCCCCATAGTCTTTCTTTAAAGACCCACAAAAGTAATGGTAAGTGGAAAAGTGGTAGTCTATGTCTCCTTCTTATTTTGTCCACCATTAAGCCTAGTGTCCAACACTCCAATTTTGGTTCACTGATCTCTGGTTCCCTTTTTGGACTACCCTCTGTCTCCCTTTTGTACTTTTTCCCATCAACATTTGTTTTTACATGTTATTGTGTCATCTTCTGAATTTATACTCTTCTTTTACAATTGATCTTAGAATTGGTGTAAAATTTTAGGCCCAATTATCATGACAGAGATGTGTGGTGTGCGTATGTATATGTTTTATCTACACACATGCAAAAAAGGAACCTATAACCTACTGTATTAATCTGCTAAATGGGAAACTATCATTCCCATCACTTCTCCTTGCTGACCTAAAACACTCCAGGGCTTGGTGTGCAGGTTCATCTCTCTGCCCTAACCAACAGAGAGGTAGTGAAAACTCTTCAAAAGACACTGATGAAAAATTAACCTCACTTTAGGGGAGGCAGTGGTAGTCATCTGCATGGGAAGTTACTGAGGACCAACATGGCAAACAGCCATGCAAGGTACAGCAAAGAATTGTTAGTACCTGTTTGTAAATAGGTTTCAGAGTGGTAGCTGTGTTAGTCTGTATCAGCAAAAAAAAAATGAGCGTACTTGTGGCACCTTAGAGACTAACAAATTTATTTGGGCATAAGCTTTGTGGATTCCACTTCATCGGATGCATGCAGTGGAAAATACCGTGGGAAGGTATATATATATATATATAGCAGAAAAAGACCTGGGGATTACAGTGGACAAAAAGCTGGATATGAGTCACCTTGTTGCCAAGAAGGCCACAGCATATTGGGCTGTATTAGTAGGAGCATTGCCAGCAGATTGAGGGAAGTGATTATTCTATTCGGCACTGATGAGGCCACATCTGGAGTATTGAGTCCAGTTTTGGTCCCCCCACTACAGAAAACAAATTGTGGACAATTTGGAAAGAGATCAGCGGAGGTCCATGAAAATGACTTACGAGAAGAGCCTGAGGAAACTTGGGTTATTTAGTCTGCAGAAGACAAGAGTGGGGGTGGGGGGGATTTGATAGCATCCTTCAACTACCTGAAGGGGGGTTCCAAAGAGGATGGAGCTAGACTGTTCCCAGTGGTGGCCGATGACTGAAAAAGAAACAATGGTCTCAAGTTGCAGTGGGGGAGGTCTAGGTTGGATTTTCGGAAATACTATTTCACTAGAGGGTGGTGAAGAACTGGAATGGACTACCTAGGGAGGTGGTGGAATCTCCATCCTTAGAGGTTTTTAAGGCCCGGGTTGACAAAACCCTAGCTGAGATGATTTAGTTGATGTTGGTCCTGCTTTTAGCAGGGGATTGGACTAGATGACCTCCTGAGATCTTTTCCATCCCTAATATTGTATATCCTAATCTTGACTCATCATTAATTTGAGACATGCAACAGAATAGAAGCTGTGTGTGGAGCAGAGTGACTCACAGCTATAGCATTCAGATTCAGGTCAGTGCAGAATTTGTGGGACAGCAGCAAAGACTGGGTAGGTGCCTTGAAGCCAAAGGACTGAGCAGAGAGGGAGCTGAAGGGAACTCTCAGGGACATACAAGGGAAGTAACTGAAACTTTTAAAGGGACAGGAGCCTGAAGGCTATTGCAGCCAAAGTTCCACTGATACTGGGGATGAGTCTGGGAAGTGCTCAGTGTGCTCTCACTACTTATTAGACCCACAGGAAGGAGCTATTGACCCTGTATAGGACAACTTATATAGCCAGAGGCTGGGGGAGGCCTTGTAGCCTAGCTGCCACTACGGTTGGAGCAGCCCAATATCAGGAGCTGCACAGGAAGTGCTGCTGGAGCAACAGGGTGAAAATGCAGTGGAGCCTCCAGTGAGACATGCTACAGCCTGACCTTAGCCAGAAAACTTGTGGGTTACCTACTTGTCTTTAATAGAAGAACAGACTTGGGAGGGCACTCCAGGCAGTAGGCATCAGGAGACCAAACCTCTATTGGCCTGCCCCTATGAGCCAAGGTAGGAACTGCTATATTTAATCTTTAAATGTAACTGCTTAAACCTCTGAACCCAGGCTACTTGCAACCTTTCCCTTTCCTGTCAGTCTTAGTAAATTATCTGTTCACTTTAGCCATGTGTATAAGGGATCAAACCTATAAGATAAAAGAACTGAAGCATCTTTAGAGTGTGACTCTGAGTCATTGTATTTCTTGCCTGCCACTGAGTGCCTTAATAGGATTGGTGTACAACACTGAGGAGTCGTGTTAATTATACTACATCATGTCCACAACTCTTAACACCGTCTTTGACTACAGCAACTACATATTTTTCTGAGTTTCTGTGTACTTTATAATTATAATTCTTAGGGAAAAAATAAATTTTGTAACTTGTCACCTGCTTAGTCGCATTCCTTATTTTGAAATAGAAGTTTACTTTTATATAGTGAATACTTCATATGTATTGAACAAATTAAGATACTGAGATCTTAAGCAAATCAAATAGGCTGTATATTAGCAAGTTATTAGCAGCACTAGAGCTGGCTCAGATTTTTAAAACTAAATGTTATTTTTTATCTTTTAGATAACAGGTTTTTTAATGTAAACATCGATTTTAAATTAAAAATGTGCCTCTTTACTCAAAATGTCATAGAAAACTTTATGAAGTGAGCTGTAGCTCACAAAAGCTTATGCTCAAATAAATTTGTTAGTCTCTAAGGTGCCACAAGTACTCCTGTTCTTTTTGCGGATACAGACTAACACGGCTGCTACTCTGAAACCTGTCTTTATGAAGATGGTTACCAACATTTTTTTGTTGAGTGAAAACTGGGTGTTCCGGGAACAATACATTTCAACAAGAGTTTCAATAATTATTGTGATAAAAAATGTCAATACAAAACCCCCAAAAAATTCACAATTATTCACCAGACTTCTTTTGTTTTCATTATTTGATCAGTTCTAATCTGCGAATTTTATCTAATCTTAATATCAAATAGAAAAGGCAGATTTTGTAAATTAGAATTCCAAGAAACAAGAGAACCTTAGGTATGTGGAGACATTTATATACTGGCTATGTTAGTGTTTATAAATCTAAGATAATATTTTCTGTAGTTTATTTTTAGATCTCAAACATTACGTAATGAAATCTTGAGTACACAAAATTGTCAGGTATGCTGCAATGACAGGAACACGAAGTGAAATATTGTTACGCAAATGTTCTCACTTCAGTGCATTGAAATGAATATACCTCAAAGCATTGTCAGAAAAGAAATAGATACAGTATATTCTTACTGCAGGTAACTTAATTAAGTTTCTCTTAGACTCAATTGTGGATTTTGTCAGAAAGGATAGAGATGGTCATGTTATTCATTGTGAATAAGTTATCTGAATGTTGACTTTTTTTTCAAATAAATATTTTTTGGCATTATTCAGCTAATTCTATAGACCATTGAATAATACTCCGCAGATATTTAAATATGTCAATCACTAGGTAACTTATTCATGACTCAACATTTTCATATGGCCAGCTTGAAGGCTGTGATTCAAAGTGTGATTTGTGTGATTGCACAAATTCTCATATCCAGACCCGCAACTTCATATAATGACATAGTATTGTCGAAAATACGCATTTGTTTTTTTTTTCTATAATAGACATATTTTAAAAACTGTGCATTACATTTCATTAAAATTAATATAATATTATAGAATTTCCCTACTATATTTAAGGTTATATTGGTACTTTCATTATAAAACCCTGTTCTCACATGTTTTTATTACTTCTCATCTGCTGGTAGAAGTCTCAGTTCTTGGTCTCTGTACAAAGGAAGTTCTAGTTGTTCTTGAAAGTTTTAGCGAAGTCTGTTCACCTGTTCTTGAGGATGGTGAAAATAAACTGAGCCTGATTTTCCACTCTGCTCTTATGCTAGGATAAAAACTAAAAATCAGAATAGAATTGATGAGATAACTGGCTCTGTGGATGTGGGGGAAACAGTGGACGTGTTGTTCCTTGACTTTAGCAAAGCTTTGATGTGGTCTCTCACAGTATTCTTGCTAGCAAGTTAAGGATGTATGGATTGGATGAATGGATGATAAGTTGGATAGAAAGCTGGCTAGATTGTCATGCTCAATGGGTAGTGATCAACTGCTCCATGTCTAGTTGGCAGCCGGTATCAAGCGGAATGCCTCAAGGGTCGGTCCTGGGGCTGGTTTTGTTCAATATTTTCATTAATGATCTGGAGGATGGTGTGGATTGCACCCTGAGCAAGTTTGCAGATGACACTAAACTGGGAGGGGAGGTAGATACACTGGAGGATAGGGATAGGATACAGAGAGCCGTAGACAAATTAGAGGATTGGGCCAAAAGAAATCTGATGAGGTTCAACAAGGACAAGTGCAGAGTCCTGCACTTAGGATGGAAGAATCCCATGCACTGCTACCGGACCGAGTGGCTAGGCAGCAGTTCTGCAGAAAAGGACCTAGGGGTTACAGTGGACAAGAAGCTGGATATGAATCAACAGTGTGCCCTTATTGCCAAGAAGGCCAATGGCATTTGGGATGTATAAGTAGGAGCATTGCCAGCATATCGAGGGAAGTGATCATTCCCCTTTATTCGACATTGGTGAGGCCTCATCTGGAGTACTGTGTCCAGTTTTGGGCCCCACACTACAAGAAGGATGTGGAAAAATTGGAAAACATCCAGCGGAGGGCAACAAAAATGATTAGGGGACTGGAACACATGAGTTATGAGGAGAGGCTGAGGATTGTTTAGTCTGTGGAAGAGAAGAATGAGGGGGGATTTGATAGCTGCTTTCAACTACCTGAAAGGGGGTTCCAAAGAGGATGGATCTAGACTGTTCTCAGTGGTAGCAGATGACAGAACGAGGAGTAATGGTCTAAAGTTGCAGTGGGGGAGTTTAGGTTGAATATTAGGAAAAACTTTTTCACTAGGAGGGTGGTGAAACACTGGAATGTGTTACCTGTGCAGGTGGTGGAATCTCCTTCCTTAGAAGTTTTTGAGGTCAGGCTTGACAAAGCCCTGGCTGGGATAATTTAGTTGGGGATTGGTCCTGCTTTGAGTAGGGGGTTGGACTAGATGACCTCCTGAGGTCCCTTCCAACCCTGATATTCTATGATTCTATGATTCAATGATACTTCAGGAGAGATTTCCTGCTTTCTTGTCCTCCCTAAGGAATGGTCTCCTTTATTTTGGCACACAAAATAAAAGTAAAAAAAAATAAATTCTTGAGTGTTTGAAAATATAGTTTTGCAAATGTGTTAGACAAATTTCACTCTTTACAGTTACAATAGAGCAGGGGTTCCCAAACTTGATTCGCAGCTTGTTCAGGGTAAGCCCCTGGTGGGCTGTGAGATGCTTGCAGCTCCCAGTGGCCACGAGACACCACTTCCTGCAGCTCCCATTGGCCAGGAATGGCAAACCGCAGCCACTGGGAGCTGCGAGTGGCCATACCTGTGGCTGCTCAGGTAAACAAAGCATCTCGTGGTCCACCACAGATTTACCCTGAACAAGCCACAAACCAAGTTTGGGAATCCTTCAATAGAGGAACACAGTTTCTGGTAGAGTGGCTGTTTTCCACTGCCTGACCAGAGCTATTGGGAAAACCGCAGTGTCTTAGATCTGGCCTAAAAGCAAGTGTGCAATCCTCCATCCTTGTTGCTATTTTATGGGAGTTCAGTAGGAGCAAAGAAGTCGTGGCCAGGACTGCCCTATGTCCCAATATCTCCTGATTGCTGTGTTGGCCCCTTCCAACTATGGAAAGCTAAGTTGCTCTAACAGAGCAGGGGGCTGTTCTGGCCTAGAATTGATGAAAAACAGAGATGAGTTTTAAGCCATTTTTGCACCTTTCCTCTCAAAGTTGTACTGTGTGCTCACAGCTGTGATTGAGCATCTGTTTAACTTTTTGTGGGACTAAGATAATTGGGCCTGACTCTGAATTCATTTAAGTTTTATACTGGGATAATTCCATTGACTCCAATAGATTTAGTTCTAACTGACACCGCTGTGAAAGGTGATCTAGGCCCAGGATTGTAGCTAATATCTTCAGAGAAGAATGTGAATGTAGAAAGAAAGACTTTGCACTGAAATTGTTGTTCTCCTTTCTTTGTGTATTGCAGTGTTATAAGGACAGCTGTACATAAATATTTTAATGCAGAAAGGTGGGCAGGACTTACAAATGCTGAAAGATTTCAGGGCAGAAAGACTGAGCATCTTTTCTACATTGAAATCTGTTGTTGCTATATTGGTAGTGGATCTTATAAGGTAAGCCCTTCTCTATTGTTGCTCATATATTCTATTATGACCTGGTCCTGTGTGATGCTAAGCCATCCTCAAGACTCCTCCCTAATCTTTTCATTAGTGGCAATGGGAGTTCATGAAGCTCAGTACCTAGTAGACAGTGCTCATCATCTAAAATATTATGGCACCAAATGAAGAGCTTGTAGCATGCAAAGTTTATAAACTCTGCAACTGCAGTACCTAAATGTGAATTAAAGGTGAAATTCACCTCAGTACATAAGGCTCTGTTAACATTGGTCTTATGCTGAGAGCTGTCACATATGATAGAAGTTGACATGGGATGTATATGGTTCATAGAGACTTGTGTAAGATTCTGGGTTCTGGGCTGATATCACATTAAGCACTAAAAGCTTGCTTAGATTCCTTTTTACGGGAAAAAAAGAAGTATCTTGTATACATTGAGATTAGATTGAATAACTTTACAAATTACAACTTTAAACACTTAAATGACAGAAAATGAAGAAATAAGGGTCTCCAAAAGAAGCTGTCAGAGCCATATTACACATATGTAATATTTTCTATAACTATTTTTATTTTAAAGTTTAGTAAAATATAGTACTATTTATCTTATTGAAGACATAATGAATGGGATTTACAAAAGCACTTGTAGTATGTTTTCACCGTATTGCACGAGGATGAAACATTAGCAAAGAGATTACATCAATTGCTTGGAAGAATTTGGTTCTTTCAGTTGCAAAGCCTACCTCGTTTTCATGTATTTGAATAGGACCTGTTGTCAGCACAGACCTTTTAAAGCTAATTACATTTTAAAGGATTGTTCAATTTAATCGTACAACCTCTTGTGGAAGCCTTACTCACACTGGTGAGTAAGTGGACATCTGTGTTAGTAAGGGGGAGAAGTTCCAGTCAGGCCTGTATTTTTACTCTGCAGGTGAGAGATCCAAAATATACACATTTGGAATTATTATGTGTCACTCGCTCTGCTTTTCACCTGCCTACACACTTCTTCTTTTGAGAGTTAGCTAGTAGCACACAGCTACATATTGCAGCCAAAACCTGAGTCACATATAATCTCCATTCAATATAAGAAAAAATTGTGTAATGAAGTAGAGCTATCACGTAGAATAATGAAGTCTAAACTACATCAAATTGCATGAAAATCATCAGTGAGTAGGGAATAAAGAACAGAAGATGGAAAGGTCATGGGGATATCATGGTTCTCAGACAAAAGAATTACTGTGTTTGAATTGATGAAAAATTATGGTTGGAATACAGCACTGCAAATTGTGGTTAAAGTAACCTCTGCTACAAGCAACAGATGACTTTGGGAGAATGTGATTCATATATAACAGAAAAAAAATCATGCTGTGCTAGTGTGCTATTTGGAAAATTAGCAGGCTTGCTGAAGATAAGAATATCAAATGTATTATTTACCCATGTGAACAAAATAATAAAGTTCAGCCTTAAGGATAGCATTCTTAAGGATTTTCATGACTTGAGAAGAAATGAACACTCTTACATTAAGAATATTTTTTCATAATTAATTGAAATAAAGTAATTGCAGGGAGGGGGTGAAAGCATGCATTTTAAAATATTACAGCACAAAGGAAGAGATGGCCTCAGATTACAAAATAATCAAATAGTCATTTTATTATTTATTTATTACTTTACTTTCCTATCATGAGTAAAAGTGATGAATTGTCTGTTTAAATATTTGGACAACCCCTAGGTACGCATACTCAAGAATCTCAAAACTTTCACAAAATTTGGGGCAAGTAATTATATATTCACAACACGTGTAGCAGAAGTGTTCCCACTGTCAGTTTAAATTCTCTTTGTGGGCTGTGACACGAAGACGTGGGGTCTGATGATGAAGAGATGGGGGGATGAGTGATTCAATTAAATAATAATAATAATAATAATAATGAATAGCATCAGTAGATAGGAAGAAGTTGTGAATGTGGAAGTAGCATTACTGTGGCACCATATAATAGACCCGGGGGTTCTAACCTGGCTCCATTTCAGGTGTTAGGGTGCTCCCTCTGATCCTTTAAGCTGGACCAGATGTGGCAGACTTTGCAAAGAAGAAACTAGCATTCCAGCAAACATTTTCTAAGGTGCCATCATGGAAGGTAATGCTCAAAAGCATTTGTGCAGTCGGCTATTCAGTCAGAGAACAGAAATACCATGTAACCTAGGTGACCAATCATGCAACCACTAGCCGATTACAAAATAATTCCAGACATTTTCATGAAGAGGCCATCTGCTGAAAATTCTGTGCAAACTATCTTTCAGATCCTTTGGAATACTGAATGCATTCAGGATCAGTTCACGGGTAATTTGATAGCCAGATGGGGTTGCCAACTTTCCAGTTGTACAAAACCAAACACCCTAGCCCCACCCATTCCCTGAGGCCTGCACCTGGCCTGCCCTTTCCCTGAGGTCCCACCCCCACTCACTACATTCCCCCTCCCTTGGTGGCTCGCTCTCCCCCAACCTCACTCATTTTCACTGGGCTGGGGCAGGGGGTTGGGGTCTGGGAATGGGTGAGGGCTCTAACTGGGGGTGTGGGCTCTAGTTGGGGCAAGAAATGAGGGATTCAGGGTGCAGGAGGGGGCTCTGGGCCGGGACAGGGGGTGAGGGCACAGGAGGGGGTGAGGGCTCTGGGTGGAGCTGGAAATGAGGGGTTTGGAGTGCCGGAGGGGGCTACAGGCTGCGTGGGGGGTAGGGCTGAGAGATTCGGATTGCAGGAACGGGCTGTGGGTTGAGGCAGGAGGTTGGGGTGTGGGAGGGAGTGAGGGGTTTGGGGTATAGGAGGGGGCTCCACGCTGGGGGGGCAGGCTGAGGGATTTGGAGCATGGGAGGGGGCTGTGGGTTGAGGCAGGGGATTTGGGTGCCGGGGGATGAGGGCTTTGTGCTGGGGGTGCAGGTTCTGGGGTGGGGCTGGAGATAAGGGGTTTGGGGTGCAGGAGGGTGCTCTGGGTTTTGGGGGCTCAGGGCAGGGGTTAGGGCTTGGAGTTGGGGTTGGTGCATGAACTTACCTTGGGTGACTTCTGGTCAGTGATGCAGCCAGGGGGCTAAGGCAGGCCACCTGACTGTCCTTGCACTGCACTGTGCATGACCCAGAAGTGGCCAGCAGGTCTGTCTCCTAGGCAGGGGGGCAAGGAGGCTCCAAGTTCCTCTCTTGCCCCCAGGTACTGCCCCCCCCGCTTCCATTGGCTGGTTCCCAGCCAATGGGAGTTCAGTGCCAGTGCTCAGGGCAGGGGCAGTGCGCAGAGCCCTGTCGCCCTCTTCCCTAGAAGCCAGACGTGCTGGTCACTTCCAGTGTGCAGCACAGTGCCAGCCAGGACAGGTAGGGACTAGCCTTCCTTAGCCCTGCAACACCACCAACCAGACTTTTAACAGCCTGGTCGGTGGTGCTGACCGGAGCCACCAGTGTCCCTTTTTGACCTGGTGTTCTGGTCAAAAACCAGACCCTTGGTCACCCTACTTCCGGGGTGAAGCATGGTGCCAGCCATGACAGGTAGTGACTAGCCTGCCTTAGCTGCCTGTGACCCTTTTTGACTGGGTGTTCCAGTCGAAAATCAGACACCTTGTCACCTATAAGGTAGCACATTTGTAATAAATATTTGCAAGAGATCATTTGATTAACTCCACCAGGAATATAACAATTAATGCTCTGTTAGTCTGGCATATTACTTGCCCTGAAAAGTTATATAGAAAGCATTACTGTAAACTTAGTAAATATTTCAAAATGTACAGGTGAATATTTTTGTAAAGAAATGTTGATAGTTTGCCTAAATGTCATTTGTGATTTCTTTTTAAATGTACTTTCCACAAACATTTATTCATACCTACAAAATCTTGTGGATTTTTTTCACAGAAATAGGAAGTGCTGCAAAATACTTCTGCTTGTATATCTGTGTATAAACTTTCACACCAGAAGTGCTCATGCAGCCATCTTGAAAGATCGCTGTTCGGTGGGCGGTGAAGGGGAAAGGAGAGTGACTTTTGGCAGTAAAGTAGGAGGATCAATAAAATAAAATGAGTAGGTGCTGCGATGAGATGGAGGAGATAGGACGAGGGCTGTGCTGAGCCCACACTAGCAACAGGAATGTCTATAGATCTCTTCACAGCCTGGTGACATCTGAAAGTGAAGAGGGTACCTGGTTAAATGACTGACTACCTGGTGTGCAGGTAGACAGAGGTGAGGGAATGATCCCCTTGGAACCTACCCATATTGAACAACCCTGAAAGGTGATAACTAGAGGTGTATGAAGTAGTGCCAACCTCAAGAGATCAAAAGTCATGAGCTGGACTCCCAAAAATCATGAGATCTTTTTAAAAAGATTATACTGTGATATTTTGGCCTGTCTTTGTGTGCTGAACTCCCCCGACCACCCTGAGTGTCCATGGGACAGTAGTGTTGCCCTCTATCCTAAATGTACTGGGTAAGGTGATTTTGGCCCCTGCTGAAGGAGCTGTCACCTCCATATCTGCCTGGCTCCTGCCCATCATTTAATCCTGTCCTGCAGTTCCACCACCATCAACCTGACCACATCAGCCCATCTCATTCCCATGAGCCCATAGCTCCCATCAGCCCCTCTTAGTTCAGTCCCATCCAGCCTCACCTCTGCTCCTCCTAGGGTTCTTTACCCCCCTGCTACCAGGTGCGGGAGGGAGGTCTGCAGCAGGGTCCCCTCTGTTCTCTCTCAGGCTATTTGGGTAGCTCCAAGGTTCTACAACCACCCCACCCCTCACAGGCCAGGTACTGAAGCATGGAGAAGAGGTACAATCCCATCTTCTTTTCTTACAGGAGGGTGGGGGGAGCAGAGTTGGGCTGGGCTCCTGGGCTCTTTGTTCCCTCTTATGAGAATGGTGAGTGGAGAGGAAAGACTCTGCCAACTTCTAACAGGGCTGAACTTTGCAAGGGAGCTGGAGCTTCTTGCATCATCACAAGACTAGTTCCAGAATCTGCTGAAATCCCATTACTTAGGACTTGTCTACACTTACCAGGGGATCTACGTGCAGCGATCGAAACATCAGTGGTTGATTTAGTGGGTCTAGTGGAGACCTACTAAATTGACCACAGATCACTCTCCCGATTACTTATGTACTCCACCTGAATGAGAAGCACAAGGGGAGACAATGGGAGAGTGTCTCCCATCGACAGAGTGTAGTGTTGACCCTGAAGTTAGTTGATCTAAGTATGTCAACTTCAGCTACGTTACTTAGATTGATCTCCCCCTATAGTGTAGACAAAGCCTCGGAAAAAATTGCAAGAGTTGGCAATAGTGATACAATCAGAGTGGAAGTTACTGTAGCTGTGAGACTTTATTAACATGGCTACTCCTTGACAAATTCCATCACCATTTCCATTACCAGTGGTATGTTTTTGGGCTGGTTTCATGTATTTGCATTTAGGAAAAAATAACTGGATTCCCCCCATTTATAAGGAGTACAATTAAATTTACACAGCCTTGGGGATCAACCTAGCACCAACTGAAGTAAATGGAAATACTTCACTGAGTGTTGGATCAAGTCCTAAAAGAGTAGGTTTAATTAGTTATGGCTATGACTCAGTAGTCAACTTCCTTTTTCTATTTTTTCCCTTATCTAATTGCCAGTTTCTACACATATTTAGAAGTAATTTAATTATTATTTCCCACATCAACAGGGGGAATAGCCTAAGTCATTGCACAGTGATGAGAAAGAGTCCTGTGCACCTGAGCCATGGCACAACTTAGCTTGTTTATCCTACATTTGTAAATTGTTGTGATGTGGTTGATATGATTTTGCACAGAAAAGGGATTCCAGCCACTGAAGGTGTTAATTCTGCCAATATAAATGAGAAAAAGCAGCAAATGTTTAATCAGTGGCATCAATTATTTCACCTTTTTTGTGTTATTTACCAGAATTTGTGCTCTCTGCTGCTGCTGGACTTTGTAGAACAGTTCAGGCAACAAGGGGGGAAATGCCAACATCTATCCATGGATGCTAAATTTAAACACACTAAAGGTTCTTTCCTCTGCCCAAGGGAGGCAAAAACAAATGTATTATGTAGTACCATGAGTGTTACACAGTATCTTCCCAATAAAATAAAATTGTAGCTCCCAAAAGTGACCATTCAGGAGGGTAGTGGTGGTTGACAGAAAAGGGAAGGTTCTAGGAGTCAGCCCAGATAACATTGCATTGTCTGCAGTGCCCCCAATTCTAGGAGGAATCAACAGAAACTAGAGCTGAACGGATGGTCATTGTACTTCTGCAGAACACAATTGTAACGTTTGGCGGTACAGATGCTTTATTGGCAGTTAGACAGAGACCTATAACCAACATTAGTTTGTGTAAAGATAGAGGAACATCATGCCACTTATGTTTGAGAAGATCTGCTAAAGTCTAGGAGAGCAGAAATACTAAAGGTCTCAAGAATTTGACTCTTAAATGCATGTCTATAGCTGTCAGATTCCTTAAAGTTGTAAAATAACAGGTATGTGTAAAGTTAGACTTTCCAAAATGTTTTAAGAACAAGACCTCATGAACCCCCTAAAATAAAATGAAGCGAAGAGCAACCCTCACCGAATCATACAGGCATTCTGGATGGCTAATTACATTTCAAAGAGTTTCCTTACCATAGCAATATTTTCTTAATGATTTGCAATAACTTCAGCAAACATTAAACTTAGAACAGCTATTTAAAAGCTCACTTCTTTCCTCCACGGAATAAAGATGGAAATCTAACGATACGCCAGAAAACAAATCCCCCCATTTCAACATGTGGATTGAGCAGTCCCAGTGGCTGTTATACAGAACAAGCACAGCAGTACCAGCCAGTATACCAATGGTATTCAGTAAAAACGTAGTGTAGAAGAAAGTCTCATGCCATCACCATCCTCTCAGCAAAGCCTGTTGCACCCTCTTCAAGCAACCTAATCCGTGTTGCCAGTTCTAGTGATTTCCTTGTCAGTAACGCAACCTTGGCTGGGGTGAAGACAGTCTTGGCGTGATGCAACAAGCTCCATCTCGGTAACATATTTCAGGACTGTGTGGTGGGAAATCCTTCTTTGATTGGCTGTCTTCCCCATCTGCCTGCCTCCTGGGGAAGAGCAGCCAATCAGGGCTCCTGCAGGAGTCAAGTGGAGTTCTGACCCCTCTCCTGGGTGACAAGATGTTCCGATTTTATAGGGACAGTCCCGATTTTTGGGTCTTTTTCTTATATAGGCTTCTATTACTCCCCACCCCCATCCTGATTTTTCACACTTGCTCTCTGGACACCCTCCCCCCCATTCAGGAGCTGCAATGAGTTTGGGGGGGTTGGGGAGGGATCAGCCAACACCATTCTCAAAAGAGGGGAGGAAGGAGGAACAGAAAGAACCCAGAAGCTCAAGGTGGCTTCACTCTCTCCTCTGAAAAATGGGTCAATCTGCTTTCCATGTCCCCTCCTCCCATCTCCATCATTGGAATGCTCTGCCTGGGAGGAGGAGAGGGGATGATGAAGAACCCATGTAGATGAACACATCTCCCACCTGGGAATGGGGAAAAGAGGGTCTTGCTGAGGATGCTGTCCCAGTGCAGGAGGAACAGAAGTGGTGCTGGATGTGGCGGGAACAATTCATTATTTTTTAATCCTTGGGGTTGGCAATACTGTTGTAACCTCAATTGTTACTGAGCAAAATTATTAATTCATCCAGATAATGCAAATTTATCAGATAAAAGCAGATATACTTATCATGCCCCCACCCTGTCTCAGACTATTGTTCTCAGCTGGCTAATGTATATAGATTTTTGCACAATGTTCATTGCTGCAGTATCTGAGGGCCTTCCCTGAGTTCATTAAGCAGTGTGACTACACATCCATCACATATTTATTTTCTCATCCTCTCCACAGAGGCAGAAGCATGTGGAGTTGAGTTTCTTATCGTGGTAGGGATTTTGTTTGTTTTGTTTTTTGTTAAATATACCTGTTATTATGTGTTAATATTAGAGAAGGCAAGGTCAATGAAATGTGCATTGCACTTAGAGTGAACACTGGTGAGGTTTGTGATATCCCTTAGTTCCTAGGGGAGTTCATTCCACATTCTCAGACCACCCAAAATAAGGTTTTGTATGCTGCACAGATAACCTTTACTCATTGTTGAGAGTTCCATTGTGCCAGATGAGTGAAGTTTTTGACCATGGTCTTTGTCCTAGAGCTTTAAACGCTCTTTTCACTATCCATGGAGCCCTTTGAAGATAAGGAAGGAGATCTTTAAATTGAGTCGAAATTCTGCAGGAAGCCAGTGTAAAGAGGATAGGTTTGATGTGATCATAGTAGCCTGTATTGTTAAGGAAACATGCTGCAGTGTTTTGTACTAGTTGGTGTTTCCTACATGTTGAATGTTTCATGCCCAGGTTTATGGTATTGCTGTAGTGCAGCTGAGAGGTGAGATAGGCAGAAATAACTGAGGCCATGTCTTCTTCCACGAGCATGGAATGGAGTTCACTAGCCAAGAAGAAGTATTAGTCCAGTATAAAGTGTTAGTCACTTCTATTGCAGTATGAAAACTCTGCATCAACAAGGAATCCAAGAGTACTCCTAGACTATGGACCAAATTAACCAATTTTGCATGTGAACATTCAAAGGAGGCTGTGCTATGACTGAAAACTGCTTAAAATACTTGCCTCTGCCCACCAGCATCACTTCTGTTTGCTTGGGTTCAGCTTCAGCCATCTGTTCTTCATCAATAAGATAATCTCATCCAAGCACTGGGCCATCTCGATGGTAGTGGTGTAACCTCTGTTTGCTAGAAGTTGTAAATGGGCGACACAGGATGGATCACTTGATGATTACCTCTTCTGTTCATTCTCTCTGAAGCATTGGCCACCATTGGAAGACACAATACTGGGCTAGATCGACCTTTGAATTTAAGAACTTGTCACCACAGAAAAATGGTGCTTGCTTTCTCACCAGCCTGGAGGGGAATATCAGCCACACAAATTTAATCTGTAGTTCTGGGCTCCATTTATTGTCCAAATGACCACATACCCACAAAAGGAAAACACAACTTCCAGCTGGGGCTTTCCACCCAACCGTGGCACCCAGGGCTTACCACATGAAGTCTTCCTTCTGCAGGAGACTGTCTCTTCCTGCACTTTCTTTAAGTGGCACTTTGCACACTCCAAATCTTGAAATCAAGACACTTATTATAGAGAACTAAGGGCTTTGTTCCAGACCCTCAGAAGAATTTAGACTCCTATCTTCCATTGCAGTCAATGTGAGGCAGGTGCCTAAATATCTTTGAGGACTTGAGCCTAGATTCACAAAGGACTTTAGGGGCCTAAATGTTAGACATTTAAGACATTCACAAGACTTCTGCTCCACTTACCCCTACCTGTGTAAGCACCTACATACCCCAAGTGTCTAAGTTTCCACCATTAAAGTGCCTGTTTTGCTTGACTTTCATAGATTAATAGATAAAAGGGTAGGTCAGAAGGGACCATTCTAATCATCTAATCCAACCTCCTGCACCTTTCCCCTTCAGTGATCCTACACCATTAATAAACATCAAATGCATAAATACTTAAATACTATGTTTAAAATAGATTCATAGATACTAAGGTCAGAAGGGACCATTCTGATCATCTGGTCTGACCTCCTGCACAGCGCAGGCCACAGAATCTCACCCACCCACTCCTATGAAAAACCTCACCCATGTCTGAGCTATTGAAGTCCTTAAATCATGGTTTAAAGACTTCAAGGAGCAGAGAACCCTCCCTCAAGTCAACCATGCCCCATGCTACAGAGGAAGGCAAAAAACCTCCAGGGCCTCTCCAATCTGCCCTGGAGGAAAATTCCTTCCCGATCCCAAATATGGCGATCAGCTAAACCCTGAGCATATGGGCAAGATTCACCAGCCAGATACTACAGAACATTCTTTCCTGGGTACTCAGATCCCATCCATCTAATATCCCATCTCAGGGGATTAGTCCTATTTACCCTGAATATTTAAAGATCAATTACTTACCAAAATCTCATTATCCCATCATACCATCTCCTCCATAAACTTATCAAGTAGAATCTTAAAACCAGATAGATCTTTTGCCCCCACTGCTTCCCTTGGAAGGCTATTCCAAAACTTCACTCCTCTGATGGTTAAAAACCTTCATCTAATTTCAAGTCTAAACTTCCTGGTGGCCAGTTTATACCCATTTGTTCTTGTGTCCACATTCGTGCTGAGCTTAAATAATTTCTCTCCCTTTCCTATATTTATCCCTCTGATATATTTATAGAGAGCAATCATATCTCCCCTCAACCTTCTTTTAGTTAGGCTAAACAAGCCAAGCTCCTTGAGTCTCCTTTCATAAGACAAGTTTTCCATTCCTCGGATCATCTTAGTAGCCCTTCTCTGTACCTCCTCCAGTTTGAATTCATCCTTTTTAAACATGGGAGACCAGAACTGCACACAGTATTCTAGGTGAGGTCTCACCAGTGCCTTGTATAAGGGTACTAAAACCTCCTTATCCCTACTGGAATTGCCTCTCCTGATGCATCCCAAAACCGCATTAGCTTTTTTCACAGCCATATCACATTGGCAGCTCAAAGTGATCCTATGATCAACCAATACTCCAAGGTCGTTCTCTCTTCCGTTACTTCTAATTGATGTGTCCCCAACTTATAACTAAAATTCTTGTTATTAATCCCTAAATGCATAACCTTACACTTCTCACTATTAAATTTCATCCTATTACTATTACTCCAATTTACAAGGTCATCCAGATCCTCCTGTATAATATCCCGATCCTTCTCCGAATTGGCAATACCTCCCAGCTTTGTATCATCTGCAAAATTTATTAGCACACTCC
This sequence comes from Dermochelys coriacea, assembly GCF_009764565.3. Taxonomy (NCBI): domain Eukaryota; kingdom Metazoa; phylum Chordata; order Testudines; family Dermochelyidae; genus Dermochelys; species Dermochelys coriacea. The sequence goes on along the minus strand of NC_050068.2, from coordinate 88,766,346 downwards.
CACTTTTTGTGCCAAGGTCAGTGATAGAAAGATTAAATAAGATTGGTCCCAAAACTGATCCTGAGGAACTCCACTGGTAACCTCCCTCCAACCTGACAGTTCTCCTTTCAGTAGCACCCATTGCATTCTCCCTTTTAACCAATTCCTTATCCACCTTTCAATTTTCATAGTGATCCCCATCTTTTCCAATTTAACTAATAATTCCCCATGTGACACGGTAACAAACACCTTACCTAAATCTAGATAAATTAGATCCACTGTGTTTCCTTTGTCTAAAAAATCTGTTACTTTCTCAAAAAAGGAGATCAGGTTTGTTTGGCATGATCTACCTTTTGTAAAACCATGTTGTATTTTGTCCCATTTACCATTGACTTCAATGTCCTTAACTAATTTCTCCTTCAAAATTTTTTCCAGGACCTTGCATACTACAGATGTCAAACTAACTGGCCTGTAGTTACCCGGATCACTTTTTTTCCCTTTCTTAAAAATAGGAACTATATTAGCAATTCTCCAATCATTCGGTACTACTCCTGAGTTTACAGATTCATTAAAAATTCAATTGCAATTTCAGGTGCCAATTCCTTTAATATTCTTGGATGAAGATTATCTGGGCCCCCCGATTTAGTCCCATTAAGCTGTTTCAGTTTCGCTTCTACCTCAGATATGGTAATATCTACCTCTATATCGTTATTCACATTTGTCATGCTACCATTATCCCTAAGATCCTCTTTAGCCTTATTAAAGACTGAGGCAAAGTATTTGTTTAGATATTGGGCCATGTCTAGATTATCTTTAACCTCCACTCCATCCTCAGTGTTAAGCAGCCCCACTTGTTCTTTCTTAGTTTTCTTCTTATTTATATGGCTATAGAACCTTTTATTATTGGTTTTAATTCCCTTTGCAAGGTCCAACTCTACTCGACTTTTAGCCTGTCTCACTGTATCCCTACATTTTCTGACCTCATTAAGGTAGCTTTCCTTGCTTATCCCTCCCATCTTCCACTCCCTGTATGCTTTCTGCTTCTTCTTAATCACCTCTCTAAGATGCTTGCTCATCCAGCTTGGTCTACAACTCCTTCCTATGAATTTTTTCCCCTTTCTTGGGATACAGGCTTCCGATAGCTTCTGCAGCTTTGATTTAAAGTAATCCCAGGCCTCCTTTACCTTTAGATCCATAAGTTCTTCAGTCCAATCCACTTCCCTAACTAATTTCCTTAATTTTTGAAAGTCAGCCTTTTTGAAATCAAAAGCCCTAGTTGCAGATTTATTTTTGTTAATCCTTCCATTTAGTTTGAACTGAATTAGCTCATGATCACTTGAGCCAAGATTGTCCCCTACAACCATTTCTTCTATGAGGTCCTCGCTACTTACCAAAATTAAATCTAAAATGGCATCCCCTCTAGTCGGTTCAGCAACTACTTGATGAAGGAATCCATCAGCTATTGCATCTAGGAAAATCTGAGCCCTATTATTATTACTAGCACTGGTCCTCCAGTCTATATCTGGGAAGTTAAAGTCTCCCATGTTCACGCAGTTTCCATTAGTATTTACTTTATTAAAGACACTAAAAAGGGCTCTATCCATATCCAAATTAGATCCCGGAGATCTATAGCACACCCCAAGCACTATCGTAGGAGAGGCTTTACTAGTTTTCTTCCCCAATGTAATTTTTGCCCAGACGGACTCTGTCTTATCCATTGCATCGCTTCTTATTTCTTTACATTATACCTCATCATTGATATACAATGCTACTCCACCACCTTCACCTTTATTTCAGTCTTTCCTAAACAGCACATACCCTTCAATACCTGTAGTCCAGTCATGACTACTATTCCACCATGTTTCTATTATCCCTATAATATCTGGTTTCACTTCCTGCACCAGTAGCTCTAGTTCCTCCACTTTGTTACCTAGGCTCCTCGCATTGGTGTACAAAATCTTAATTTTTGCTGTTTGGCCTCGCTCACATTTTGTATCCTATTAGACACAGTCATTCTACAGCCAGTATAACCTATTAGACAGGTATCCACACTGCCCTCGCTCCTTAGATACATTCTCCTACCCACGGCTGTATCCTTTCTTACTTCATCTTCTTCCCTCTCAATGCTAAAATCTGGTGTGGAGTTTACCTGGACATCTCCCAACCATCTCTCCCAAATTCCTAGTTTAAAGCTCTCTTTTTCAGTTGTGCCAGCCTCCATCCTAGAAATCTATTTTCTTCCCTACTCAGATGAAGTCCATCTCGAGAGAACTGCCCTCTGTCCATGAATGCCTCCCAGTGACCATACATCCCAAAGTCCTCCTTATAGCACCACTGCCTAAGCCATCTGTTGACAGTCATAATCTTGTCACATCTTTGTTGCCCTTCTCTAGGAACAGGAAGGATCCCGCTAAAGATCACCTGAGCCTCAATTTCCTTAAGCGTCTTCCCCAGCCTAGCATAGTCTCCCTTAATACTTTCCAGCGAGAATCTAGCCGTATCATTTGTTCCCACATGAAGGATAATTAGGGGATTCTTTCCTGCTCCCTTTAGGATCCTTTTCAACCTCAGGTCTACATTCCGTATCTTAGCACCCGGAAGACAGCACACCCTTCTATTCTCTGGATCAGCTCTAGTTACAGCCCTGTCTATTCTTCTCAATAAAGAGTCCCCGATCACATAGACCTGCCTTTTCCTGGTGACGGTGCTATTCTCCAGTCTCTCCCCTGTTCCCTCTGGCTGCACGTTCTTTCCATTCCTATTTTCCCTTATAATCTTCTTCAACCCATCCTGTATCCTCCCGGGGCTCATATTTGGTGTAGTCTCCCTTAACTCTTCCGCTTTTCCTATAGGACTAGCCTCTCTTCTCTTCTTCCTTACTCTTCCACCTTCAACAATTACCTGGTGAGCCCCTTCTTCATTTTCCAACTCTGCAAACCTATTCCTAAACTCTATTTCTCCTTCACTAGCCCGTCTTTTCCACTGCCTGGTTCTTTTAGTCACATGTTTCCACTGACCACTTTCCTCACCCAGTCTCCCCTCAAAATTCCCCAGCCCTGCTTCCATCCGTGACTCTGAGCTTTTCCCTTCAGATACCTCATATCTTTGCTCCATCACCTGCTCAAACCCCTTCCTAAACTCAACCAGACTTTCCACCTGCATCTCCAAACCTCGGATCTTTTCCTCCATCAGCTCTATCAGACGGCATTTCATGCAGAAAAAACTCTTACCAGGTCCCCCCTCCAGGATCATGTACATACCACAGCTTCCACATCCAGTCATCCTCAATGTGTCTTCCACTACAGGAGTCACTCCCACAGCTGCCTCTGTATCTGTCATCGCCTTCCCACCTAAATCCTGTTAATCTGTGAAACACAAGCCACACCAAAAAGACCACCCCCCAGCAAAAGCAAACCCCAAACAAGCACCACAATACAAACTCCCCTTTCAAACTCCCACTCAAACTCCCCTGTTTAGAGCTCTGTTTGCTAGCTCCTGTGCCGCTGCAGCTGTCTGTGATGGGGTATACAGATTGTCACCTTAGTCCTGACACCACTCAGCTACATGGCACCTATTTCACAGCTAAGCCCCAAAAGGATTCATAAACTAGGTATTCCACACTTATCCTGTTGGGGGGGGGGCAATCTGGTAGGCCTTTTCTGAGCAGGCCTAAACCCACTCAAAACAAGTGGAGGCAGAGGTGGTGGTGGTTTTCAAACTCTTTGTACTAGTGACCCCTTTCACACAGCAAGCCCCTGAGTGTGCCCTCCTTACAAATTAAAAACACAGAGCAGGGAGATATAATTTAATTTAATGAGGGCTCAGGGCTGTCAGCCCCATGAAACTGACATCTCGTGATCCCCATGTAACCATCTTCTGATCCCTTGTGGGCTCACAACCCCCAGTTTGCAAATCTAACTTTTAGCCTAGTGCAGGGGTTCCCAAACTTGGCTTGCAGCTTGTTCAGGGTAAGCCCCCGGTGGGCCGCGAGATGCTTTGTTTACCTGAGCCTCCACAGGTACAGTGGCTCGCAGCTCCCATGGGCTGCGGTTCGCTGTTCCCTTCCAATGGGAGCTGCGGGAAGTGGTGACTTGGCCCGCACCGCTTCCTGCAGCTCCCATTGGCTGGGAACGGTAAATCACAGCCACTGGGAGCTGCGAGCGGCTGTACCTGCAGACGCTCAGGTAAACAAAGCGTCTCGCTGCCCACCAGAAGCTTACCTGGAACAAGCTGCAAACTAAGTTTGGGAACCTCTGGCCTAGTTGTTAGGTCATTCTCCTAAAATGTAGGAGATCCAGCTTCAATTCCCACCTCTGTTTGCTGCAGAGAAGACGTTTTCATTTCAATCTGCCATCTCCCAAGAAAATACCCTAACCAGTGGGCTATAAGATATTGTGAGGTACTTTTCTCTCAGTCTCGCCTGTTGAAACTGTTCCACTGTATATAAATTAAGAAATATTTGTTAGGACAAATAGCACATGAGAAGGATCCAATAGCCAGGTGGGATTAAAGTATTAACCTGGAAGATGGCATACTCACATTCCAGTTCTCCTGCTCCAAAGCATGTTAAAGTTACTTTTGATTTTGAGCCTAAAAATGTTTATTTAAAAAATATTGAAGGACATTTCAAAACAAGGTCATTTTGAATTGAAACATTTTGATTTTTTTCAGAATTTTTTAGTTTATTTTTCTTGACTGAAACAATTGGGCAAAATCAACATACACTTACAAAATGTCTCAGTCTATATGAATCTTCAGTTTTCAGTGGAAAAAAAAAGTTACCCGGCTCTAGTTTTACCCATAATTGAAGTAGGATGAATTAGGAGTTCACTCGTGAGATTAAATTTATAGAAAATTATCCTGCCTATAAGAGAGGAAGCTTTAAGATTAATAAGGTTCATGTGGAGAAACAAGAGGAAGTTTATGGTGTCAGGGAGAGTGAAGGAATAGAGCCAAGTGCACCAGGAGGCAAGGAGAAAAGGACATGTTGGCTATTGGGTGTGGCTGCCTTTCCAGCAAAGCCTCTTAAATATTTCAGTTAAAAATAAAAAGTGAAAGCTTGAGTAGGTATTTAACCAATGTTTTTTGCCTCAGCATTCAGTCTAGTGAGAATGTCCTTGTGAATCCCATAGTGGCAACATTTATGGAGGTTTCTAAACTGTGAGATAGTTGTTAGACATAGCCACAGGTGCATAGGGACAAACTTGTCACCTTCTGTCTTCCCCCACTCCCTTTAGAGATGGGTCTCTGAAAGGTTCAGCAGTTTGCTGCTCATTTTGGCACTTCTGAAAATGCCATGAACTAAGAGCATAAAGGTGAGAAATATCTAAATGGCAAATAAGGACAGCTAAGAAAATGCTCCTGTGTGCTTAGTGATATATTCCTAGTCTGTTGGTCAAAATAGTGCTAAACCCCTTTGAAAAAATCCAATGCAAAATAGTGTGTTTTGGGTGGGATTTTCAAAATTGCCCAAGAAGCACAAGTCATATTGTGCTCCTAATGCTTTTGAAAATGACATCTTATGCTCAAGGTACTGGATGGACATTAACTATTTAATATACTAGACCAGGAATTGGCAACCTTTGGCACGTGGCCTATCAGGGTAATCTGCTGGCGGGCTGCAAGAAATTTTGTTTACATTGACCATTCGCAGGCACTGCCTCCCGCAGCTCCCATTGGCCATGGTTCGCCTTCCTGGCCAATAGGAGCTGTGGGAAGTGGCAGCCAGCACGTCCCTGTGGCCCACACCACTTCCCAGAACTCGCATTGGCCGGGAACAGCGAACTATGGCCATTGGGAGCTGCGGGGGGCTGTGCCTGAGGATGGTCAACCTAAACAAAATGTCTCATGGCCCACCAGCGGATTACCCTGATGGTCTGCATGGTGAAGGTTGCCAACCTGTCCTACTGACTCATAGGTTTAACCACCACCCTTTCTCAATGGGTTCTTTGTATAGCTCAGGGATTGGCAACCTTTGGCCCGTGGCCCAAGGTGGGCCAGACTGGTTTGTTTACCTGCCACATCCGCAGGTTTGGCCGATTGCAGCTCCCACTGGCTGTAGTTTGCCGCTCCAGGCCAATGGAGGCTGTGGGAAGCGGCATGGGCCAAGGGATGTGCTGTCTGCTACTTACCACAGCCCCCATTGGCCTAGAACGGCGAGCCGTTCTGAAGATTGCCAACCCCTGTGCTAGACAACCTACTTTTGGTGGGTGGCCAAAACCTGGTTTTCTAACTTTTATAATTGTATAAAATTATATATTTTGCCAGAGAGAGATACAAGTCATGATATATGGGCGTTACTAAACCTACCCTAAGGCAGGACAAATTCTTGGAGAGTTTACATATTTCAAAGCTTACATAGCTGTAACTGAATTAATAAAGCAACAGTAATTGTCCATTTTAATTAGCCTTCAGCATTTTAAGATTGAAAGGAATTAGACAGAGCTATAAAACTGAAGTACAGTGTGAGAACTGAATTATCTGCCTGCATAATTATATACAGAAATATGCTGAATATCACTTTACCTATAAGTGTCATTCTGAGGAAAAGAGCTAATCTAAGGAACATATTATAAAGTCAGTGGCTTTATCTTAGGAAAAAAACATGTTTCATATTTCAAGATTCATGAGTAGTTTGTCTGCTCATCTGATGGCAAATTAATGAAAAAATAAAAAATGGCAGTGGAAGTTACCCAAACAAAGTGACCACCCTAGTGTGCCAGAGAACATAATTGCAGATCATTCCTTAGGGAGATGACATTTGAAGATTAATTTAGAATTGAAGTGATAGAATATGATACACTGCAACAGGCATTAGAGTACTTGAGTTAAGGCATAAAAGTTGCCAGTATACAAGAAAACTGGAGTGGCTTAGGTAGTGTGATGGATTAGCCCACTGGACATGGGTTCAAATTTGGATTCAAGAAATTCATGAAGTTACTATGATGATTGTTTCATTAGCTAGGCATACAGTTTATTGTGACTGGCAGTCTCTGCTCATTGCAAACTTGGCAGTGGGAATCAGGTGCACTGAGTGTCACAGTTCAAGGCAGCTGCTCTGTATTTCCCCCTTATGATCCAGCCAGGGCACCCACTCTTAGGCTTCCAGTTCCCCAGCCATCATGTCTTTTGGGTGGAGACCCGCATCTGCTGATATTGGAGTATTTCCAGGTTAAACTGTTCTCTGCCTATACTGTGCATATAGTATGCATCTGCACTCTGCTTATTCCTGTAAGGCTGTAAAATGTTGTAATTGCCACAGTTATAGAGACCACACAGATCTGTCTAAGCAAGCATGTTAGTTTATTAAGATAAAAACATTATAAAAAAATTGGTGACAATAGAATCCTCCACGCATGCTAATAAGCTTACAAGAGATCACCCCAACTCCAAAAAGGATTCTGTCAAGTTAATAGTCCTTCAAACCCCACCAATGAAACCCCACCAATGTGGTCATAACTTCTGTGGTCATAACATAACAGCTGTTTGCTCAGAACAAGCACACAGAATGGGCCAAGACCTTCAACCATTCCCCGGAAGGATTGGGGCTCCACTGGAACAGCAAGAAAACCCAGAGTCAGTTTAAATACAGGACTTTTGAATAACTTGCCTTTCTTTGTCTGCTGGTTTCTAGCAAATCCAGTTTAAACCAGTATATGCAAATATTTCCAGATGGTGATGCCTCTAGAGAAGTGTCACCACTTGAGTTAATTTGCCTGATCATTTCCTGTTGTTCTGAGTTCTTTGAGGGCTGTGATCCCCTTCCCTCATGGAATTACATACAATCCTTGACCCATAGTGATACATAAATGTAATATAGTAAACACTCCCAAAGGTATTGCTGGAAATTGCCATACATGTCACACTGACATTAAGGTGAAAGTACATTGATAGTATTGCATGGGGACGCTTGCACAGTGCAAGCATCCCCATGCAATGCTGTCAATGAATTTTCATATTCATCTCAGTGTGACACAATACTTTGATCAAGCTAATGCTGTCCATTTCTCAAGTTCTTAATTCTAAATTTCAAGTATTTCTTTAAAAATAATACATTAGCCACATAAATAGAGTTATGATAGAGACTATAAAAAGACAAAGTTGGACATTCATCTAATAGATTTGGAGCAGCTAGGAAAGTAAACATAATACTGTCTATAAAAGCATCACAATAAGAAGAGATCCTTAGAACCCTACATAGAGATCCAGAGCTTTTCAGCATATTGTCACTGGAATGCAGACTTAGTAGTTTCCAGGATTTAAAAAAAGCAGACAGCATTAAGTACAAGATATTCACTTATGGAATCACCCTAGATATGCCAATTCAAAAGCTTTGGCAAGGAGTTTGTTTGTTGTAATTTAAGTTTAATAGTAAAGCAAATACCAGGAAGAGGGTAAGTTTAGGCTCTGTGTGTGTGTATTTTTGTGAGAGTGAGTGAGTGAGACCAACTACTTACACAATAGTTCAGACATTTCCATATTACGTATCACTTCTTAAAAAAGAATATTCTCACAGGAACTGCACTTCCTAGTCCAAAGTGACTAGATGACTTCATAACAATCCCTAATATTACTACTTCAGATTAGGAAACAAGATGGTTGTTGGTTTACATCCCACTAATTTTACATCTGCACTGTTAATTTTTCCTGAGTATAGAACTTTGTACTCAATATGACCAAATCATTACTACTTGCCTGAAGCCCTTTATTCTTAGCCATAGCTGCAGTTTGGCTAGTTTCACACAGGTAACCGTGTTAGTCTATATTAGCAAAAACAATGAGGAGTACTTGTGGCACCTTAGAGACTACTTCTGGTTTATTTTTTTCTGCTTGGAGATCATCTAAAAATCTGATTAGTTACATTTACAAATATCCCTACCTAATTGATGATGGTCAAAAGAAAAGTTGATAAGCTTTCATTTTTCAAAAATGAAAGTTTAAAACCAATCTCCAATTTTTTGCTGAAAATATTTTTCAGAAATGAACACTGATTGTGAGTTTTATTTTTTTGTGGTGAAAACAGTTTTTTCAGTAATATATTTTTAAAAAAAATTGTATGAAAGACAACTGGTGTTTTGCAATGAGCTCTGCATCTGACAAAGAACAATAGGAAGATGCTGTTTAGGGGACAGAATTGTTTATTTTTTTTGTTAAGTTTTGTTTGGTCAAAAATAACTTCTGGGAGCCCTAAAAGAGTCCTGGACTATAGCTAATAGGATGCACTAATTTTTCTGGATGAATAAATGCTTCACCACTATGGCTGAAGCAGCAAAAAGTGGTCTGCAGACTCTAGTTGGATGAACCAGTTGCCATACCTAATAATTATGATTTAAAAACTGATGCAGTCCTCATTTCATTTTTTTTAAATTATGGAATATATTTATTTCCAGTATTGTGGATAATTGATATTTTTAGAAAAGTGTTAAAGGAATATTTTTATACCTGTAAGAAATTGAAAAATGGACCAATTTAATTAAGATCTTGATTCAAAAATGTTGTCACTTTAGAAAAAAAATCCCTTCTACCTCCTCCTATCTGATTTTTTTTATTTTTATTTTTTGAGGTGGGAAGGGGTGTCTGGATTACCGATTAATCTACATATCTGCAGTAAATGGGCAGTGGAATGATTATCTTACCTATAGGTAGGTAAGTACTCTTCTGTAGATCTTAGATCTTAGCACCTGAATAAGTTTCTCCCATATCTAATGTGAAGTTTATTTCACCAATGTATGGAAGACATTTTTGGCATTGGTATAATCTTTTAGCTTCTAGAGAGTCAGAGATTCTAATAAACAACTACCCGTTGTATTTAAAGATTGCCATCACCACAGTATTAACTAGGACAAATCAGTTCAGTGAGAATCCTGCTCTTGCCATCCCTTGATTCAGTAGCTAATGTTTGAGATAAGTATGGCTGTGGTGTTTTTTTTTCTTTTGTTAATTAAAATATATATATAAATGGATAATTTCTCCTTCCCTTCCCCTCTGGTAGCATATTTAACTAATTTATTTTTGTAATGTTAACAGTATTCTTCCCTAGCTTCAATTTGATTCAAGTCTGATAAAATCTCTGACCCCAATGCCAGCTGTAAATGCAAGCAAGTCAATGAAATATGTCTATTTGTGATTCTGTTGTAAATAAAATGACTTTTATATATAGGTACATTGATTGTCTTTGCATGCTATAGATCAAATAGCTTGTTTTTAGCTTCCACTAGGTAAAAACAGGGCCAGTTCAGAAACTGTTCCTAAACCTGCATTAGGTAAGTGTATCTTCTCCCCTTCCCACCATGGAATTGACTTCCTTCTATTTTGTATGGAAACATAGCCCTTGCAACCTAGGGAATTAACCGAATGACTGAAAAAGAGCTATGTCTAGATCAAAAGCTTAGCTTTTACATCAACAGAAGTTAGTCCAATAAAAATATTGCTTCACACAACTTGTCTCAATGGGTAGTTTCAGCTACACTTGAAATGAAGGCTTTTAAATTCTTGAAGAAGGAATATCCAGTTGTTTTAACCTTCAGCTTCCAGATTAGACCCATAATAAAATGTATGATTCTGAATTAGTGAGTTTAACACATTATTCTATTGTAAGAATATTTACTGATGTAATGCCTATGAACTCTACTAGCAATTAAAATGTCTTTGCTTTATACAAAGTAATATGGAAATTAAGATGGAACTTCGTATATGGGGGGAGGAATAATTGAAGTGCTGAGAATCAAGATATTTCTGCCTTTTTCTCAGTATCAGTTTATCACATCTCATTCAACTATTCACATTTTAAGAGGATTTATAATTATTATAGTAATGCCCCAATCCTGAACAAGACCCCCAGTAAAAGGCAGATCCTTCCCCAAAGAGGTAACAATCCAGTTAAGACAAGTTGACTAAACATATATACATGTTCTGGGAAATATTCCTTAATTAATGCCTGTTTCTGGAAAATATTTGGAAGACTCAAACATTCACAGTGCTTCATGAAAAAAATGCCTATTTATCTTGCTATCTAGAGGTAACTATTTCATGGCTTTCTCAATATTCATTTTCACATCCTCCATTTGTATAGATAGCTATCTGTACTGCACTGCAAGAAGTAGTGCATATTATTAATAAGAGAGAACTGGATGAGGGGGAAAAAGGAGGGGAAAGTGCCATGAACTGAACCATCAGTTGAAATGAGATATCTTTGGTCTTTATTGATTCTTGCAATGCCAACCATTATAACTTCAAACACACTGACAAGCACATTTATTTAAGCAGCTGTAAAGATCTGGATTCAAATCAAATGACCTCACCGCACATTAAGTGGTAGGGGCCATTATCTGACTTGTTGGAAAAGATGTGTGCCTTTTAAGGGCTGGTGTGCCAGGGAAAGACTTTTTTCTGCAGCTGCAGATCAGATCAGCCTGTGGAGGCTAACCCATCCCCCACAGTGACCAGAAGAGAGGGGAGACTATTTAGTTCCATGCTTGTGCAGGAGAAGCCCTCTTTTCTCTGAACCAGATGGAACAGCACCCACCCTCCCACTCATGGCATTGGTGAAATACTGGGATTTGTCAGGATCTACCAGGGGCATTGCAGTAGTTGGTCCTTTTTCAAGGGGCTGGGAAGGAATTTTTCCCTCACTGACAGATTGGCCTCGGTGAAGTGTTTTTTCCCCCACTTTCTCCATAGTGGGTTTGGAGAGGGGAGTTAATTGGGGAGAAAATGAAAAAGGAATTCGGCTATGATGTCGCAGCTCATTATGTAAATATGTGGCAGTTGTCCAGTGCTGTCATGCCATAGGGAAAGGGTACATTGGTCAGAAAAAAATGGTCTGGTAAAGGATTTAAATGAGGTATTCTTTAAAGAAGTGGAACCAGGGTTGGAGTGGGGGTGGGAGGAGAGAGTTAGGATTCCTCTGACTAGTATGGCAGGGACCCAACCGCCCTCCTTTACAGCTAACTCTTAATCCTCATTCAAAGTGGCAGGCAATGAGTTGGCTGGGGACCAAGATGGGTAAGAGGGAGGACTAATGGAAGTCCCCCTTGTATATATTAAAATGATTACGAAAATGCTTGCACTGTACACTGTTATCTACCAGATATTCCCAGACATTTAAGAATAAAGTTGTAGCCTAATTAACATCCAGTGTCTCCTGTCCACTTACTAGAATAGCTGGGTCAATGCCACTGGGAAATAATTACTACATGATTATAAAGTGAACACAGTCAGTCCAGCATGCTGATATGTCTGAGTAGTTTTAGAAGTCTGTTTCAGTCCAGCTTCCACCAAAGTCACAGGCAGGTAACTAAAATCCATGCCAGTTTCAAACACTGCTGTGGAGTCAGGAGTAGAACCAAAATGAAGTGTACTTATAACAAAGATGCCCAGTGGTTTGTTTGTATTAAGTTTTAAAGATCACAGCAGAGTGGGATTAGAGTGTGGTTTTGCTTCTATTAATATTGGTTCAATGGACAATCCAAGGTTTTCAGAAACTGAAGTGATAGTATACCAAAGTTATCTATTTTAAAATTAAATTCTGGGGGTTTTTTTTTGCTTGTTTTACATCTTACTGCTACTATGTACATGAGAACAATTTTTTCTGTGTTAAAATTCAAATACACATTCCATCATACTTGCACAATGAGACTAGCATCGTGGTGCAGATGTTTGGGGCAAAAATAGGTCAATTTATAAGTATTGTTTACAAATTCTGATTATTGGTAACAGACTGACACTAGAGTAAAAATGTAGGCAGGCTATTTCTTAGATAAGGTTTACTCACTTTTGGATTTCTGTCTAGCACATGCTTTTTGCCACTTGTGTATAGTATTTTTGGCTGATAATATAATTGCTGGATGGACACAAACCCCCATTAGTGAAATTTTGCTTTATGACAGTTGTATGTTTCCGATTTGAGTCCCTTTCTATCACCTGCCACAGATGATCACGCCATCTATTTCAATGCATCCTGATAACTCACCCATAAATTCAGGTATTCCAAATTCTTATGTCAAAAAGAGCACTAATAAAGAGATGTCACTCAGATCTCAAACCCCCATCTGAGCTGTTTCTAGATACAACAATTAGGATTTCATTACCTATCTTCTACCAGAATTATTCCACGCTGAACTTTCTGTAATAGACTCTTTGAAATGGTAACTTCTCAACAGCTTCAAAGGTTTTATTACCTGCTCAGAATACCTTCCAAAGCTTAAGCTAAATCACAAACCAGTGCAGTACAGATACTATTTCAGACAATGGGAATTGACGTGCTCAGAGCCTTGAAAGGTTGGGGACTTCATGGGCTAAATTCACTCATGGTGTAAACAGCTTCAGCTCTTATGGAAGTTTCTGGGCCAAATACAACAGAAAAGTTGATTAGGGGTGGGGGAAGGAGTAAGTGATAAATTAATGTGCTTTGCAATGTTGGGCATTTAGTGGGTGTGCAAAATAAGTGTAACCTTACATACCGAGGGGCAAAAGATGGATATTGTAGGGAAAACAAACAGTAGAGTCTATATGTTAATAATGCTTACTTCTCCTATTAATTGCCTTTCATAATACATCTCCATTCTGCCACTCAATATGTAAGCTACCTGTTTTGGTTACACCAATGCATTATTTATTTGCATTGTATAGAGTTGGCAAAAATCTCTATAAAACACTTTCCTGTCAGAGTTTTATTTAAATCAACTGCAGATGCAAAGAACAATCTGTAAAAGAAATGTGTAATGGAGGTGAGGGGAACAAAACAACAAAACATTTTGGTTCAGGAATTTCAAAGCAAAATACTTTGATTTGGTAATGAGGAAACATTTCATTTTGATCAAAAATTGTCATTCTGCAAAAAGTTTTGATATTTGGCTTTTCATCATGATTCAAGAAAAAAAATACCATCAAATATTGAAATATCGGAATTCCCCATGGCATGTAAATCCCATTTTTCTACAAGTTCTAGTATTTTAGAAATGTCTCAGGGACACCCTTCCATTAATTTTAATGGGAGAAGTATGGCTAAATCCCCTTCACTGCTTTGAAAATATCAGTCATAATTCCTTTCATCACATGGAGAACATACCCTGTAAAATACGAATAACTTCAGAAGATATTGAATTAATCATGAAAAAAAAAATCAAGATATGATCACAATGTAAAAGTAGCTTGGCAAGATATTCTTAATTTTCTGTATAGTACCTTCCATGACTCTTAGCAATACAAATATATTGTATCAAATTCTGAAAACCTGAAACCCCAGCAGAGCTATTTTGACCAGGAAGGGCAAGAATGGACAAGTAAATCGCCATTTCCTTGCTGTGTGATAATTATCTGTCTCTTTTTGACAACATGGCTTTTACACATGTTTTGTTAGTTTTTAGTTTAGATTGAAACTGGTTAAACACAGTAAATACTAGCATCAGGTTTAAAAAATAAATCCAAGGTAACTGTCTGTATTAATATGTTTACTGTTGTCCCAATTTAAAAGGTAATTTTTACTGGATTGTACTTATCTGGAAGCGTTTACTGTATAATTTTGCTGATTAACAATATGTATGTGTTCTGTTTTTTCACTTTTATTATTGAAGTAAGCTTGGTGAACTTAACTCCTTTGTGTTTCCTTTTCCTCATCTGTAAAATGGGGTTGATAATATCTGGTTCATTATCTTGTGGAGCTAAGGCCTGGTCTACCTGGGGGCGGGGAGGGGAAATTGATCTAAGTTACACAACTTCAGCTACGTGAATAACGTAGCTAAAGTCGACGTACTTAGATCTACTTACCGCTGTATTTTCAACTGCAGTAGGTCAACTGCCGACGCTCCCCCGTCGACTCCATCTACGCTTCTCGCTCCAGTGAGTACCGGAGTCAATGGGAAAGTGCTTAACGGTTGATTTATCACGTTTTCCAGCAGGAGTCGATTTGTCGCATCTAGTGATCGATCACTCCGGAGGTAAGTGTAGGTATGCCCTAATTGTACAGAGCTGTATAGTCCATGGGAATAAAGGTTGCAGAATCAGGCCCAAAGTTTTTTGAAATCCACATAGACAAGACAGCTCTATATAAAAATTTTAAGTGATCAGTCAAAATGTAGGACATTAATGGCAAAGAAGCTGTGCTGGGCTTTTCCATCCTGCAAAGCCAACAGTTATAGGACTCCTAACTGCGGAAACTGTGTAATGTAACAGACTTTTAAAGTCTCTCTCTTTTAAACCAAAACAGTAAATAAACAAATCCCTTAGAAATGTCAAGGTGGTTGGTGTGTGTGTGTGTGTGTGTGTGTGTTGTTTTGAAATTTTTGGGGAGTCTTATTAGTGGATTGAGATTTCTGACCCCTTTACTTAAGAGGCAGAAGTTGAACCTTTAGTAGGCTTCCTTTCTTCAAAGCATTTATTAGGTATTGATCTGTTAAAACATAGGTGTTAACAAAAAAAACAAATAGTTTAAAATTATATGAATAAAAAATCCTTTCCCTGCACAACTGGTCATTTTCCAGCCTCTTATTTTATTATATCATATCTCCACTACATCTCCATTCTTCCATAGAGTTTCATGGTGCATAAGAACAGATTTTTTTTAATGTTAACATATAATACTCAGAATAGGAAAAATCCCTCCTTTGAAACAAAGTAAACAAAACATTTAGATCTTTTTATGAATCTTAAAAGAATTTTTAAAAAAGCAAAAACCCATTTTTTCCTCAGTAGGTCTACTGTAAATCTAAAACCTTTGGAGAGATGATATTTTATAATTGGTTATTAATTTATAGTTATATATTGTTAAATATAGAACAAAATTCCAGCATTGATTGTGCATGAGTAGCAATCAAGAACTGGATATTACCTTTAATAAATAGGATATCATTACTACATTGACTTAAATTTGTCATTTACTGAACAGACGTTTAAGGAATATAACACATGAAAATAGTTGAAAATGATCTAATAAATGTTACTCTCAGACACCTTATTAAAATAAGTCATTCATATTTTTTTTTCTTTTCACAATCAAAAGGTACTGTACAAAACTTTGGAACAATTTGTGAGTTAGCTGTTTGCAGACATCCTGTAAACACTCTTTAACTGTTTCTTCACACTTGTTAGACTGTTAGCTCTTGATCAGTGTGGATCATTATAACCTCTGACAGACACTCTCTGCATCTGGAGACAGTTACATTTTGAAAGCTATTTTTCTGTCAAAATACTGAGCAAGCAAGTTTTTAGTGCTTTGATACACAGGGGAGAAGTTAATTTTAAATGACATTTCTTTCACTAGTTTGGGGCAATTTTGAAAATCTTATCCCAGGATAGATTCAACAACAGTCCACTACAGTTAATTTGTCTCCAACCCTAGAGTTTTAAGTCTCCTTCTGTGCTGAAAGGGAAAATATATCATATGAGATGAAGTATTAAAAGTTTTTAAGAATACTGTAATGTAAATATTGTCCAGAGAACTATATCATTATGTCCAATATAATCGGGAATAGTATATTGGGATTGTAAAAAAACTTCAAAAAGCCTTCCATGAAACTAATAAAATGTTGACACCAACATATAATATCCTGCTTGGAGTCAAAAACTTGCACTGTGGTGATAGTCTTTCCTTCCTAGGAATAAGAAAAGGAGTACTTGTGGCACCTTAGAGACTAGCAAATTTATTAGAGCATAAGCTTTCGTGAGCTACAGCTCACTTCATCGGATGCATTTGGTGGAAAAAACAGAGGAGAGATTTATATACACACACACAGAGAACATGAAACAATGGGTTTATCATACACACTGTTGGTGATGGCTTATCTTAAGTGATCACTCTCCTTACAGTGTGTATGATAAACCCATTGTTTCATGTTCTCTGTGTGTGTGTATATAAATCTCTCCTCTGTTTTTTCCACCAAATGCATCCGATGAAGTGAGCTGTAGCTCACGAAAGCTTATGCTCTAATAAATTTGTTAGTCTCTAAGGTGCCACAAGTACTCCTTTTCTTTTTGCGAATACAGACTAACACGGCTGCTACTCTGAAACCTTCCTAGGAATGGTATTATACACTACCTATTAAAGAAAAAATATTGTAATTTCCATGAGGCATGCATCAAAGTAACTGCATAATCTTACTGCTGTATTTTCGTGGCCCCTAGAGTTAATCATCCCTACCTAGTTAATCTTAATTTAGAATATAAACCCTGTGGGCAGAGACCAGGAGTTAGTTCTTCAGTGCTCTAAATGGTCATAGATCCATTAACTTCAGTGGAGATAGAACACTTTACAATAGCTGAGGATTTGCCTCATGTCCATATATGGTGCTATATGAATCCTATAAAAAATAAGTGCCAATTTTACTTGGCTAAGTGCTGATCTGAGTATCCTAGTGTACTGTTTGGACATCCTGTTAAGTGACCCACTGTGAAAACTGGGCCCTGTGTATCCTTTCATGCCAGTATGTTTATGATAGCGAAGGGTTGCAATACCCTGCCAAGTGAACATCTGTGAAATTGTTCCTGTGGATCTGTTCTGCAGTGATGATGTATATATTCACAAGTACAAAAATCAGACCAATGCCTCAAAGGTGAATTTTATAAATAACTATTGGTACTGCAGAACCCAATTCTGTCTCTTAATGGCTGAACTGGATGATGGATAGAAAGCCTAATGATCAAGGTAAAGGAGTTGTTGAGACAATAAAGGGCTTTTGAAGGGTATTAAACACCAAAAGCAAAGCTGAAGTTTTTTGCATTTATCCAAAACTGTGCATTGTGCATATACTCCAATTACATGAGTAGTATTCTTATTTGACAAGAGAAAAATTTCAAAACTCATAGCATTACAAGGGAGTAAATAAAAATAAAACAGAAGGTTTGAAAAGGTATGTGTGTTTTTCTGTGTCTGGATTCATTAATTTTTAATTGCAATCTCTTAAGACAGTGGTTCCCAAACTTGTTCCACCACTCGTGCAGGGAAAGCCCCTGGCAGGCCGGGCCAGTTTGTTTACCTGCCGCATCCGCAGATTCAGCCGATCGCGGCTCCCACTGGCCTCAGTTTGCTGCTCCAGGACAATGGGAGCTGCTAGAAGTGGTGGAACAAGTTTGGGAACCACTGTCTTAAGAATATGGGTTAACTTTGAATAGGGATTTAAATCTACCTTAGGGTTTTATCCTGTTGCCTTACACCTTAATATCTGAGTAAAGTGAAGGCATTGCATGTAGCCTGTGGTGAAAGAGTGATATGGTTGACATTGTCCATGAGGATTTAACTGTGGTTCATTGGCAATTCATAGTTAAAATTGTTGAGTATCTTGTCTTCAGGAAGGCCAGTTAGGACCATGTTGTTAAACCATCATCACTTGGGGGATTCTCAAATCACAGTCAGATAAGTGTTCTCCCTCCCTTTGTTTCTGTTCTCACTATTCTCACTCACTATTCTCTAATCCTACCTCCAACAATTCATTCTGGACACAAGGTCCCCTTGCATGGTATATGAGTTTGAGAACATGGTATGTATGTATCTTGGCTGTCCTAGTCAAGAGTCCCAATTAAAGAGCTTTTCATGGGACTCTTAGATGATTTTGAAGCAGCTAAGGACTCCAGAGAGTCATTTTTCTACAGCTTTGCTCAAACAAATTTTTCTAAGTGTATTAGTTGTAGTTCTCTAAGTGTCAGTTGCTGACAAATACTCTTCAGAGCTGAGAGGGAAATGGTTTTCCTGTCCTGCCAAAAATCTTGGGATTACAATTTTTCCTGTTCTTCTTCAGAGGAAAACTGAGACATTTTGAAAAAGTTTTGGTGAAAAATGAGGGACCAAAATTCTGAAATAGGTTTAGCAAGGAGTTGAACCTAGGTTTCCCACACACTATGTAAGTGCCCTAATCTCCAGGCTATTAGCAGAGAAGAGGGGACTTGATGGGGTGGAGTGTGGAGTCTTCCTTCTTGTGATCAGAAATTCTATTCTGGATCCAAGACACCTTTTTGGTTACATTTTTGGCAGAATGTATATGTTTCCACATAAAGTTTCAGATGGACAAATCTCCATTTCCACCAGAAAAGGATTTAGCTGGAAAATTCCTGACCAGCTCTACTTTTTGAGGTTACCTTCTGGTACCAGTCCCTTTCCTAGTTTTAAACTCTCAAGATTTCTCCTCAAATAATAGTTGCAGAACTCAGTCACCATGTATAATAGATAAAACAACACACTGGAAAATAATTAGCAGAAAAAACTCTTATCATACAATGCTTAAACAATCAGTGATTTCTGTGGAAGTTCATTAATATCTATTTTGAATGTTGTTGTAGAACCCGCTGTGAGCTTCTTCACAGATAAATTAGAACACTAATCATTCAAATTAAGGATTCATTACTATATGCTGTTTTTTGTTGGCTTAGGAGTGAGAGTTAGCATCTGCCTGGAATTCCAAAAAAAGTGATTTAAGGCAGGGAATTCCTTTTTGAAGGTGTTTTATTTTCATTAATAAAATGTTCAGTTCAATTCAAACTATGAAATAGGCCTGTGGAGAGTCTCACTGTCCCTCAAGAGTTTTAGGTTTAATACCAGTATGAATCACCTTTATGTTGGAGCTTTAAAATGCTTCAAGAGTGTGAGACATCCCTCTTCTGCAATATGACTCACCTGTCACTCATCCCCTCCCACTACTGGCTGCCCTCCAGAAAACAAATATTGTGAATGAGTGCTGGTACTTGAGAAAATACAGCATAAGACTACTTAGCTCCTCTACATCTGCTTAAATGAAACAGAAAGCTGATCATCTCCTGGTCATAGGTTAAAAGTCTGCTCAGTTTTCCGATGAGGCTATTAACTATAACAAAGCAATACACTGGGAAATGTTTGGGCACACTGATACCCTGCAAGTGCACAGTTTGAGACTATAACTTGTAGGTTTGTGATATTCTTATTACAGAGGTATGGTAGTGCCTCCATAATAAGACTGGGGTTGTTTTTTCACTGAAGTCAGAGATCCATCCTCTTTGTTTTCTATGAAGCATACAGTGTATTTTCCCCAAATGTACACCATGTAACCTATGAGTAAAAGTTTAATTTTCTGGGGATTTTCTACTTGATCTGTAACTTAGTTTGAGTTTAAAACTAATTTTACAAATTACAAATGATCTTTTGTGGAGGCATTTTGTGAATAAAGAGCTAGTTTATTACCCTTCAAACATTCCATATAGTCAAAATTACCTTCCAAGTATATTTGAATGGATATTTGAAGAAATTATATTGTATTTCAGCAAAGTTATTTATTGTATAAATTTATTTATTCCCATCTGTGACAGTGTGAGTATCTGTCTATGTAAATTTATGAATTCCAATTTGATTTTATGAACTCTGAATTGATGTCTGTCTTATATCCCGGCAGCACCCTTTTCTTGTGAAGGGGAGAGGGACAGGCATCTGGGTGTCTATCCCTGAAAATTAAGGACAATCAACAATTTAATAATCTTATTTACAATACAATGGATATTACCAGCCAAGGACTATTAACTTTCTAATGATGCTTAAGGATTTTATCCCACTCAGAAACAAAAGGAATTGTGCATATGAAAGCAGAACATCTGGGGCATGAGGTCTAGGGTTCAAGATGAAGAATGTGCAAGAGGGCTTCTGTGTGTGGAAATGGGAAGACCAGCACAAAAGGAGAAGACTGCTCAGGAGGAAAAGGGTGAAGAAGAATCCTGCACTCCCTGGAAGGACACAGACTAAGACCCAAAGAGCTCTCAGGAAGAGCGAGAAAACTGAAACAGGGTCTTCTATGCAGACTTCCTCTACTCCCCCCTCCCCCGCCCATGTATCTGTGTATAAAACTGTTTTGTTCATTAATAAAGTGATTGATTTAGAAATTACTTTAAAAGGCGATATGTTTCTTGATTAGCTGCCACAATGCTCTCAAAGGGCAAGACAGGACTTCAGAGTACCCATGAGGATGCAACACTGGAGAGAGATTGCTTAAGCCATTGGGAAAATTTGTGGGGTCAGCACTAACCTTGGGGCCTGTGGCAGTTGGACCATGGAGTCCTGACATCCCGAATAAAGGGTACCAGATGTGAGGTCTGTTTCTCAGGAGTGTGTGTAAAAGACCAGATTCAGGCCATGTCTACATTGCGGGGCTTATAGTGACATAGCTATAGTGCTGTAGCTCTGCTGGTTTAAGCTTGTAGTATAGATGAAGCCTACAGCAACAGAAGGCATTTTTCCTTCACTGAAGGACCACCACCTCCCTTAGCAATGCTAGCTAGGTTGTTGGAAGCATTCTTCACGCAGCTGAGCAGTGTAGCTATGTTGACCTAAGTCTTAAGTATAGGCCAGGCCATAGACAGTGTGTGAATATTATTCAAACTTGGTAACCTTAAATGTCCATGGGATCCATAGGTTTGGGTCCAATACAGAAACCTCGTGCATGTCAAAAATGGGGAGCTCATCCAGGTCTGTAACACCATTTTTCTAATTTATATTAATTTCCCCTGTCAGAATGGGATAAAGGTGCTCATGCCCTCAGTAAAGATGGCTACTACTTCACTGGTGAAGGAGATGCCACCAATAAAGATGGTCACTGTATTCCATATTATCCAGTGGAAGTGAAGCAACAAGCTGCCCTCACCAAAAATGGCCACCCCTTTCATCTGTGGTTAGGAAGTTGTAAAGAGATAGAGATTCACAGAATAGGCTGTTCAGTAGAGATGCACTAGCTGGAGTTCCTGGGAGAAAGGAACTATGAGCTCTAGTGCTGGAAACTGTCTCTGAAGCTTTGCAGTTTCAGCAGTGGCTCCTTCCTTCTGATGGGCCATGGCTAGTACAGCAGAGCAAGATTGACATTTGACAGACTCATGCTTTCCCGGAACACTGGCACTCTTTTATGTGAGATAAATAAGGTACAGACAGCCCCACCATGTACCAAAACCCCACACTTAGCCCCTCATACTCTCCTCACTCTGCTGTCACTTCAACATACCAACTCCTTTCCTAGTCCCATATTCCTGTATTAAAAAGCACAGTTATGTCTATTAAAAAAACCTTTATTTAAAAGAGATTAAGGTTAGTCATCCAACTAATAAGACAAGAAACAAAACAGTAATCTCTTTTAGTGAGCAATGCTAAAAGACAATTACAACCTCAACATTAGCTTATAACTCAGGGCTGATGTATGGGCATGAGTCAAGTATGTGTGATATGTATTTATGAAGGAACCATAAGATCATTGTGAAGGAATTCACTCACTGCAGGTGCTTTTCCTTGTAGCCAGGTCTGGCACAGTGGTTGTCTCCCCATATGGCAGCCACTGCGGATGGTTGCTCTGTTGCTGAGATGGGATCATTTCCCACATCTTGGCCCTCCCACTGTGTCACACTTTAGTCCACCTTTTCGAGGGGTACCAAAGAGTAGAATGAAGCTATAGTCCAGTGACCTTACAGCAGATTTTCCATCTGTCTCTGGGCTCCATTGTCCTTTCATCCCCTTATCTCAGTGGATTTCACCCCAGTTCCCGGTGGTTGGTAGGGGAACATGCGCCCTCTCTCCACTCTGGGTTCTATCCCAGTGACTCTGTAGTGGGCAGCTAAGATCTACTCCCTCAGATTCCTACTTGCACACCTGGACTGCTTGCTACTGTTCTTGTCTATCCCCCAGAGAGTGACTGAAGACTCTCTCCCTGCAGTTGCCTCCTCCTCCTTCTCCCTTCTTTCTTTCCTTCAATTTTGTGTTGTAGCAAACTCACTTGCTGAATTTATGACTGCTGTGCACTGTACTTTTGTATATTTTTCATGTCTAAAAAATCTCACATCTTTCCCAGTATTCTTAAATAATTTCAAAAGGATATGATCTGTCATTTTATGGACCTTACATGTTACACATAATTCATATTTGTGCATGTTAATTAGAAATAAATTACTATTTAATCCACAATTCCCTGTTAGAAGTCTAAATAGAACCACTTTGCTTCTTCTCTCAGGGCCTTGGATTATATCAGCATTGTCAACCGTTGGGCCTACTTCTTGGAAATGTTTCCCCTTTGTTTTGTTTGCCCAAAGTTCTTGCCATTCCTCCCTTAGCTCATTTTAATTAGGTGTTTAAATTCAGGTTTACTTAATGGGATTACTAGCTCAACTTGTTCATGATTAATA
This sequence comes from Dermochelys coriacea, assembly GCF_009764565.3. Lineage (NCBI taxonomy): Eukaryota > Metazoa > Chordata > Testudines > Dermochelyidae > Dermochelys > Dermochelys coriacea. Next base: position 88,743,261 of record NC_050068.2, on the reverse strand, counting down.
GCACTTTTTGCCTGTTTCTCTGCCAATTCATTGCTTACTATCCCTACGTGGGCTGAGAGCCGAGTTATAACTATGGTTATATCCAGTTGTGTCAGTTTGGTTGTTAGCAGTAATATTTCATTAAAATTATCATTTGTGCTGTCAGACTCACCACTGCAAATTGACTGAAGCCCTGAAAAAGGAGTCAGACAGGATAGCGATGGCATTTGGTCACACATTTAAAGCCCAATAATCCCTGTTAGCACATCTGTGAAGACAGATACAAAATTAGTTAGCCTTATGGCTTTTTTGAGTCTGAGTGAGGGCTCAAAGAAAGATGTTTCCACTTTTCCTGTTCTTTTCTCTTTGGAGCCATTGATATATATTTGTAAACAGTGTCTCCAGTTATCACAAATATATTGATTTTCTATATCTTGTATATTTATTAGTCTTCTCCTTTTATTTATTTCATTATGTAATTCAATGTCTACCTCCAGTGGGATGGTTTTCCAGTGATCGAGTATTTTCCCATAGCTATAGATTTTGACCTCTTTCAATCCTTTCTTTTCATTAAATCATTTATCCACTTCTGTACTCTACTTAAATGGGGAGTTTTTATTTTTTGTCTTACCTGGCCTCTACTTAATTTCCAACAGTCTTTATATATTTGCTTTGTGTTCTCATCTTCACTATGACCTAGTACTTTGGCCCAAAAGGTCAAGTCTAAGAGGTTCGTTCAATGAGTGATAGGAATTTCACTGATTGCTATCTGTGGTACACACAAAGGCATAGTAATGAAGGCACTATGTGTGATACGCAGTATCTGTGCTTGGATAGAGTCTAGTTTTCTCAGATTCGTGTTCACTGCTGATGCAAAGGCCTGGCATCCATATATCAATAATTAGCACGTTATATAGCATTGCAACTATATTCTTATCCACGTTTCAGAATGTTCCAGAGATACTTTTAAGTATGTTCATTCTATTTTTGAACTTATATTTAATATTTTTATACGGTCCCTCCATGTGAACTTGTTATCAGATATCATACCTAAGAATTTTTAATTTTTCCCTAATTTATCTGTTGGTCATATAGATATCAGTTTAAATCTTTTTTATTATTATTATTTTATTTTTTAATTTTCCTTGTTGTGAAGATCATTCCCTTAGTTTTGTGTATGGAAAATATGAAACCACATCTGTATTCCCATTCTACACTTCTCTTAAATGAATCATTGATTCTTTTGGAGGCACTTTCAAGGTTTCTGCTTTTGGTGCATATGGCACAGTTATCAGCAAATAATGTGATCCCTATTCCAATACTCATCTCTGTAAGGAGGTCATTTATCAGGATGTTAAAGAGGTTTGGACTAATTACACTCCTCTGTGGAGTTCCACTTGCAATTGAATAAAAGCCCTTTTCTGCTACAAACTTCCTGGCTTTCTAATCACTACCCAACCCCTCCTCATCTGCGTTTCATTATCAATTAAGCAGGGCTTTCTCTCTCTCTCTCTCTCAAGGATCCTGCCAGGTATGTTAATTGGCCTCTCATGGCCACATTAACCCCTTCAGGGCCTGTGATGGGGTGTGTACCCCACACAACTATAAATAAGGTTTTGTGTTCTAGGCTGAATGTGATTAATCTGTCTCTCTTTTCTTATCTGTTGGAGGCAGAAGAAAGTTCTTTATTAGGATGCAGATTGTGTCATTGTTAATGGAAAGCTGCTGTGTGGATGTTACGGTGCAGTTAAGAAGTACCCCATTAACTTGGCATTGTCTTAGTTTTTACTGCTTGCCTATGAATGAGGTTATACTGTCAACCAACCTTAAGCCCTTTTACACAGAGATTTTGTTTATGGACTCATGTTACTGTACTATTTTTTTTGCTTGTGTATTTCATTTAACCTAGTACTTGCTTGTGGCTGTTGCCTTTTCCTAGTTTAGCAACTCAACAGTAGTATTAAGATTGGCAGCATCAATGTACATATAAAAGATTCCTTTAATTTGCAGAGGTGAAGCTGTCTCATTGTAGAACTTCACACATGTGCATTTGTGAGATTATTTATCTATAATTCATGTATAGAAGTTGTTTTTTGTCGCATCAGACCAACTTAGAACATTTATGGTCACTCAGTATTGCTCTAACCTTTAACCTTATACTAAGGTGGGCTTGCATGGTCTAAAAATTTTAGTTAGGATTTATTGCTTAATCAATGACTAGTGGAGCATATATATGAGTATGAATCCTTTCCTAGCCTAAGTGTCCTTCAAGGTGCGGATAACCTTTATAAATGGAACATTGTGGAATCTTGGAACTGACATAGACAAAAATACCAAGAGTTTGTTTACTTAACCTATACTATATGTCAAACTGAATCTTCTTTACCCCTGTTTGATTGTATTATCTAACATGCTCACTTAAGTATCACCTAATACAAATCTAATGGGTGACCTAGCGGGAATCCTCTGTAAAAAGGATTAATAGGTTGGGCTAGATTGACCTCAGCAAGTGAAAGGAGAAATGAAGTACAACTGACTCATGCCTCAACAAATCCATCTGTACTCCCAGAAGGATTCACCACTGCCTCCTGATGGCTTCAGCCCCCACTCTCTCAAAGGTATTTATTTTGTATGTATTCATTTTGATGTATAAAACAATAGGTGTCCATGCTGGATTCTAGGTGCCCTCACAGGATATTAAAATGCCATCACTTGGATTTTCCTGACACAAAATCTTTATTTACTTATTTGTTGGTGTGGGAGACAAAACTGGAATTTTCTTGGGGAAAGTTCTACGTTAGCAAAAAGGGCACTGTGACGGAGTGCTGATTTACCATCGAGGTGCCTCCTGCTGGTTGCTCTGGGAATTAGCTCTGTGCTAGCTCTGGTGGTCGTCAGCAGGTGGTATCCTGCCTGTTGCCTGCTCTGCTGTGCTGACTGGGACCCATGTTGCTCCCTGGCTTGCAGCGTCCTCTTCTGGACACAGCCTTCTAGCTGTGCCCCACTCGGTTCTCTCCCTTCCAGGGCTAATGGCAGTCCTTCGGCTTGCACCTGCCTCAGTGGACAACTGCAACCCAAAGTCTAGCTCCTCACCTTAGGGCAAGTTGAAGTCTGTATTGGTCACACTCCTCCATGGTCAGGTGCAGTTCAAGGGGAAATGGGGGACACAGGCCCACCCGCTACTCTGGGTCCCAACCCAGGGACTCTCTAGTGGAAGACTCTCATCCCTCCTTCTCTCCCCTTGTCCGACTATCTTCCCTGGGCCACTTCCTCTTTGACCGCTTGCACCTTCTCAGCCCCTCTAGTTAGGGGCCTAAGCCTGACAGGTCACAGGCAGGAGCCCTCTCTCTGCTCCTCTGAGCCTGCCCAGCACTGCTCTGTCCAAGGTGTTACCTCCTTTTCTCAGGAACCAGTCCTTCTCCTTTGCTAATCATGGAGAGACTTCCCTCTCCTTTGGCAGCCTTTATATAGGGACCAACCTGGCCCTGATTGGATCTTCACAAGCCTTTGCTGACTGGCTGCTGATCTGCACAGCCTCTCTGGCCTGTACCAGCCTTTTTTCTCATGGAGTGGGGGAAGATGCCCTCCCTCCCCGCACAGGCAGTTTTAATTGGAAAAAATCACTCTTACAAAACCCTTTTGACCAGCTCTAGTTATATACTTAACAAAGAGACATAAAAAACCCATTGAAGTTGGAACAGGGTCTTCATATGGAGTTAGACAATATTTGTTATTTTTTGCATTACAGTATTAATTCTTCAGTCAGAAGAAGGGCCCCATTGTGCTAGGCACTGCTCAGACAAAGGATCACAGTTTCAGACCCTCAAAGCTCACAGTGAAAACAGACAAACTAGAAAAAGCTTTGCAATGGAAATGGAGAGGTGAAATGACCTCCCCAAGGTCATAAAGCAGGTCAGTGGCTGAACAAGGAATTGAAAACAGGTCTCCTGACTCTCAGTCTAGTGTAGATGGCCTGGGCAAGTAGACCACACTTCCTCTCAGTTTTCAGAGCAGATAATTAGAGACTGCATAAGCCAAAAGTAGATATGCTCACATTATGCATTTGAGAAAAAAAAAATGAGATTCTAACTTATTTAGATTTTGAATGAATACATCAATATTTTACATGGAAAAAATTGTTTGGTTTGTGGAGGTGCTGAGAACACAAAAGTTCATTGAATTCAATGGGATCTGCAGGCCATGAGTGGTTACCTAATGTTCAAACTTTTCCTGGGAGTCCACAGCATAAAATTAAAAAACACACTAAACAGGTTAGTTTTAATTGCTTTTTGACTCCTTTCTCATGTGGGGAAAAATGACCTTGGGCCAAGTTTATCCCTCATGTAACTCATTTGCATATATGTATTTACCCCAGGATGGAATTTGAAGGTCCTTTCCTAGCTGGAGGAAGTGGGGAGGTAGGCATAGAGAGTCACTGAAAAAGAAATATTGTTAAGCCATGCAAAATTGTCAGCTAATGATGCCACTTTTCATCTTCTCAGTCTCTTAGAAACATTAATTAAGTAATCCTCCTTGTAACCCTGTGAGGTCAGTGAGTGGTGTTATCCCCATTTTGAGATAGTGGAGCTCAGGCACAGAATGATTCAGGAAAACATTTTCAAATAACAACAAATATTTAGGTTCTGAAATGAGTTGACCTTATTTTCAGTATATTAATCTGAGTAGAAGCCAAGTGGAAGTCAATAAGGGTTGCAGGATTTCAGCATCTTTAAAAATCAGATCTCTTCTATTTAGGTGCCAAAAAATGAAGCATAATTTGAGGCAACCAGGTTTGAAAATAGTGGTCTAGATGACTTATCCAAGGTCCAAATCTAAGTTAAATGATGCAGGATTAGAACTCAAGAGTTTCTGAGTCCAAGTACTGTGTGAGTTAAAAAATGGTGTAAGGATTTAGGACCATACCAACTGTTGTAAATTAGCACAACTCTGTTTCATTCACAAACAAACTTTTATTTCATAATAAAACAGGAGGAGTAACTCTCTTTTTTCCCTAAAATGGAGGAGTCTAGATTTTGGTCTTAGTCACTGAAGTCTGAGTTATTAATTATTATTATTATTATTATTTTATTTATTTGTGGACCCGCCGTGCTAGGGACTGTACAAACGCGGAACAGAAGACTGTTCCTCCCTCAAAGAGTTTACAATGTAAATTCTGTTGTTTTCTGTGTCCTTATTTTCTTGGAGATTAGGCTTTTCCATCAGTGAACCTGAAAGAAATTTCTTCTTATAATGAGACCTGCTAATATCAGCAATCATTTTGAGGAGGTCTTTTGTTTACAGTGTAAGCAAATGGATGCTTCAAACAACTTTAACTTTTGCACTGCCAATGCACTTCACCATAAACATTAACAAAAATAAAAATGGGCAAATAAAAAGCAATTATCTACAAATTAAACAGTGTTTTTAATCATTCTGTACATTTGAAAAATCCCTACTGTGGGAAAAATAAATTTCATTTCCAGATGTCTTCACAGGTTGACTCCAATATGGTCAACACAAAGATTAGCAGAACTATGAATATACAATGGGTCCCTGATGCTGTTGCATGAATCAAGGACATATTCCACCCTGATTTCCTGGATCTTAATTATGCATTTATTGTGGAGGGAATTTTCTCTGACAGTCTCTTTGAAACTCTAAACTGTTTACTGTTCCTTCCAGTTGATGTAGCTGAGAGTCAAATGCATTCATTTTTAAGTTAATAGGTTGAAACTGCTTTCTCATACCATCAATTTTTGAGGGGCAGTGGAGAGACAGAGAGTTATTTCTCATGCTCTTGTGTGAGACTTGCTCATACTTTTTATTTAAGAATCCTCTGCTGCCTCCTTAGGCACAAAAGATCTAACTTCAAAAATTCTGCCTCATTCAGGTTGATTTACTCGCATTATTCATTCCACTTGTATGTTATATCGCTTGTCCTCTGTTCCACTTGTTCCAGAAGTTGGAAGGTGTGTAATGAATGAGGCATGGGACTGCCATAAGAGAAACAATGTGATTAAGGCAGTTTAATGCCATTATGGACAGTAATAAGTCAGCAGGACCAGATGGTATTCACCCAAGAGTTGTGAAGGAACTCAAATGTGAAATTGCAGGTCTACTGATATCTGTAACCTATCAATTAAATCAGTTTCTGTACCAAACGGCTGGAGGATAGCTAACGTGACACCAATTTTTAAAAGGGCTCCAGAGGAGACCCTGGCAATTACGGGCCAGTAAGCCTGACTTCAGAGCTGGGAAAACTGGTTGAAACTATAGTAAAGAATAAATTTGACAGCAGATAGATGAACATAATTTGTTGGGGAATAGTCAACATGGGTTTTGTAAAGGGAAATCATGCCTCACCAATCTACTGTAATTCTTTGAGGGGGTCACTGTAAAAAGTGTATTTATATTTTCCGAAAGCCTTTGACAAGGTCCCTCACCAAAGGCTCTTAAACAAAGTAAGAAGTCATAGGATACGAGGGAAGTTTCTCTCATGGATTGGTAAATGGTTAAAAGGACAGTAACCACAGGGTGGGAGTGATTACTGGACCCAGACTAGAAGGAGACTTATCTGTAAAATAAGCTTACTGGAATGTCTCTGAGGTGAGATTTCATCTGTAATTATTTTCTTACTATATTAGGCATAGACTTGCATGTTTTATTTTATTTGTTTGGTAATTTACTTTGTTCTGTCTGGCATTACTTGGAACCACTTAAATCTTACTTTTGCATTTAATAAAATCACTTCTTACTTATTAATTAACCCACAGTATGTATTAATACCTGGGGGGGCAAACAGCTGTGCATATCTCTCTATCAGTGCTATAGAGGGTGAATAATTTATGAGTTTACCCTGCATAAGCTTTATACCGGGTAAAATGGATTTATTTGGGGTTTGGACCCCATTGGGAGTTGGGCATTTGTTTTCAATTAAGCCTGCAGCTGTTAGGGGACATGGTTCAGACCTGGGTCTGGGTTTGCGGCAGGCTAGCGGGTCTGGCCCAAACCAGGTAGGGCACTGAAGTCCCAAGCTGTCGGGGAAACAGACTCAGGGGGAGTCTCAGCACATCTGTTGGCAGCCCCAAGGGGGTTTCTGTGATCCAACCCATAACACATAGTACACACACATCTGGAATACTGAGTGCAGATTTGGTCGCCCCATCTCAAGAAAGATATATTAGACTTGGAAAAGGTCAGAAAAGAATAACAGAAATGATTAGGGGTATGGAATGGCTGCCATATGAGGAGAGATTAATAAGACTAGGACTTTTCAGCTTGGAAAAGAGGTGATTAAGATGGGACATGATTGAGGTCTATAAAATCATGACTGGTGTGGAGAAAGTAAATAAGGAAGTGTTATTTACTCCTTCTCATAACACAAGAACTAGGGGCCACCAAATAAAATTAATAGACAGCAGGTTTAAAACAAACAAAGGGAAATATTTTCTCATACAACACACAGTCAACCTGTGGAACTCCTTGCCAGAGGATGTTGTGAAGGCCAAGACTATAACAGGGTTCAAAAAAGAACTAGATAAATTCATAGAGGATAGGTCAATCAATGGCTATTATCCAGGAAGGGCAGGGATGATGTCCCTAGCCTCTGTTTGCCAGAAGCTGGGAATGGACGATAAGGGACAGATCACTTCATGATTACTTGTTCTGTTCATTTTCTCTGGGGCACCTGGCATTGGCCCTATCAGAACACAGGATACTGGGCTAGATGGACCTTTGGTCTGACCCAGCATGGCCATTCTTATGTTCTTTTGTAACTGGATTCTATTTCTGGCTCTGCCACAGAATTCCTGTGTGAGGTAGGGCAAGTAAATTACACCAAACACTTTATAAGTTGCCATGATTCATGTGTTCCTCATTTTCTCAATGCCTGATTCAAGAAACCTGGAGACTGATTTGCAGAAGTGCTGAGCATTCACAGTTGCAACTGAAGACAATGACCACTGATCAAACCAAAGTGCTGACAAATGCTAAATAATCAGAAAAATAAATCCATAGATATCTCATTTTGGGTGCTCATAATTGCTGTACACTCCTCCTCATCTCATAGGATTGTTGTGGTGATAGACTGATTAATCTTCTTGAAGCACTTGATTACTGTGGTGATGAGTGCCAAAGAAAAAACCCATGCAGACATTCACAATTTTGTCTTCAGAGCAGAGTTTAAATAAATCAATGTCTATGACTATACCTTGAATGATGAGGATAAAATGAAAGATTTAATAGCTTTTTATTACTGATCACTATGCATCCTGTGTACTGAAAGAGTCAGGGATCTTATGGAAAAGAATGTGTGATCATGTAATTAAAACTGTATCATAATAAATATATATATGAAAGCCAAATTAAGATTGCACTGGCAACCTTAATTCTGTGATTTACTCAATTTTGAGTGCTTAATTTTGCCAACCTAATATTCTTTCAACATAGGTTTTTTGTATGTAATACAGCATTAAGAATGTTTTGATTGTCCAGGTCTCTCGTAGACAAAAACCCTGTTATTGTTATTGTTATTATTATTTTATTAAAGAATGGACTTAAGCAAGTGGAAAATAACTACCAAGTTAGGTTTCAGTGAACGAAGAGAAGAATCAAATGCTGTCCAATTCCATGCTTCAAAAACAGGTTTATGTTCAAATGCAGCACATACTGTAGATTGAAAATTACTTTTCACCATCAAAACTACTATTACGTTGTAATATAGAGAACAAAATTCTCACAATCAAAAAATATAACTCATGAATGAATATTTTTCCTCTTTAAACTGTGATCCCTTTAATCTTCCAAAGAGCAGCAAATTGTCTAGTGAAATAATGTTCTTTGAAAGTAATTATAAGTTGTTAAGAAACCGTTGAACTTAACACAGAACACTCTATAGTATCCACTATACCTATCTGCCTTCCCAATGCTAAGCTACTGTAAAATATATTTGCTATTTTCAGATCTCATGCCCTCATATAGTAAATTATTATTTAATTATGGCCAAAGTGTTTACAGCTTGTCAGATATATACATTATGTAAATCTTTAAAGTAGAGAAATAAATATGTATAATTTGAAGGAGCATAGCACAATGTTTTAAACAATGTCACAATTTACAAGAAGAGACATATTCATCCTTTCCCCGACCCCACCAACTGACCTTTATTTAATTACATTTTCCACCATGTTTCTGTTATCCCTATAATATCTGGTTTCACTTCCTGCACCAGTAGCTCTAGTTCCTCCACTTTGTTACCTAGGCTCCTCGCATTGGTGTACAAACATCTTAATTTTTGCTGTTTGGCCTCGCTCACATTTTGTATCCTATTAGACACAGTCATTCTACAGCCAGTATAACCTATTAGACAGGTATCCACACTGCCCTCGCTCCTTAGATACATTCTCCTACCCACGGCTGTATCCTTTCTTACTTCATCTTCTTCCCTCTCAATGCTAAAATCTGGTGTGGAATTTACCTGGACATCTCCCAACCATCTCTCCCAAATTCCTAGTTTAAAGCTCTCTTTATCAGTTGTGCCAGCCCTCCATCCTAGAAATCTATTTCCCTTCCCTACTCAGATGAAGTCTATCCCGAGAGAACTGCCCTCTGTCCATGAATGCCTCCCAGTGGCCATACATCCCAAAGCCCTCCTTGTAGCACCACTGCCTAAGCCATCTGTTGACAGTCATAATCTTGTCACACCTTTGTTGCCCTTCTCTAGGAACAGGCAGGATCCCACTAAAGATCACCTGAGCTTCAATTTCCTTAAGCTTCTTCCCCAGCCTAGCATAGTCTCCCTTAATACTTTTCAGCGAGAATCTAGCCGTATCATTTGTTCCCACATGAAGGATAATTAGGAGATTCTTTCCCGCTCCCTTTAGGATCCTTTTCAACCTCAGGTCTACATCCCGTATCTTAGCATCCGGAAGACAGCACACCCTTCTATTCTCTGAATCTGCTCTGGTTACAGGCCGGTCTATTCTTCTCAATAAAGAGTTCCCTATCACATAGACCTACCTTTTCATGGTGACAGTGCTATTCTCTAGTCTTTCCCTGTTCCCTCTGGCTGCAAGTTCTTTCCATTCCTATTTTCCCTTATAATCCTCTTCAACCCATCCTGTATCCCCCTGGGTCTCATATTTGGTGTAGTCTCCCTTGACTCTTCCCCTTTTCCTATAGGACTAGCCTCTCTTCTCTTCTTCCTTGCCCTTCCACCTTCAGCAACTACCTGCTGAGCCCCTTCTTCATTTTCCAACTCTGCAAACCTGTTCCTAAGCTCTATTTCTCCTTCACTAGCCCGTCTTTTCCTCTGCCTAGTTCTTCTATCAGAATGCTTTCAATCGTCTCTACTATCGACAATAGATGACATGGAACCAGCTCCTGTCTGAATCTTTAACTGAATTTCTTAGACTTAAATTCAGAGTTTGAGGAGTAGAGGCTTGATTCTATTTTCACATCAGGTTTTTTTTTTAACTTAGTTGTAACTTCCATTGACTTCAGTGGAGAAGATCCTAATTAACAGCAGTGTAACTGAGGGCACAGTCAAGCCTTATGGTTCTTCATTAATTTCATTCATTATATTTCATTTCATTCTCACATAAATGTGCTGGAGTCAGGCACACAAATCATGTTAATAATTAACAGTATTATGCACTTCTACAGTCCCTTTGAGGCTATAAAAGCACTTTACACAAATGTATGAACTATCCTTCAGAATAACCCTCATTCCAGAGATGGGAAAACTGAGGTGCGTTGACATGCAAATGGTCACACAAGAAGAATGTGACAGGGCCAAGACGAGACCACTATGTCCTGACTCCCAGCCCTGTGCTTTAGCCACAAGACCACCACTCACCTCAATAAATGTCTGTTGTGCCTCTAGCATAATGCTAATAAAATGTATTCTTCTGTTTGTGTTTGTTATTGTTACTACTGTCTTCAGACCCATGGCAGCTGTGAATAAAAACCACTATGATGCATGGACTAACTGTTGCCATATATTTATAGTTAACAATGCTATCTTAAATCCTTTATGCTAAAAGATAGCAGAAGTCCTTTGCAATAATACCAATGTCCAAACATCGAAAGCTACGTAAGGTTACTTCTGAGAATGATGTGCTTTTTAAATATATTTCACAGATTATATTTTCATTTCAGATTTGTATACCTTTCCCCTTCAGTGATCCTACACCATTAATAAACATCAAATGCATAAATACTTAAATACTATGTTTAAAATAGATTCATAGATACTAAGGTCAGAAGGGACCATTCTGATCATCTGGTCTGACCTCCTGCACAGCGCAGGCCACAGAATCTCACCCACCCACTCCTATGAAAAACCTCACCCATGTCTGAGCTATTGAAGTCCTTAAATCATGGTTTAAAGACTTCAAGGAGCAGAGAACCCTCCCTCAAGTCAACCATGCCCCATGCTACAGAGGAAGGCGAAAAACTTCCAGGGCCTCTCCAATCTGCCCTGGAGGAAAATTCCTTCCCGACCCCAAATATGGCAATCAGCTAAACCCTGATCATATGGGCAAGATTGACCAGCCAGATACTACAGAAAATTCTTTCCTGGGTAACTCAGATCCCATCCATCTAATATCCCATCTCAGGGGATGTGGCCTATTTACCCTGAATATTTAAAGATCAATTACTTTCCAAAATCCCATTATCCCATCATACCATCTCCTCCATAAACTTATCAAGTAGAATCTTAAAACCAGATAGATCTTTAGCCCCCACTGCTTCCCTTGGAAGGCTATTCCAAAACTTCACTCCTCTGATGGTTAAAGACCTTTGTCTGATTTCAAGTCTAAACTTCCTGGTGGCCAGTTTATACCCATTTGTTCTTGTGTCCACATTGGTGCTGAGCTGAAATAATTCCTCTCCCTCTCCTGTATTTATCCCTCTGATATATTTATAGAGAGCAACCATATCTCCTCTCAACCTTCTTTTAGTTAGGCTAAACATGCCAAGCTCCTTGAGTCTCCTTTCATAAGACAAGTTTTCCATTCCTCGGATCATCCTAGTAGCCCTTCTCTGTACCTCCTCCAGTTTGAATTCATCCTTTTTAAACATGGGAGACCAGAACTGCACACAGTATTCTAGGTGAGGTGTCACCAGTGCCTTGTATAACGGTACTAAAACCTCCTTATCCCTACTGGAATTGCCTCTCCTGATGCATCCCAAAAACCGCATTAGCTTTTTTCACAGCCATATCACATTGGCAGCTCATAGTCATCCTATGATCAACCAATACTCCAAGGTCCTTCTCCTCTTCTGTTACTTCTAATTGATGCGTCCCCAACTTATAACTAAAATTCTTGTTATTAATCCCTAAATGCATAACCTTACACTTCTCACTATTAAATTTCATCCTATTACTATTACTCCAGTTTACAAGGTCATCCAGATCCTCCTGTAGAATATCCCGATCCTTCTCCGAATTGGCAATACCTCCCAGCTTTGTATCATCTGCAAACTTTATTTGCACACTCCCACTTTTTGTGCCAAGGTCAGTAATAAAAAGATTAAATAAGATTGGTCCCAAAACCGATCCCTGAGGAACTCCACTGGTAACCTCCCTCCAACCTGACAGTTGGCCTTTCAGTAGGACCCGTTGTAGTCTCCCCTTTAACCAATTCCTTATCCACCTTTTGATGTTCATATTGATCCCCATCTTCTCCAATTTAACTAATAATTCCCCATGTGGCACGGTATCAAATGCCTTACTGAAATCTAGGTAAATTAGATCCACTGCATTTCCTTTATCTAAAAAATCTGTTACCTTTTCAAAAAAGGAGATTAGGTTGGTTTGGCACGATCTACCTTTTGTAAAACCATGTTGTATTTTGTCCCATTTACCATTGACTTCAATGTCCTTAACTAATTTCTCCTTCAAAATTTTTTCCAGGACCTTGCATACTACATATGTCAAACTAACTGGCCTGTAGTTACCCGGATCACTTTTTTTTCCTTTCTTAAAAATAGGAACTATATTAGCAATTCTCCAGTCCTTCGGTACTACTCCTGAGTTTACAGATTCATTAAAAATTCTTGCTAATGGGCTTGCAATTTCAGGTGCCAATTCCTTTAATATTCTTGGATGAAGATTATCCGGGCCCCCCGATTTAGTCCCATTAAGCTGTTTGAGTTTCACTTCTGCCTCAGATATGGTAATATCTACCTCTATATCCTCATTCCCATTTGCCATGCTACCATTATCCCTAAGATCCTCTTTAGCCTTATTAATGACTGAGGCAAAGTATTTGTTTAGATATTGGGCCATGCCTAGATTATCTTTAACCTCCACTCCATCCTCAGTGTTAAGCGGCCCCACTTCTTCTTTCTTAGTTTTCTTCTTATTTATATGGCTATAGAACCTTTTACTGTTGGTTTTAATTCCCTTTGCAAGATCCATCTTCCTACAACTATAGCACTTTAATAGCAAATGCATTCAAGGTTTGTCTGCCATTTGTTACTTGTTTTGCAACAAAAGATGTGTTGGATCTACAGCTGCTTTTAAACTATCACATATTGTTTGGGCCACTGCTTCTATCTTTTTAATCTGTGTCTGGTCAAGAGGCTGAACCATTTATTTAGAATGAGGACCTTCCTAGTGAGATCCATTCCCGTGACACCGTTGTTAGATTTCTTAAATACATTCTATAGAGGGGTTACACCTTTAAATCCACTGGAATGTCATTTGCAGAAGCACTCAGCATTGGTTCAACTGCTCTCCTTGAAGTAAATAGTAAAATTCCATCCAATTTCAATTGGAGTAGAGTAAAAACAATCCCAAGCGCTTTTGAAAATCCCACCTTAGAAAGCTAAATTTGGTGCAGAATACTTGCTATGCCTGGGTTTGGGGTATTCAGGCTGAGAGAGTTTTGTGGTGTGTGTTTTTAGTCTTGTTCTGTACCTTGACAGGACTACATGTCACCTTGAACTGCATTGTCTGGCTTAAAAAAAGCACATTGACTAGCTCTGTTAACAACCACTGTCCCTGCTTGTGGAAGTTGTGCAGTTACTTGTTCTAGATTAATAAAATTGTTACATTGTTTTATCTACTGGCTTCTTTCTAGTCACCATTCCTGTGATGTCCTGCTCTTTAAATATTTGAGTACTCCACTCCCAGTGTAAAGCTTCATTTTTGTGTTGGTTTCAGTTTTGCTACCTGAACAATAAAGCCAAAACAGCTCCCTGATTTTCTATATCCTTCTCTGCTGGGTCCAAATATAACATTTGTTGGTAAAGAATTTCTGTCCCATGAGTATCCTATGCTGCCTTTGCTTTAGAAGAAGAAAAAGTAAGCAAATAATACTTTAAAAATGGGGATGATTCACCTAGAGGTACAGGGTGACAGACTGCTGCTTTTGCTCATAGAGTCACAGACTTTAAGGTCCAAAGGCACCATCATTATCATCTAATGTGACCTCTTTCACATTGTAGGCTACAGAACCTCACCCAACCACTCCTGAAATAGACCCCTAACCTCTGGCTGAGTTACTGAAGTCCTCAGATTATGGTTTAAAGACTTCAAGTTACAGAAAATTCACGATTTACACTAGTTTAAACTTGCAAGTGACCCACAACCTGTACTGCAGAGGAAGGTGAAACCCCCCCAGGATCTCTGCCAATGTGACATGGGGGTGGGGGTGGGGAATTTCCTTCCCAACCTCAAATATGGTGATCAGTTAAGCCCTGATCATGTGGGCAAGACCCACTAGGCAGATACAAAAGAAAAAATTCTCTGTACTAATTCAGAGCAATCCCCATCTAGTGTCCTGTCTCCAGCCATTGGGGATTTTTGCTACTGGCAGCTGCAAATGGGCCATGTGCCATTGTAGGCAGTCCCATCACACCATCTCCTCCATAAACTTATCATGCTCAGTCTTGAAGCTCGTTAGGTTTTTTGCCCACACCACTCTCCTTGGAAGACTGTTCCAGAACTTCACTCCTCTGATGGTTAGAAACCTTTGCCTAATTTGGAGCCTAAACTTGTTGAAACACAGTTATATCCATTTGTTCTTGTGTCCACACTGGTGCTTAACTTAAATAACTGCTCTCCCACCCTGGTATTTATAGAGACCAATCATATCTCTCTGATGTATTTATAGAGACCAATCATATCTTGCCTCAGTCTTCTTTTGGTTAGGCTAAAACAAGCCAAGCTCTTTGAGTCTCCTCTCAGAAGGTAGGTTTTCCATTCCTCGGATCATCCTGGTAGCCCTTCTATGCACCTGTTCCAGTTTGAATTCATCTTTCTTAAACATGGGAGACCAGAACTGCACATAGTATTCCAGATAAGTCTCATCAGTGCCTTGTATAATGGTAGTAACAATTCTCTGTCTCTACTGGAAATACCTTGCCTGATGTGTCCTAGGACTGCATTAGCCTTTTTCATGGCAGAATCACATTGATGGCTTATAGGGTATGTCTACACTATGAAATTAGGTCAAATTTATAGAAGTCATTTTTTTTAGAAAGCAATTTTATACAAAAAGAAAAGGAGTACTTGTGGCACCTTAGAGACTAACAAATTTATTTGAGTATAAGCTTTCGTGAGCTGTAGCTCACTTCTTCGGATGCATTCAGTGGAAAATACAGTGGGGAGATTTATATACATACACAGAGAACATGAAACAATGGGTGTTATCATACACACTGTAAGGAGAGTGATCACTTAAGATGAGCTATTACCACCGGGAGGTGGGAGAAAACCTTTTCTAGTGAAAGTCAAGGTGGGCCATTTCCAGCAGTTGACAAGAACGTCTGAGGAACAGTGGAGGGTGTGGGGGGGAAATAACATGGGGAAATAGTTTTACTTGGTGTAATGACCCATCCACTCCCAGTCTCTATTCAAGCCTAAGTTAATTGTATCCAGTTTGCAAATTAATTGCAATTCAGCAGTCTCTCGTTGGAGTCTGTTTTTGAAGTTTTTTTGTTGAAGAATAGCCACCCTCAGGTCTGTAATCGAGTGACCGGAGAGATTGAAGTGTTCTCCAACTGGTTTTTGAATGTTATAATTCTTAACGTCTGATTTGTGTCCATTTATTCTTTTACGTAGAGACTGTCCAGTTTGACCAATGTACATGGCAGAGGGGCATTGCTGGCACATGATGGCATATAATTTTATACAATTGATTGTGTGTGTCTCCACACTAATTCACTAAGCACATTAAGTCGGCGGAGTGTGTCCACAGTACCGAGGCTAGTGTCGACTTTCGGAGAGTTGCACTGTGGGTAGCTATCCCACAGTTCCCGCAGTCTCCGCTGCCCATTGGAATTCTGGGTTAAGCTCCCAATGCCTGATGGGGCAAAAACATTGTCCCTGGTGGTTTTGGTTACATGTCATCAGTCGCCATGAAAGCAACAGCAGACAATCGTTTCACGACTTTTTTCCATGCGGGCACCATACTGCTGCCAGCAGATGGTGCATGTACACTCTTTTGTTGAATACTTTTTAAAAATTTTCTTCTGTTGATTTCTAAATCTAAAATGAAGGTCATTCTTAATGTATCCATTTGTTCTTTGCTTGTGAAAAAAATGTAACAGCTCTAGTAGATTTATCTGAATATGGATGGTGTATTTGACTGTCCTTGCTATCAAGTTCCTTTAAGTGCAGCTTTTAAGTATACTGAAATATGATACAATTCTGGGATTGCATTCAGAGTATATAGAAGCCAAAAAATAGCACTGATAGACATTATTTGTATTTACTGGATTTCAGTTGAGTTGCATGTGCACTTAGTAAATGTTGAACATTGACACTTCAATTCGTCACCTCCATTCAGAAATATACAGCACCTTGAAATATTGAGCTCTAAATCAGATGTAGAGTAAAATGTTCAAAAGTACATAATTTTACTAATTGACAATGTATTACTTATACATAACATACCAGAGGAAGGTTGAGTGATAGAAGATTATGGGATCATCCTATCTTTAAGATTAGGAGCATTTTTTTTTGTGGAAAGGAATTGAAAAATATTTTTCTACATTATACAGTAACTTGATGAGGGCATATATCCATTCTTTAAAAAAAGAAAGAGGAAAAAAAGTATTTAATTTAGATAAAACAGCCATCACCAATATCTTCCAATAAGACATATGCTTGAAGAGATAACAAATCTGAAATGGAACAATATCCTCCTGAAACCTTCCTGACTTCACTAAAAACATCAGCGAAATAAAAGGAAAAGCTCATCCTTAGTCATCTACAAATATTTCTTCATCTACAAATATTTTTTCACCTTGATGAAATTTAATATAGATAAGCTAATAAATTCATGGAATAAAGATTTCAATTTAAATATAGTCAGTAAAACCTGCAATAAAGGGTGTGTTAAAAGAAATCTACCAGATTAGAGCAAATTGTTCCATGTAAGAGAAAAATCGTGGTTTCAAGAATGTTTTAAAACAGTCATGTTAGAAATAAGAAAGGAGTCTGCCACAGTCTGCCAACACTCAAGCACACATGTATTCCTTGTTTATGTGAAATGAAGCCAATGGAATTACTCACATGAGTAAGCATAGGCGCCAACTCCATAGCTCCTCCCATTCCCAGCACCTCCCACCTGCCGGCAGCCCTACCACTACTTAAAGTCAGTGTTAAGGGCTTAGACGGGTGTTTAAATACTGCCTGGCCCTTGGCATAGTCCTTCTTCACAGTCGTTGATTTCCTATCTATTGATCAAAATTTCAATATTAGTATTTCTTATCTCTTGGATAAACAATGACTATAAATATTCACTGAGGTCAATATTAATCTCTCACGACCAAAAAAATACCCCCTGTAAACTGAATTATCTGCTGGTGTAAACTGGTGTACATCCACCAGTTGCACCATTTTACATCAGCACAGAATTTATCTCACTATGTTCACAATGTAAGTCACTATCTTCTCAACTATATTCAGACCTCATTGGGCTATCACGAGTACAGGAAAAGCCAATGGAAATATAAAAGAGAAATGCTGGAGTTGTGAGGAAAGGCAAAGTAATATAGTACACATATAATAAAAATGGTTATACCTAAACTGTGTTATAGAAAAAGTAAATGTAAATTCCTATTCAAATCTTTCAGTTTTCCCAATGTCACAAAGATCTTTGTGTGGGGAAATTTGAGCTCCTACGGAATATTAAGAAAGAACAAGAGGTGGTACTTGTGAGGAAAAGCCTCATTGCAAAATCCCAATTCAAATAAAAGCCTATAGTCCAAGATTGTCCTTGACCTTTGTGTGGGTGTAGGGAGGGTGGAGATGGGGCCATAGCTACCCTTCACTTTCATATGAAAGTTCCAGGAATGACCACGGTTCCTGAATTCAGAGGCTTCAGTGAAAGTTTTATCCCAATAAGTACTAGAAACTACAGGATTTGGGCCAATATTTCCAGGTGTCAGGTAATATTTATTCCCCTAAATCTTCTTGTTTTGCACTTGCTAGCTCTTTCAAAGTCAGGATTGGATGCTCATGTCAGCTTTGGCCATCAGTTACACTGAGGGGCACTTACCTGGAGAACCCTTCCCTTTTGTGATACTGAGAGATATTTTGCTTCAGATCAAATTCAAAGAGACAAATATATCATTAAAAAATAAATAAGAATGCTGAAAGCAAAGCATCATTTTTTTTAATCTCAATAAACCCTAAAAATATCCTGAAGGTTTCTAACGCGTTCTCAAAAAACTGAAAAGTACCACTGCATAATTTATAAAGCCTATAGTAGGACTAACTGTGGGCCTGCCTACTCCTCTAAAATTCATCAGATGCTTGTCAGATTGAATTCATTCTGAACCTAGTTCTATGTTGTATGGCTAATAGATAAAACGAAATGTAGCATTTCAAAAAGATATTTTAAAGAATCACTATAAAAATAAGGTCAAAGACTGACTGATAGGGAAAAATTAGTTTAACATAAACAGTATATTGACCAAAGAATAGTACAAAGGAAGGAATAATTAAATGGCAGGAAATCTATTCTGTCTAGAAAACACCTACTATACTGATAAGCTTTGTAGAAAGCAATGCCATTAAAGGTTGTTTCAGCTCTGCATCAAAAGTCATGGAGCTTTTAGGCTGCTCGACCAAGCATTAACAGAACAGAAAAAGAAATATTGACACTGGAGGGGTTATTACTAACTTTATGGATTAAATAAAGTTTTGAGCAAGTCTCTAAGACTGCACGTAAAAATGTCTTAATATTTTGAGCTGGACTGTGAATTTAATCCAAAGTCTTCAGCATGGAGTAAAGCTGAGGGGGAACACCACCCCAGCAGGAGCTCACTTATGGATTGTGCCTCAAGCAGGCATGGCACTTCCTGGAGTTCAGGAAGAGAGAGGCTGCTGGGTGGGTTTAACATATGTAACCTTGCTACTTGGGGCTTACTCTGCCAGCCAGGTAAGAGGGGCAGTAAACCAATACTCCTGCCTGCTCCCTCTGGGGAAGTTAGTGCCTCTGTGCTTCAGGGAGTCCATGTGCATTTTAAGCAGACTTTTCGGGAAATCACCCACTGCTGTATTATCACCCATGAAGCCATGTTTATGGTAGGAATGTTAATGTAGCATAGCCACTGACATATTGTTGTCTAACCATGCTTAGAGCAGATTTATGTGGCACAGTGATAAACAGTCCTGTGAATGGTTGACACTAGCACTTCCACTGGTTTAGAGCAATTGTGGGAGATTTCTCGAAAATCCTCAGAGTAAACAGAACCCTGAGTGCATGAGTTGTGATTGTGCTCCTTCACATAGGAGCAAAGGTTTCTAAGGGAAGGGAAGCTCCATGTTCCTTCCCTCCTCCACTCATTCATTTTATGAGACCAGACATTATCTTGACCAGAATGATATTTGTTTAAAGGCAGCTTTCCTTGAAGGCTGGGATAACATAACAGCAATACAGCTTTTCATGGCCACCAGGAAGTTTAAACTTGAAATCAGACGAAGGTTTCTAACCATCAGAGGAGTGAAGTTTTGGAATAACCTTCCAAGGGAAGCAGTGGGGGCAAAAGATCTATCTGGTTTTAAGATTCTACTCGATAAGTTTATGGAGGAGATGGTATGATGGGATAATGGGATTTTGGTAAGTAATTCATCTTTAAATATTCAGGGTAAATAGGCCAAATCCCCTGAGATGGGATATTAGATGGATGGGATCTGATTTACTATAGAAAATTCTTTCCTGGGTATCTGGCTGGTGAATCTTGCCCATGTGCTCAGGGTTTGGCTGATTGCCATGTTTGGGGTCGGGAGGGAGTTTTCCTCCAGGGCAGATTGGAGAGGCCCTGGAGGTTTTTTTGCCTTCCTCTGTAGCATGGGGCATGGTTGACTGGAGGGAGGCTTCTCTGCTCCTTGAAGTTTTGAACCATGATTTGAGGACTTCAATAGCTCAGACATGGGTGAGGTTTTTCATAGGAGTGGTGGGTGACATTCTGTGGCCTGCGCTGTGCAGGAGGTCGGACTAAATGATCAGAGTGGTCCCTTCTGACCTTAGTATCTATGAATCTATGAATCTATGTTGTATTGACTATTGCATTTTGGCAATGGAAAATAGAGAAACGGTATCTTTTTTAAGGAAAGCTTTCAATTTGCAGAAAATTACAGGAAGAGAAAGAAGTTGCTCTTGCAATATTAATTTTGTCTCTGGTTTTATCCTGTGCCTCTGGTCAAGGCATCTTGTTGAAGTCAAGGTTGTTCAGCACGTACTAGGAGGCACTCAGTAGGATTTGTTTGTAAAGAAGCTAGCACATACATTGTTTTCTTCTTCTCTTTCTCTTTCTCTTTCTCTCTTTCTTTCTCTTTCTTTCTTTCTGTTACTAATTTTTGGAACTGTTCCCCAGAATAACTCCTGACGGTATCAGTATTGGATGAAGTCTGTGAAAAACACTTGTACTGTTGGTATAACTTATTATATCCTCTCTCACTGAAATACCACTTGTACCTAGTTTTGGGAAAATCCGTAAAAAGTTATTGGGCCAGATATAGATGCTGAAGTAACTGAGATCAATCTGAAGCAATTCCAATTATTTCAGTGGAGACACTCTGAATCTATCAGTGCAAGGGAGCTCAGACTCTGGTTCACTATATGATATGTGGCACTTTCCCAACTTTATACACTTCAGTATCCCTCAAAACAGTTGAACTGTGAAGGACATAAATCCACACCGTGTAGAGGTCAAGCACAGGAGTTTATTATGTACAGCACTGATGGAGTGTCCACCTTGCTTATTAGGATCAGAGACACTGTCAATCAGCTGATTACAATGGAATATATGGATTTTCCATGGGTGGGGGAAGTGATGGGGTAGGCAGTCCCACAACCCCCGGATAGGTCTAGCAGCAAGACATGATAGCACAGTAGCTAATGGTCAAAGATTACATAATGTCTCCGCCCATGATCTCAAGTTGACAAATTAACATTTAACATTTAATTAGTACTTTAATAAATGTATTAGTATAAAATATATATGTTGAATTCTGATTTGGGGTCCATAGGAATGAAGTAGCTCCTTTGATTGCCTAACAGATACATATCTAGGGGTAAAAGCAAAGAAACAGTGAAAGTATATAGCAATAAAGATTGTCTATCAAGTTGTTCATTTCTGTTTTCAGGCAGGCATTGATCCCTGGGAAAGGGAGGTGGGAGGAGGCCATATCTTATACTGACATGCTTGAACCTTTCATAAACTCAAGGTTGGATGTGTGGGAAGAACATCTCCCTACAGAAGAAACTAACACAACAGAAACAGGGCTTCTTTGTTCTATTTGCCACTTTGAATAAGACACAATTATTGCCCCCAACATCTGGTGTTTTGCTGACTAGGCATACCCTAGCAAAAGCAAAGTTATCTTTGGTTATTCTGCTTTCTCTTAGCTATTGCTAGGCCTCTGACATCTTGACCAAACTCTGGACTTTGGGCCCGTACATAAATCCATATACCAGGTTATTATATCAACAATGGATTTGAACCCTTCAAACTATTAAGAGAAAACAAATTATGATCTTACTTACCTGGCTTGTTTCCTATGTACCATATCTGATGGCAAATCAGTGGGTCAATGCTGTAACATGAAGCAACACCAGCAACAAAAGAAACATACACCTGAAATATTTGGAATGGGAAAATGCTACTGAAACTTCAGTAAATTACACTGAACTCCCAAGTATTTGGGATATTAACAATTTACTGATTTAATAATTTTAATGGAGATATAGGAGATATATGGAGATATAAGGGCTGTTACAAAGAGGTCGGTGATAAATTGTTTTCCATGTGCATGAAAGGTAGGACAAGATGTACTTGCTTAATCTGGGGGAAAGAAAATTTGGGTTAGATAGTAGGGGAAAAATCTTTCTAACAATAAGGTTAGTTAAGCTCTGGAATAAGAAAAGGAGTACTTGTGGCACCTTAGAGACTAACAAATTTATTTGAGCATAAGCTTTCGTGAACTACAGCTCACTTCATCGGATGCATTTGGTGGAAAATACAGTGGGGAGATTTATATACACACACAAAGAACATGAAACAATGGGTTTTATCATACACACTGTAAGGAGAGTGATCACTTAAGATGAGCCATCACCAGCAGCGGGGGGGCGGGGGAGGAGGAAAACCTTTCATGGTGACAAGCAAGGTAGGCTATTTCCAGCAGTTAACAAGAACATCTGAGGAACAGTGGGGGGTTGGGTGGGGTGTGGGGGAGAAATACCATGGGGAAATAGTTTTACTTTGTGTAAAGACTCATTCATTCCCAATCTCTATTCAAGCCTAAGTTAATTGTATCCAGTTTGCAAATTAATTCCAATTCAGCAGTCTCTCGTTAGAGTCTGTTTTTGAAGTTTTTTCATTGAAGGATAGCCACCCTCAGGTCTGTAATCGAGTGACCAGAGAGATTGAAGTGTTCTCCAACTGGTTTTTGAATGTTATAATTCTTGACGTCTGATTTGTGTCCATTCATGCTTTTACGTAGAGACTGTCCAGTTTGACCAATGTACACGGCAGAGGGGCATTGCTGGCACATGATGGCATATATCACATTGGTAGATGTGCAGGTGAACAAGCCTCTAATAGTGTGGCTGATGTGATTAGGCCCTGTGATGGTGTCCCCTGAATAGATATGTGGACAGAGTTGACAAAGGGCTTTGTTGCAAGGATAGGTTCCTGGGTTGGTGGTTCAGTTGTATGGTGTGTGGTTGCTGGTGACTATTTACTTCAGGTTGGTGAGCTGTCTGTAAGCAAGGACTGGCCTGTCTCCCAAGATCTGTGAGAGTGATGGGTCGTCCTTCAGGATAGGCTGTAGATCCTTGATGATCGTCGGAGAGGTTTTAGTTGGGGGTTGAAGGTGATGGCTAGTGGCGTTCTGTTCTTTTTTTTTTGTTGGGCCTGTCATGTAGTAGTGACTTCTGGGTACTCTTCTAGCTCTGTCAATCTGTTTCTTCATTTCAGCGGGTGGGTATTGTAGTTGTAAGAATGAATGATAGAGCTCTTGTAGGTGTTTGTCTCTGTCTAGGGGTTGGAGCAAGTGTGGCTGTATCTTAGAGCTTGGCTGTAGACAATGGATCGTGTGGTGTGGTCTGGATGAAGCTGGAGGCATGTAGGTAAATATAGCGGTCAGTAGGTTTCCGATATAAGGTGATGTTTATGTGACCATCGCGTATTAGCACCATAGTGTCCAGGAAGTGGATCTCTTGTGTGGACTGGTCCAGGTTGAGGTTGCCTGTGGGATGGAAATTGTTGAAATCATAGAATCATAGAATCATAGAATCATAGAATATCAGGGTTGGAAGGGACCCCAGAAGGTCATCTAGTCCAACCCCCTGCTCAAAGCAGGACCAAGTCCCAGTTAAATCATCCCAGCCAGGGCTTTGTCAAGCCTGACCTTAAAAACCTCTAAGGAAGGAGATTCTACCACCTCCCTAGGTAACGCATTCCAGTGTTTCACCACCCTCTTAGTGAAAAAGTTTTTCCTAATATCCAATCTAAACCTCCCCCATTGCAACTTGAGACCATTACTCCTCGTTCTGTCATCTGCTACCATTGAGAACAGTCTAGAGCCATCCTCTTTGAAACCCCCTTTCAGGTAGTTGAAAGCAGCTATCAAATCCCCCCTCATTCTTCTCTTCTGCAGACTAAACAATCCCAGCTCCCTCAGCCTCTCCTCATAAGTCATGTGCTCTAGACCCCTAATCATTTTCGTTGCCCTTCGTTGTACTCTTTCCAATTTATCCACATCCTTCCTGTAGTGTGGGGCCCAAAACTGGACACAGTACTCCAGATGAGGCCTCACCAGTGTCGAATAGAGGGGAACGATCACGTCCCTCGATCTGCTCGCTATGCCCCTACTTATACATCCCAAAATGCCATTGGCCTTCTTGGCAACAAGGGCACACTGCTGACTCATATCCAGCTTCTCGTCCACTGTCACCCCTAGGTCCTTTTCCGCAGAACTGCTGCCGAGCCATTCGGTCCCTAGTCTGTAGCGGTGCATTGGATTCTTCCATCCTAAGTGCAGGACCCTGCACTTATCCTTATTGAACCTCATTAGATTTCTTTTGGCCCAATCCTCCAATTTGTCTAGGTCCTTCTGTATCCTATCCCTCCCCTCCAGCGTATCTACCACTCCTCCCAGTTTAGTATCATCCGCAAATTTGCTGAGAGTGCAATCCACACCATCCTCCAGATCATTTATGAAGATATTGAACAAAACGGGCCCCAGGACCGACCCCTGGGGCACTCCACTTGACACCGGCTGCCAACTAGACATGGAGCCATTGATCACTACCCGTTGAGCCCGACAATCTAGCCAGCTTTCTACCCACCTTATAGTGCATTCATCCAGCCCATACTTCCTTAACTTGCTGACAAGAATGCTGTGGGAGACCGTGTCAAAAGCTTTGCTGAAGTCAAGAAACAATACATCCACTGCTTTCCCTTCATCCACAGAACCAGTAATCTCATCATAAAAGGCGATTAGATTAGTCAGGCATGACCTTCCCTTGGTGAATCCATGCTGACTGTTCCTGATCACTTTCCTCTCCTCTAAGTGCTTCAGGATTGATTCTTTGAGGACCTGCTCCATGATTTTTCCAGGGACTGAGGTGAGGCTGACCGGCCTGTAGTTCCCAGGATCCTCCTTCTTCCCTTTTTTAAAGATGGGCACTACATTAGCCTTTTTCCAGTCATCCGGGACTTCCCCCGTTCGCCACGAGTTTTCAAAGATAATGGCCAAGGGCTCTGCAATCACAGCCGCCAATTCCTTCAGCACTCTCGGATGCAATTCGTCCGGCCCCATGGACTTGTGCACGTCCAGCTTTTCTAAATAGTCCCTAACCACCTCTATCTCTACAGAGGGCTGGCCATCTCTTCCCCATTTTGTATTGCCCAGCACAGCAGTCTGGGAGCTGACCTTGTTAGTGAAAACAGAAGCAAAAAAAGCATTGAGTACATTAGCTTTTTCCACATCCTCTGTCACTAGCTTGCCTCCCTCATTCAGTAAGGGGCCCACACTTTCCTTGGCTTTCTTCTTGTTGCCAACATACCTGAAGAAACCCTTCTTGTTACTCTTGACATCTCTTGCTAGCTGCAGCTCCAGGTGCGATTTGGCCCTCCTGATATCTTTCCTACATGCCCGAGCAATATTTTTATACTCTTCCCTGGTCATATGTCCAACCTTCCACTTCTTGTAAGCTTCTTTTTTATGTTTAAGATCCGCTAGGATTTCACCATTAAGCCAAGCTGGTCGCCTGCCATATTTACTATTCTTTCGACTCATCGGGATGGTTTGTCCCTGTAACCTCAACAGGGATTCCTTGAAATACAGCCAGCACTCCTGGACTCCCTTCCCTTTCATGTTAGTCCCCCAGGGGATCCTGGCCATCTGTTCCCTGAGGGAAATCCTGGTGGAATTCCATAAGGGCTTCTTTTCCATGGGTCCAGATGATGAAGTTGTCATCAATGTAGCGCAAGTAGAGTAGGGGCATTAGGGAACGAGAGCTGAGGAAGCATTGTTCTAAGTCAGCCATAAAAATGTTGGCATACTGTGGGGCCATGTGGGTATCCATCACAGTGCTGCTGATTTGAAGGTATACATTGTCCCCAAATGTGAAATAGTTATGGGTGAGGACAAAGTCACAAAATTCAGTCACCAGGTTAGCCGTGAAATTATCAGGGATACTGTTCCTGACGGCTTGTAGTCCATCTTTGTCTGGAATGTTGGTGTAGAGGACTTCTACATCCATATTGGCTAGGATGGTGTTTTTAGGAAGATCACCAATGGACTGTAGTTTCCTCAGGAAGTCAGTGGTGTCTCGAAGATAGCTGGGAGTGCTGGTAACGAAGGGCCTGAGGAGGGAGTCTACATAGCCAGACAATCCTGCTGTCAGGGTTCCAATGCCTGAGATGATGGGGCGTCCAGGATTTCCAGGTTTATGGATCTTGGGTAGCAGATAGAATACCGCAGGTCGGGGCTCCAGGGGTGTGTCTGTGCGGATTTGTTCTTGTGCTTTTTCAGGGAGTTTCTTGAGCAAATGCTGTAGTTTCTCTGGAATAGACTTCAAAGGAGGCTTGTGGAATCCCCAGTATAGGAAATCTTTAAAAACATTGGAAAAATACCTTTCAGGAATGTTCTAGGTTTACTTAGTCCTGTCATAGGGCAGGGGGTGGACTTGATGACTGCTTTAGGTCCCTTCCAGCTCTTCATTTCTATGATTCTCTATATATTAATTGTTGAGTACATGCATCTCTTTCTGTAGAATGTGTGTGATTAATTAATTACATTAATAAGTAAAGAATTGAAATAAGGGTCTAAAATACATCATGCAATAAGAATTTAGGCCACAGATCTTTCACAGAATTAGAGAGGTAATTATTCAAAAAAGGTGAACTGTTCTTCAAAATGTTTACATCATACATTAAGGATAAAGAAGTTTCCTTCAGAATTAAGGTGAGCTTGTTCAATTTTTCTATGCACTTGGTATGATCAGTTCAAAGCCTACACATTGGGCTCAATTCTGCAGGGTGCTTAGCGCTCTTGTTCTGATCCAGGACAGCTTTTAAACATGAAAAGGGTGACTGGTCCCATTCACTTTAATAGGACTAATAGCAAGCTTAACATTAACCATGCATTTGATCAGAGGCCAATCCACAACACCTTTTAAGATCTAGCTCTGTTTGAATTTGATACCTTTATTAATGTACCTAGGTATTGATACAGTGTACAATGTAATTCTAGAACAATGCCTTTTTTTTTCTTTTAAATGAGACCTTGAATGGTCATTACACTAACATCAAGGGGCAATTATTTCTTAATTATTTTCTTCATCAGAATATCTGTCTCCTGATTTGGCAAACTGATTTTTGTAATCTTGGTATTTAAAAGATCCAAAACGCACAATTTATTTTTTGTTCAAACAATTGCAATTATCACTGACAACAGAAGATCTGGAGCTAGAAGCCATTTGGCTTCAGAAATGAAAGCACCAAGATCAAAGCAGGCCAGAGTTTCCAGGCATAAAGATGTAAACAGTAAAAAAATATATATATTAACATTGGAGAAATATTTCTCCTTGTAAACATTAAAACATTCAACACATGAAGTGACCTAGATATTAAATGAGTGTACTCATTGACTGCCGGAAAAAATAGTTCAAGTGTGTTCTAATGACTTGAAGCACAAGAAAATGACTGGAAGTTAAGTGATGCTGTGAGCAATCCACATAGCTTAAAGCACTTTATCATCTGAAATGTACTTTATTCCATAATATGCTGCAACTGTATTTTAAATAATTTTATTTTTATTTTTTTAAGTTGAATATAGTGAAACAGGGCAGATTAACAAACCAACAGGTTAAAATCTTCTATTGAAAGAACAGGTACAGCACAGAAAAGGGGGGAAAAAAAACAATCTAACTTCCCTGCCATTTGTGTTTCACATGCAACGAGTTCCACACTAGGCCTGCTGCCCTTTGAGTTATTTTGTAGGCATAAGTCTTCCCACCACCACTCTGATATATTACCATACCTTTCCATCTCCAGATTCCCATCATCTTTCATGATCTTTCATCATCCTTCACCATTCTCCACTGAATCTCAGAGCTGTGATTTAGTACTTAGGCTCAGCCCAGAAGCTAGTGTGGTTCAGTGGATGGAGCACTGGTGTGAAAGTCAGCAGACCTGTAGTCTCTTGCTGGCTATTCCACTCACTGCTTCACGAAGTAATCTGGCTTGAAGTAACAACAACAAACACCAGATACATGGTTTTCATCAGCAGCACCCCTGCTATAAAAATTGTTCCAACATCCCGGTTCTACTGATCTGCTCTGTGACCTTGGGCAAATCAATCTATATCCTTCACTTTCCTCATCTGTACAATGTAGATGATCTTTACCTTTTTAAAGATGTTTTTGTGCTCCACTAATGAAAAAGACTACATGGGCCTTATTCTGCAAGATGTTCAGCACCCTCAATGCCTGTTAAAATCGGGGGGAGTTGTCAATGCTCAGTCCCTTGCAGCATAAGTCAGAACAAGAACAAAGTATTGTAGAAAAACAATGTGAAACCATAGCAGAAATAGTTATTTCATTCACCTATTACAGAATACACCCTGTTAAAATCGGGGGGAGTTGTCAATGCTCAGTCCCTTGCAGCATAAGTCAGAACAAGAACAAAGTATTGTAGAAAAACAAAGTGAAACCATAGCAGAAATAGTTATTTCATTCACCTATTACAGAAATGTTTCTATTCAAGACAATGAGCTTCTTTCATTATGGTGGTTTAAAGGTTTTGTTAAATCTAGAAGCATAGTATGGGAAGTAACTTCTTCCCCCTGCCACTCCTGGAGACAGCATCATCTTGGGTATAATCAAGGTCACACTCATTTAAGCACTAGATAATTCAGGACATTTTATTTGAAAACTGTTGTGTAAAAATATCTTTAAATTATAAGGCAAATAATAATGAAACATTCTGTATCAGCAACTATCAAATTCATGTGAAAAGTTTGTTAACTTGTGTTAAGGCTCCTTCCCCTCTCTGAACTCTAGGGTACAGATGTGGGGACCTGCATGAAAGACCCCCTTAGCTTATTCTTACTAGCTTAGTTTAAAAACTTCCTCAAGTTACAAACGTTGCTTTGTCCTTGAACCCTATGCTGCCACCACCAAGCGTGTTAAAGAAAGAGCAGGGAAAGAGACCACTTGGATACATCTTCTCCCCAAAATATCCCCCCAAACCTTACACCCCCTTTTCTGGGGAAGGCTTGATAAAAATCCTCACCAATTTGCATAGGTGAACACAGACCCAAACCCTTGGATCTTAAGAACAATGAAAAAGCAATCAGGTTCTTAAAAGAAGAATTTTAATTAAAGAAAAAGTAAAAGAATCACCTCTGTAAAATCAGAATGGTAAATACCTTACAGGGTAATCAGATTCAAAACATAGAGGATCCCTCTAGGCAAAACCTTAAGTTACAAAAAGACACAAAAACAGGAATATACATTCCATTCAGCACAACCTGTTTTACCAGCCATTAAACAAAAGAAAATCTAACTTATTTCTAGCTAGATTGCTTACTAACTTTTTACAGGAGTTCTGAAGAGCATTCCTGATCTGTTCCTGGCAAAAGCGTCACACAGACAGACAGACCCCTTGTTTCCCTCCCCACACCCGCTCCAGCTTTGAAAGTATCTTGTCTCCTCATTGGTCATTTTGGTCAGGTGCCAGAGAGGTTACCTGAGCTTCTTAACCCTTTACAGATGAAAGGGTTTTGCCTCTGGCCAGGAGGGATTTTATAGTTCTGTATACAGAAAGGTGGTTACCCTTCCATTTATATTTATGACAACTTGCTATAGACATTTTTGTGTATGTGAATGAATGGATAATTTAACTGTCCTTATTTAACACCGTTGATTTAATTGTTTGATGCCACATATCCATTGCCTGCAGCACACAGAATTGCTCTGAACCTCAATTCAGCTTCTACTCTGCTCATGCTTGCATTTATTTGTAGACCAAATATTGACACTGCAATTCAGTATCTGGCCTCACTATACACACTTATTGGATTTGCTCAGCTGGGGTTCTGAAGTGTACATAACCCGGGCACTATCCATTAACCACTTATGCTTTGCATGGAGCCAGTATGACAGGATTGTCAACATTATGGGATCAGCAGTCACTTAGCTAGATGCTGCCGCCACCACTTGGGAAGCCAATGCACCTGAGACCCAGGGAAAGTTACAAAACCTTTGTTAAAATGATAAATCCCACATCTCCTGTTTTTGCCACTCATTTGTGCCAATTACCTAGTTTCACTGTCCCACTTTTAGTGAACTCTGGCACCAAAATCCCCCCCCATTATCTATATGTACCACATTTGAAAGCTGTGACATAGCATGCAAAACATTCCAATTCAAGTCAGAGAAGAACTTTAACTCTCAATTTGCTAGAGGTGTGATTCAAAACCCATTGAAATAAGGGGAAAGGCTTCCATTTTATAATGCTCCTCCTCCGAAATACAGAAATAGTGTATTAATCCTGTCATATTTGTGTATAACTGTTATTTCTGTAAGATTTGTATGTTAGCTTTTTATGTGGCAATAAAATATATTACTTAAGAACGGCAATACTGGTTCAGAGCAATGGTCCATCTATCTCAGAATCTTGACTTCTGACACTGGCCAATGCCAGATGCTTTAGAAAGAATGAACTGAACAGCACAATTATTGAGTGATCACCCCCTGTTGTCCAGTCCCATATTCTGACAGTCCAAAGTATGGGAATGCCCAGAGCGTCTTGGCTAATAGACATTGATAAACTTATCTTCCATGAACGTATCTAAGGCCTGATCTACACTGGAGAGGGGGAATCGATCTAAGTTATGCAACTTCAGCTTCATGAATAACGTAGCTGAAGTCGATGTACTTAGACCTACTCACCGCGGTGTCTTCACTATGGTGAGTCAACTGCTGCCACTCCCCCATCAACTCTGCCTGCAGCTCTGAGGAGCTGGAGTACAGGAGTCGATGAGAGAGTGCTTGGGGGTTGATTTATCACGTCTAGACTAGACACGATAAATCAACCCCCTCTGGATTGATCGCTACCTTCTGATCTGGCAGGTAGTAAAGACATACCCTAATTCTTTTTTGAACTCAGTTTTACTTTTGGCCTCCATAACAACCTCTGGCACTGAGTTCTTCAGGTTGACTGTGTTTTGTGTGTTTTAAACCTGCTGTCTATTAATTTCACCGGGTGACCCTTAGTTCTTGTGTTATGTGAAGGTGTAAATAATACTTCCCTATTCACTTTCTGCACACCATTCATGATTTCATAGACCTCTGTTATATCACCCCTTAATTATCTCTTTTCTAAGCTGAATAATCCCATTCTTTTTAATTTCTCCTCATATGGAAACCATTCCATACCCCTAACTATTTTTGTTTCCCTTCTTTGTGCCTTTTCCAATTCTAATACATCATTTTTCAGATGGGATGACCAGAACTGAACATACTGTTCACAGTATGGGCATAATATGGATTTATGTCATGGCATTATGATATTTTCTGTTTTATTAGTTATCCCTGTCCTCACATTCTGTTAGATTTTCTGACAGTTGCTCCACATTGAGCAGGTATTTTCAGAGACCTATCCATGATGAGAAAGAGATCTTTTCTTGAGTGGTAAAGGCTCATTTAAAGTACATCATTTTGGGGGTTATTTATTTTTTCAAATGTGCATTACTTTGCACTTAAAAACACTGAATTTCATCTGCCATTTTGTTGTCCCGTCACCCAGTTTTGTCAGATCTCTTTGCAGTCAGCTTTGGACTTAACTGTCTTGAGTAATTTTGTATCATTGAAAATTTTGTCCCCTCACTATTTACCCCCTTTTCTAAATCATATATGAATAAGTTAAACAGCCTAGGTCCTAGTATAAATCATTGGAGGACTCCTCTATTTTATATCTTTCCACTGTGAAAACTAACCATATATTCTGACCCTTGGTTTCCTATCTTTTTACCCAGTGTTTCTCAGATGTAGTCTCCATGGCCGTGTGCAGCAACTAGGAGCTTTTCTTGCGGCCACAGTCTCCTGGGCAATGGTGGTGGTAGCGGTGTGGTGGTGAGTGGCAAAGTAGCAGCCCCTCTCTGTTGCTCCTGGATGCACCACCTTAGTGTTGGTTGCTGGGGCTGCCAGGAGGAGTTGGACTTGCCCCCCACCCCAGCCCGAGATACCCCAGGCACAACGTTGGAGGAGCAGGCAGGCAGTGAGTTCCCCACCTTCCCAAGGGCAGTGGGGTTCAGGCTTTGGGATTCAGCTCTGGGGAGGCGGGACAGCAGGCTCTGGCCATGGGACTTCAGTCTCCAGCCCTGGGATCCGGCTGTGTGGCAGCAGGCCTCAGGCTCCAGCTGCACAGCTTTGGGCTCCATTCCCATTCCCTGTCCCCCATCCATGGGGATTCAGGATCTGAACACAGGGCTTCAGACTCCAGCTCCCAAGTATTTTAGGAAAAAATATGAGAGTGGCCACCAGCAGGAGTTGGAAGCTGCAAAAAGCCTGGGAAACAAGCAGGAAGAAGTGGAAATCCTGGCACAGTCAAGGAACTAAGATGTGATTAGAATAACAGAGACTTGGTGGAGTAACTCACATGACTGAAGCATGACTATAAGATGGATAGAAAGCTGGCTATATCGTCAAGCTCAACAGCGATTAACGGTTTGATGTCTAATTGGCAGCTGGTATCAAGTGGAGTACCCCAGGGTTCCGTCCTGGGATCAGTTTTGTTCAACATCTTCATTAATGATCTGGACGATGAGATGGATTGCACCCTCAGCAAGTTCGCAGGTGACACTAAGCTGGGGGGGAAGAGGTAGATACACGAGAGGGTAGGGATAGACTAATTGGAGGATTGAGCTAAAAGAAATCTGATGAGGTTCAACAAGAACAAGTGCAGGATCCTGCACTTAGGATGGAAGAATCCCATGCACTGCTACAGGCTGGGGACCGACTGGGTAAGCGGAAATTCTGCAGAAACAGACCTGGGGATTACAGTGAATGAGATGCTGGATATAAGTCAACAGTGTGCCCTTGTTGCCAAGACAGCTAACGGTATATTGGACTGTATTAGTAGGAGCATTGCCAGCAGATTGAGGTAAGTGATTATTCCCTTTATTCGGCACTGGTGAGACCACATCTGCAGTATTGCATCCAGTTTTGGGCCCCCCACTACAGAAAGGATGTGGACAAATTGGAGAGAGACCAATGGAGGGCAACAAAAATAATTAGGGGGCTGGGGCACATAGCTTACAAGGAGAGGCTGAGGCAACTAGGCTTATTTGGACAGCAGAAAAGAAGAGTAAGGAGGGATTTGCTAGCAGCCTTTAAGTACCTAAAGGGGAATTCCAAAGAAGATGGAGCTCGGCTGTTCTTAGTGGTGTCAGATGACAGAACAAGGAGCAATGGTCTCAGGTTGCAGTGGGGGAGGTCTAGGTTGGATATTAGGAGAAAACTATTTCACTAGGATTGTGCTGAAGCAATGGAATGAGTTACCTAGGGAGGTAGTGGAATCTCCATCTTCACAGGTTTTTAAGGCCCAGCTTGACAATGCCCTGGCTGGGATGATTTAGTTGGTGTTGGTCCTGCTTTGTGCAGGGGGTTGAATTAGATGATCCAAGTGCTCTTCCAACCCTAATCTTCTATTATTCATGATTCTCTGAAGCCACCAAAAAATTTGTCCTGAGATCCCCTGTTTTAACCAGTTACTGATCTAGGAGAGGATCTTCCCACTTAGCCCATGACTGCTAACTTTGCTTAAGTGCCTTTGGCATGGGACTTTGTCAAAGGCTTTTTAAGAGTCCGACTACACATCTGGAATTCAATTAATTGACAATGATAACATATTAAAACAATTTTCAAAGTTAGTAAATACATTCTATTGAATTCATATGGATTTGCTCCTTTGTGTCCCCTATTCTCCACAGGGGTTTATTTCCTATCATGTGGATGGGCTTAGAATCATGAACTTCTCTGCAGGGTGGTCAGCAGACTCAGCAGAGCCTTGAGAGCTGCACAGGGGCCCCATCAGTGCCTAAAATTTCTGAGCATATTAACTAAGGCCTTGATGCACCCAAATAAATAGGCACCTAACTCCCAATTCAAAATTAAGTGCCACTGAGATCCTGAAAACCCCTGTCCAACAGCCACCTAAAACCCTTCCATGCCTAAATTTGTACTGTAAAAGTCCCCTAGGTGCCTAGTTTTCAGCCTCTGGGCATTCACACAGGGACTCTGTCTAGGCACCCAGGTGGCTATCACATGCCTAAGCTCCAGCAGTATCCTCAGACAAGGAGAAGATGGTTGTTCCCTGCAACTCTCTTTTCTAACTCCCACAAAATGGCAGAGGGACCAGGGGGATGCAGCTGTGGCTTTTCTTGTAACATTTAGCCCTGAGGTTAGGGAACTAACCCAGAATGTAAAACTCCCTGGTGAAATTCTCCCTTACTCATCTGTCAGAGAGTGGAATTGTACCAGACCACCTTGTGTGAAATTAGACATGAACCACCACCATTCTTGCAAGAAAGGGCTTAGGCAGCCGGGAGAGGGTTAGTCACAAATGCTTAGGTACCTCCAGGAGAGGGTTCCTGGCTGTAGATCTCAAGCAGAGATAGGTACCTCCCTTCATCCCAGATTTTAGCTCCAACCCTCTCAGGGAATTAGGTGCTTAAGATGTAACCCTCTCTTCAGCATCTACTATTGGGTAATTTAGATGGCCTAATATGAATTCCATTATCATGTGCCCTTCTCCCCATGGATTGTATAGGGAGCCTGGGCACTTAACTCAGACTTTGTGGATTCTACTGGGTGGGTAGGCACCTAAAATATAGCTACTCTGGGTTGCAATGATCCCTTTATAGCTGTGAGCCTAAACTGTAATAGAAAAAAATCCAAAATTTTATTTCAACCAGCCCTAAGATTGTTATGACTTGAAATAAATGTGAAGAAGCTCAAATAACAAGATGTTGCCACTAAACAATTACTCCTAAAGGAGTACTTGTAATTCAATTACTATTATATGCTTCCTGGAATAATTGTAACTAATTCTATTTATAAACCGGCAGTGGATTGTTATATGTAATCTCCACATTAAGAAACCATTACCCAAATGTAGCTCTCAGTAGTTGCACTTGTAGACTGCAGTTTGTCCTCTTGGAGTTCCCAGATAGTTTTATGCAATTATTTTTTTGTGCAGAAGGACATCTCAAGTGGAGTACTATAATGTTCTATTATGTCATCCCTCCTGTTCAGTGTACAGGTGAGGACAGTAGATGAAACAGTGGTTTGATTTTGGTTGCAGTGTTGATGACACATGATTTTACATCTCCATTCCAGTCAAACTGAGCTGTGTGTTTGGTATTTCGATGGGAGCTAGTTTACTGATGATTGGTCCAGACAAGTTGGAGATGGTGATGGCTGGCTGGAAGAAATAACCAGAATGTTTTGGTGAGATACTTTTATTCCCTCAGATGAGGGATATGTTTGATTTGCTGTTGTTAAGCAATCCAGTTTGAAGGTTATGTTGGATCTTCGGCTGCTACTGGATTGTATTGTCATCACTCACAATGCAGTTGTGACCTTTTGCTTTTAGACATGGATGACCTCAGTTATATGTGTCATTGTCACCTCTAGATTGGACTGTTTATAATGTGGTCCCTCATGGCGTTACTCTCAAGTACGACTTGGAAACCTAGATGACTTTGGAATGTAGCTATTTTTATCACTCAGCAGGGTTTCTCACATGATACGTTACCCTTGTGCTCCATTGATTTACATGCTCCACTGACTGTTTACTTCTAATTAAATTCTGGGTGTCTTCATTCTATAGGTACAGATATAGTTTAGGTCCTGGATGCCAAAGAGGTACTTACGTTATGTATTCCACCCTGAGAGGGATCAGCTGATGTTCTCTTTTTGACAATTGTAGTGTTCAATGTCTGGAGGCTATATGCAGTGCATTTATGTAGATGACGCTCAGCTCCAGGTATTTACTAGGAAATTCATTTCCCTCATTGGTCTAATAGAGTCTAAATCTGTTGAGCTTTTTAAGAATATTGTAGGTCCTATCTGTTTACTACAATATGGCTTACCTGAAGGATGCATGGAGGAGAGTGAGTTGAGGAGTTCTTTTGGGGTGGAAGTCCTCTGTCAGTCTATTGATATTTTCTTTTTAAATATTTATGTAAATATGTTTAGCAGTTGTTTGACAGGCACATTTCACAAACTGAAAAACTAATACAAATACATTTTAACATTAAAAAATATAACCAGTCTCCCACAGAAATTGCAGCTACAACACGTAGAAATTGTTCCCCTTCATTATTTGAAAGAATTATCCTTCCTTTCTTGCAGCTGTCACAGTTCAGGGCAACTGCACCTGTATTTCCCCTCAGTTGTCCACAAGGGTACCCAGTCTCAGGCTTCCAGCTCCCTAGCTAACAAATTTATTAGAGCATAAGCTTTCGTGAGCTACAGCTCACTTCATCGGATGAAGTGAGTTGTAGCTCACGAAAGCTTATGCTCTAATAAATTTGTTAGTCTCTAAGGTGCAACAAGTACTCCTTTTCTTTTTGCGAATAAAGACGAATACGGCTGCTACTCTGAAAGCTCCCTAGCTGTTGCCTTTCCTGAGTGGAGATACGTCTCACTCCCTTCTCACCGGGGTATTTCCAAGCTGCATAGTTTCCATGCTTCATAGAGACAATCTGCCCAAGCTCACCAGCTTGCTTTCTCTTCGGAGATGGTTAGCAAGTTTAATTGGTACCATTATAAATTACCATACAGTCCTTTCTATGCAAGCCTCTTTTATTCTTAAGGTAAAATCACTACAGAGAAAACATTAAAAACAGCAAAAGAACCTTTTTGCATGCAAATAAACTTACCATCCCAACTCTAACATGAACTTTAGCAAGATCAGTCCTTCATAGCTCCATCCATGGGGTTTTCTGTGTAGTCACAAGTTCATCACAGTTTCAGCTCTGAAAAAGCACTTTCATAATATGTTTAGTCCACCCTTTGTACTGTTCAGGCATCTTTGATCTATAGTGTCTAGATGCAGGTAATTAGTAGACCATGAGTTTTCCTCTCTAGGGTGTAGCTTCAAAAAGGTGGATTCGAAGTGGTTCATTTGATTTCTTCTCAACCCTCAGGTATTTACTAGGAAATCCACTTTACGTTTATTGTTCCTTTGAAGTTCCTAGTATTTACATTAGTCAAGCCCCTACAATAACATATAAACAATTGCATTTTAATAGAATGGACCAAAAGTTTTTAAACCTAATTCACAAAGGTTTAACATAATTCCATAAGATATAGCAGGATACCATCAGTCTGTCATAGCAACTTGAAGTTCTGTTGTATTAACTTTATTCTTCAATTCTTCTTCCCCGTCTCCTCTTCTAGCATTCTTCTCCTAGAGCATAATAAATGCAGCAGTAAGTCCTGGCCTGTAGCCTTGTCACTGTGATCCCATGTCCTGTTTTTTTTTCTTTCTATTTCACAGTTTTAATCAATATTTTACTTCTTTTCTAGTAAAGATGGGCCACATTAAATTTCGACAATTTATGAGAAGCAAAGTTGAATGTACAACACTCACTACGCTCTGATTTTACATACTTATTTTTGGCTGCAATCTAGTAGTTCATAACTCTTGTGACTTTTTGAAGTTTGTTATTGGTCCCTAAAACATTATTTCAAGTGGCATTTATTAACTGCATGACAATTTAATGTCATCTGAAGCACTACATGCATATTTGACTTCTGGTTCTATGTATTGCAAACTAGTGCATATTTTTTAAAAGTTATCATTTTTTTTCTCATTTTTTACCTCCAATAATCTCTCCCAGTGCAATGTTTTTCAACTGGGTAGGAATGTTTCTATTTTTCTCATCCAATATTTCTATTTGTAATTTTCTGTTAGCAGATATGGAATTCTTGTCTCCTTGCATCTTTTGAACAAAATACAACTTTAATGAATCCAAATACTTTATTAAGACACAATTACTGCATAAAATATGCAAATACCCTTGAGAAACCAGGATTAATATTTTTGTGGGTTTCTTTATCTCCACAAACAGACTTCCACCACTTGAACTAAAGGCAACCTCCCCTGTCTATAGTTCACACTAAGATCCAAAGTCTCTGTGGGCCAGTCACTAGATAGCAGCATGAGCAAGCACAAATCTAGTTAATCACAATACACATGCTCAATGTATAAGGCCAACATTGATGCTGATAAGAATTTGTACAAGTACATGGATTATATATCTAATAGAACAGTGTATAAAATTGTTTAAATGAGATGATTCTAATACCCTTAACAGCTGCATTTACTTAAGACAACAAGCATATAATTTTGTCATTTCAAAACCTGTCTCTAGAATTTACACGCTCTTGTTTCCCTTAAAAAAAAAGGTTTATTCACCACATTTGTACATACTGTTGCCCAAAACAAAGCTATTCACCCTTGGAGCCCAAGATGTAACCAAAGCAATGTATTAACTCTGCTAATAATATGTACTAATTAAAATTTTGGCCCATTTGAGGAAAAGCTTTTGAGAATATTTCTGCACCATGACAACCAAGTGCATTTCAGTCCATCTGATAATACCACATCATTAATACACTAGCTGGTTAAATGCTCTTCAAACATTTGCTTCCAAGTGCTAAAATGAATTTTCAGTTCATCTGGGAAACTGATTATAGCTTAACTGTTTAGCAGCCATCATTTGTGCCATTATATTGAGTAGCCTAAGCATAATATAATAGGTACAAACAGCATTTTCTTCCAAATATAGAATTAACCACATTGTTAAAAAATACATGACTTCCTGGATTTTCTATTTGCTAACATTTAGTGCCATGTTAACTTTAAAACAGCTGTGACAAGTAATCAAGCCCCATGACTGAACAGGTAAAATTGGAACTGCTTATCCTTTCAGCAGATGAGATTAGCAGTTCCAATAACAAATGGTGGATGGGTACAGGGAAATAGTCAAAATAATAATTGGTGCAAATCACTTATGGGACAGTCCTTGAAAAGTCACCATTGGCAGCAGTTACTAGACAGTTAAATATTGGGGGGAAGTGTGGTATCTAACACACAAAGCTCTGGTAACTATTCACTTTTTCAGAGAAACAAATGCAATTTACATTTGTTTTTTATTGTGTTGAGAAGTTATATTATATAGTTTCTTTTCATTTAGTGGGATCTCTTTTTGTGGGGGGGGGGCAGCAGAGATGGATGAGACACAGGAAATGGTTGTGAATTGTGACAGAGTTTTTGTTTTGGAGAGAGTATTAATAGAATAACAAAAAGAAAGGACATTTAATCTGCAAAGGAGACAGTTATTTTTGGTAAAAAAGCCTGCAAAGTAATTTCCTTTTGAAAAGAGCCAAAGAAAACATTTAGCCCTTAAATTAGCTCTCCCCAAAGAAGCTGATTAGCTCACATGATTTACAGTAGTGTCCTCTTTCCATGGAGCAAAATGGCAAATTTCACAGGACAATGATAAATATTAAATGATAGATATATTTGCGAACATACCTGAAAAAAGAAATTAAATTTCCACTCACATTTTAAATATTTAGAGTTTTGCTTTGTTAATGATATTGTTTTCTCTTGTGGATTTAAAGGAAAGGTTCAGGGCTCCTTTCTCCTAAGTTCTTAAGTCCCCCCACACTCCTCATTGTCTACTTCCCTGCTAATGAATGGCTTACCCTCCTGAGGCAACTACAGTTAGAAAAGATCATTGGAATCAGTAGAAGGAAGAGTAAAAAAGAAAACGTAGGTAATTTAGGAGAGAATAATTGGGCCTTCAGAAATAAGTTTTGGATTTTCTTTTCTCTTAAACCTCTATGTATGGTGGTGGTCTTTGTTTGCCCTTCAGTTTTTTTTCTGTAACGGTCTGCAGTTTCAGCTTGAGAGAGTGCAATAGCAGGCCGGCTGCTACCAGATAACCCATACTAGCTGCCTACTACATTCTCATTGCCTCACTTAGATTATCACATCTAGGAGGATATAATTCAAGTGGAATGTTCATAAAATGCTGTCATAGCTCCTCATTGTTGCCATTTCCCCTTCATCTGCATGGGTCTGAGCATCTTGCCACGAGCTGTGGATATCCTTAAAGTAACTATGAATGGGGACATGCTATTAGCATACTCTGCTAATTCTCCTCCTCCATGTAGTTATGGACATCTGCTTTACTCTGCATTGTGTAGGAAGATGGGAGCACATGACCGACCAACCAGCTGAGTATGGACAGATATTCATATAAAATAAGAACTTATCTAAGCTTTTGCACAAATTTGAAACTGATCTCAAACATTTTTTGAGCTTCAGAAGAGTGTGGATAACTTTTTTATTAGTTTTCAATTTTATGAGTCTGCTGTGATTCTCGCAAAGGATATTGCAAAGTTAGAGAATGTTTAGAGAGCAGTGAAGAGAACAACTAGAGATATGGAAAACTATCATATGAAGAGTGATTGAAATGATTGGGATTGATCCTTAAATCGGAGACAAATAAGAAGGGACATGATAAAAGCACATAAAATAATGAATGGAATAAAGAAAGTAGATCAGGAATTTCTGTTTTCTTTCTCATAATGCAAGAACGAAAGGTCGGACATTCAATGAAACTGATTGGAAGCAGATCCAAAACTGATAAAAAATAAATATTTTTTCTACACAGAACATAATTAGATTACGGGATTCATTACTTAAAATATGGTTGTGGCCAAGAATTTAGCTAGATTCAAAAGAGGATAAAATATTTATATGAATAACAAAAATATCCAATTATAATAATTAATGTTCATAAAAAGTATTAGAAGAGAGACCAAATCTTATGTTTCAGTTTTTACACCAATCTCTAACTGTTAAGGATTAAGATTAAACCATCATGGTGGCCAGATTACTCCACATTTTCCTACTCTGGCACATTCCTCTGAAGCAGCTGTTACTGGTCACTATAGGAAATGGTATAGACCATGATATGATCCAGTAAGACAATTCCTATGTTCATGGATTCATCTGGAATGGGCCATACCATCATATTATAAATAAAGGTTATTCTCAGCATTGTAACTTAGACCAAACTAGAAAATGATGGAAAAATCATCAGAAAGGTCAATATTGTGGGATTTTCCAAGTGAAGTGTCACAGAAACAACTTCAATAGGTAACCAAAGTTTTGATACTTATACAAACTGGACCTTAATGGTCTAAAATCTTGAGGTCTTACACCAGTTTCACAAATCTTTGAGTGTATTTTTCACCACTATTGAGTAAAAGGTGTTTCAAACCTTGTTTATCTCTGCTTTAAATTTGTCTCTTTCATTCTCCTAATCTTCAGATGCAATTCATATTCAGAGTTTTCTAATACTGTCATGTGGTGATGAGAAACCATTTCAAAATTATTCAGGAAAGAGAGTAATATCAGATATTTTGGCAATAATATTGGGATTTACCAATGTTGATCAAAATGATTGTATAGGTTTAAAAATTCTAAAAAGCCAATACATTAGTTTTAAGTGTCATGTAAAACCAGACAAACAAATAATGCTTTGGAATGGCTATCATCAAAGAATTAGATCACTTTGTTCATTTTTCTTTACAGCATTTCTTACGCACACTACCCCAAACAGATAATAGACCAAATCAGTAATAGTATTAATAAACTATAACTTATAAATTTAAAATTTTTCATTCAGTCACTGCAGCTATTTTGGCAGCATGACTGCTGGATCTGGCCTTGTTATTGATGGATATAGAGTAGTGCAGAGATAATATATTCTGTGCTGGAGGGAAAAGCTTTCTCCATGATTAGTTTGGTGGTATTCCTGGCCATTTTTTTTTAAAAAATAATCACACTGTATAAAGATATTTTCAATTTTAAAATGGAACAATACAAGTATCTGACCAGTTGAGAGTATATATTAAGAACTGGTTAGACAAACACCTGTCAAGAATAGTCTAGTTAAACATAATCCTTCCTTGAATGCATAGGACCTAGATGACCTATTGAGGTCCATTCCAGACCAACACATCTGTAATTCTATATATGTGCATGTATTGTTAGGTTGCAAAAGAAAGTGATTTGGCCAAGCTCATTCTGGATTCTGTTTATCAACATCACAAAATTTAGAGTACCTGGCAATGTTTGCTCAACACAGTCCCAAACTGGAATGGTTGGGTGTGTTGTTCAGGATTAAAATGCATTGACTGAGCTGTCCGGGTTCCCTCCCCACTCTGAACTCTAGGGTACAGATGTGGGGACCCGCATGAGAGACCCCCTAAACTTATTTCTACCAACTTAGGTTAAAAGCTCCCCAAAGCACAAATTCTCCCTTGTACCTTGGATTAGATAACACAGACACCA
This sequence comes from Dermochelys coriacea, assembly GCF_009764565.3. Taxonomy (NCBI): domain Eukaryota; kingdom Metazoa; phylum Chordata; order Testudines; family Dermochelyidae; genus Dermochelys; species Dermochelys coriacea. The sequence continues at coordinate 88,700,853 of NC_050068.2, read as the reverse complement.
CCAAGTGATTTAGACAAACTCAGGGAAAGGAGCACTTGGAGTTCCTACTCCTCCCTAATATCATCCGAAACCTCCACACCACCTTTCCTGGGGAGGTTTGAGAATAAACAAGATGAGCACAGACCGACCTTGGGGTTTTTTACGACACTAAAAAAAAATACCCAATCAGATTCTAAAAAAAACAGAACTTTATTAGAAAGAAAAAAGGTAAAAGAAGCACCTCTGTAAAATTAGAATGGAAGATAAGCTTAAAGGGCAATCAGATTAAAAAACACAGAGGATTTCCCTCTGGGCCAAACTTTAAAGTTACAAAAAGAAAACCAGGAATACACCTTCCTTTCAGCACAGAGAAAATCACAAGCCAAAACAAAAATAAGCTAACACATTCTCTTGCTAGTACTTTCTAACTTTAATGGAGTTGGATTGCTTGCTTCCTTGATCTGTGTCTGGCAAACACACAGAACAGACAGACCAAAACATTCCCTTCCCACCCCAGATTTGAAAGTATCTTATCCTCTTATAGGTCCTTTTGATCAGGTGCCAGCCAGGTTACCTGAGTTTCTTAACCCTTTACAGGTAAAAGGATTTTGTGCCTCTGGGCAGGAGGGATTTTGTAGTACTGTCTACAGGAAAGTTTTTACCCTTCCCTTTATATTTGAGACACGCCCCCCCCCCGCCCAAAATCACAGATAGTGTTGAACAGCCAGTTCCACACTGGCTGTGATTTCTTCCTGGAGCTCTAGGAGAAAACAAAGTTAATAAGACACATGTACCTTTAGATATACTACAGACAATATAAAAACTAACAATATTTTCCACATTTCAAGGATGATTTTAACCAGTTGTTTCTAGGAATCTTTCATGGGAAAGCAAATCAGCCACCTTGTTAGAAGTTCCTGAAATGAATTGTATTTAAAAAATCAAAATCTTGGAGAGCTAAACTCCACCAAAGAAGGTTTTTGTTATTGTCCTTGATGGTATGAAGACACTTCAGTGCAGCATGGTCTGTTTGTAGTTGGAAACACCGTCCCCAAATGTATGGGCGAGGCTTTTCCAGCGTGTATGCAATGGCGTAGCATTCCTTTTCGCTGATTGACCAGTGGCTTTCCCTCTCAGACAGTTTCTTGCTGAGAAACATGACAGGATGGAATTCTTGATCCGGTTCTTCTTGCATTAAAACTGCTCCAACACCACACTTGGACGCATCTGTGATTACTAGGAATGGTTTGTCAAAGTCTGGGGCCCTTACCACAGGGTCCGACATGAGTGTCACTTTAAGCTGGTTAAAGGCCTTCTGACACACTTCACTCCACTGAGCTGCATTTGGCTGTTTCTTTTTGGTTAGGTGTCAGTGTGGCAGTGATTTGGCTGTATTGTGGTACAAATTGCCTGTAATTTCTGGCCAAGACTAAGAAGGATTGGACCTGTTTTTTTTTTTACTTTGGGACAGGCCACTTTTGGATAGCATCCACTTTGGCCTGTAGGGGGTTGATAGTTCCTTGACCCACCTGGTGTCCAAGGTAAGTCACTCTGTTTAGGCCTATTTGACACTTTTTAGCCTTAACAGTTAGTCCTGGCCCCCTTATCTGCTCAAAGACTTTTTGTAGATGCTCCAGGTATTCTGCCCATGAATCAGAAAAGATGGGCACATCGTCAAGATACGCAACTGCAGATTCTTCCAATCCCTCTAGGAGACCATCTACAAGTTTTGGAAGGTGGCAGGTGCATTTTGCAGCCTGAAAGAGAGCATATTAAATTCATACAGCCCTGCATGGGTGATGAAGGCTGACCTTTCCTGGGCGGATTCATCGAGCTGTACTTGCCAGTACCCCTTGGCTAAGTCTAAGGTAGAGATGAACTGGGCACATCCCAGTTTCTCCAATAGCTCATCTGTGCATGGCATTGGATAGTTGTCTGGGCGAGTCACAGCATTTAGCTTATGGTAGTCCATACAAAAGTGTATTTCCCCATCTGGTTTGGGAACTAGAATCACTGGAGATGCCCATGCACTGTCGGGGGAGGATTATACCCATCTGTAGCATGTCCTGGATCTCCCGTTCTATAGCAGTTTGGCTTGAGGAGACATCTGGTAAGGTTGGGCTCTAATTGAGTGAGCATTACCTGTGTCAATGGAGTGGTATGCCCGTTTGGTCTGTCCTGGGGTGGCTGAGAACAACGGTGCAAAGCTGGCACACAGCTCCTTGATCTGCTGTTGCTGAATACTCCCAAGGGTCATGGAGAGGCTCACCTCTTCCATGCCACCGTCACTTTTCCCTTCTTAGTAGACACCTTCAGGCCACTCAGCGTCATCTCCTCCCTGGGCTGGAAACTGACAAACCTTTAATTCTCTGGAATAAAAGGGCTTTGGAGAATTAACATAGTACACCTTAGGCTTTAGATTTGAGGTGCGGGATGCTATGAGATAGTTAATATCTCCCAGGTGCTCTTGGACAGTGAATGGCCCTTCCCATGACGATTCCATCTTATGGGCCTTGAGCTCCTTCAAGACCATGACCTGGTCCCCTACTTTGAAGGAGCGCTCTCTTTCATGTTTATCATACCAGGCTTTTTGCTTTTCCTGAACATCTTTTAGGTTTCCTCTAGCAAGGGCTAAAGAGGTTCGGAGGGTGTTTTGTAGGTTGGTTACAACATCCAGAATGTTAGTTCCTGGAGAAGGCATAAACCCCTCCCACTGCTGCCACCATGTCAGGGTTCCCTCCCCACTCTGAACTCTAGGGTACAGATGTGGGGACCCGAATGAGAGATCCCCTAGGCTTATTTCTACCAACTTAGGTTAAAAACTCCCCAAGGCACAAATTCTTCCTTGTACCTTGGATTAGGTAATGCTGCCATCACCAAGTGATTTAGACAAACTCAGGGAAAGGAGCACTTGGAGTTCCTACTCCTCCCTAATATCCCCCCAAACCCTCACAGCCCCTTTCCTTGGGAGGTTTGAGAATAAACAAGACAAGCATAGACCAACCTTGGGGTTTTTTAGGACACTAAAAAAAACCCACAATCATATTCTAAAAGAAACAGAACTTTATTAGAAAGAAAAAAGGTAAAAGAAGTACCTCTGTAAAATTAGAATGGAAGATAAGCTTAAAGGGCAATCAGATTCAAAAACACAGAGGATTTCCCTCTGGGCCAAACTTTAAGTTACAAAAAGAAAACCAGGAATACAGCTTCCTCTCAGCACAGAGAAAATCACAAGTCAAAATAAAAATAAGCTAATGCATTCCCTTGCTAGTACTTTCTAATTTTAATGGAGTTGGATTGCTTGCTTCCTTGATCTGGCAAGCACCCAGAACAGCCAGACTAAAACCTCCCCCCCCCAAGCCCTCCGATTTGAAAGTATCTTGTCCCCTTATTGGTAGTTTCGGTCAGGTGCCAGCTAGGTTACCTGAGCTTCTTAATCCTTTAGAGGTAAAAGGATTTTGTGCCTCTGGCCAGGAAGGATTTTATAGTGCTGTGGACAGGATGGTTGTTACCCTTCCCTTTATATTTATGACAAGAGCTATATAGGAAAAGCTTTTACAGTGTTTACCTGCACAGTAAGTGCTAGATGTTGATACTTTTCTGCCCTTTACTTGAGTCAAGACTATTAAAAATATCATATTCTAAGTGTTTATACATTAATATATTGTTATAACTTTAGCAAAAGTAAATCACCTCCAAAAGTGAACAGTGTATAGCAGAGGGAACAGAAAGTAAGTTGTATAATATTTATGTTCGATAGGCTGCTATATAAGATTCTAAGGGCAATTTTTTTATTTTTTTTTCATTTATTAGCACAGCCCCTTAGGTGCACAACAATCTATACATACGAAATACCAGACAGATGGCCTGAGGTGCTTACAACCTCTATTGCTCTGTTAAATAATGGAGAGAGATGGTAGGTAGTATGGAAGGGCAAATGTTCCAACTGTGAAACCTTATCCTTAAATATATGAATGCATGTTAATTCCTCTTTGGGTTTAAAAAATACATCTGGACACCTGTCCCTTTCCACTTCCTTCTATGGATATGTTATTTTCTTTGCCTGTAAAGCTCTATGCAGACCTATGCAAGGAATATGAGAGGTTAAGGAAGAGCAAGCACTGCTGTCATGGAGAAAAAGTTACATGCTGCTGGGATTTTCTCCAGAATGGTGGTTGGTACCACAGTGCAACTGAGAGGAATAGCCTGTGGAAATATAGACATAAAAGGCCTCATCGAGCATCCACTGAAGTCAGTAGGCATTGGATTGGGGCCAAAAATACCACAGTTTCTAATAGAACTCACACCTGTGACCTTGAGAGTCCAAACCACAACTCTCTGTTGTGTTAAGTGAGAGCTTCTTTACCTGTGAGAAAGTAGTATGCCATTGTTTGGTCCAATCTAAATCCCAATGAAGTCAATGGAAAGACTACTAATTCATTTTAATGGGATTTGGAATAGGCCTTTAGATAGTGGGCCAAGATACAGGATGGAGTAATGAGCATATGCACGAGACCAGAATATTACATAAAAACATAATTTAGCCTGGAGTACATCCATCACTAAAAATGGTGAACAAGAAAAAAAATGAACCTAGCCTCACTTTCACATGCTAGTGTGAGGGCTTGATCTAACTGTGATGCTAGCAGACCACGTAACAGCTCATGTCGAGGCCCAAGGGCTCACTGAACACTTACAAGTGCAGAGCTAGAAACCAGTCTTGCTTATCTGTGCATCAGCATTATCAAAATAGATATTTTATGTTAAATGATAAGAATGTACTTAGAGTTTGGACTTTATTAAATGCTTGTAGGATGCTGCATGTGTTGATCTCACAACATTTATAGCCTATAGTATAAAGTTATAGTAAGTGTTTGAATTGTAAACCTCTGTAATTGTGTAACTCACCAAACAGAAAAAGGAGCATTAATAAGATAAAACACTTCTTCTCCTGCATACAAGATGGGTCACTGAAGGCAAATGAGGTATTATGTAGACTCAAAGGGCAGAGGTCCTTTTCACTGCATTCCTAACTCCCTCCAGGAAGGAGAGGCCTATGAATTAACTCATCCCATCAGTTTGGACTCTGGGGTGGGAGGGGATAAAAATCCCTGACAAGGAGAAAGTGGGTCTTTTATGCTGTCTGGACTCTGAGGGACAAATTTTCCTGAACATAAGCAAGTGATTCCATGCTGCTTGGCCTGAGTTAGCCCTAAAAGACATTCCACACTGACAGATTACTACAACTCTGTCACCCTTGGTACCATAGACTGTAACTTATTAGTGTATATATATTTGCCTTCTTTGACCTGTAAATAACTGTCTAATTTATCTTTCCTAGTTAATAAATCCTTAGTTAGTGTGCTATACATATTATGGGAAGCTTCCAAGGTACAATCCAATCCAAAGACATATGAAATATAATTTAACAGTCTGAATTTGTTTACATTAAAAATGGAGAAAGAAATAGCAGTGAGGGATTTGTAAACATTAAAGAAGGTAAGAATTTATTAATGAAATATTAATGTGGGATATGGATACTGTCAGGGTATTTTTTTAAAAGGGGGACATTTAGAATAGCCCCTTACAAGCGTGTAACTGAAATGGATTCAGGAGAACTGCTAATACTCATGACATTTATTAAACCCTTACAAGACAGTATATGTTTGGTTGTTTATTTAGCTTGTTTCAATTACCAGTTGGTATACAGAAACAAAATTGTCATAATATATCTCCTCTGCCTTACAAATACAATGTTAGCCTTTCTCTAAACAGAGTTTGTGTCTAATTTTACAAATATTCGGACTATGAGCAAGAACTGTCTTTGGGTGAGAATAGATTGGTGTGAATTTTCTTAAGTGTGCAACTTTCCCAGAACCTAGACCGTGAGTTGGTCCCCTGTATAGGAAGGGGCCAGAGCTGCTAATAGTGGGATTCATGAAAGTACTTTGGCATTGCAGCACTGAGTATGACAGAACCTAACTTTCAGGTGCCCAGAAAAACTCAGGAAAAAACCTGCAATCCACAAAGCAAAGATAGGTATCTAGGCTCCCTAAATAGTGAATGGGGAATGATAGATGCCTAAGAATGCAATCCTGAAAAGCCATTATGCTAGGCAGCTCTCCACCTAAAATAGCAAATGAGAGATGCCAACAAGAGAGGTGTGCACTAAGCCCCATCCCCCTCTCAGAGGCACCTATCCACAAATGAAACCAGGCACCTGGAGTCAGGTAGCTTAGGAACCATCCATTTTCTGAGGAAATGAGTTAGGTGCCTGCCTTGCTCCACACAAAACACTTGGAGGAGGAGCTGCCCACTGTGTAACTTTCATGGCAGTGGTTAGATCACTTGACTGGGATGTGAGACACTCAGATTCAATCCCACCTCTCTTCTACAGAGGAAGAAAGGATTTGCACAGGGATCTCCCAGCTCTCTGGAGTGTACTCTAACCACTGGCCAATCGGATATTCCATTGTGAGGCTCCCTCAATCTTTCCTGTTGAAACTGTTCCATTCTGGATAAATAATAAAAGACTGATTGGAGCAGGGTGACTAGACCCAGGGGCTTCCACCTTCCCTGTGGATACCATAACCACTGAGCCAGAGTCATTCCTGCTCTGTTTCTGCCTCAATATTCATCCATAGTTGAATAGTCATTTGTTTGTGAACTGCTCTGTTTAGGCAGGAGAGAGGCATCTGAAGGCCTAGAGAGAGGCAGCAGTGCACATGCCCATAGGAAGGAACATAGGCAGCTAAAAACATAGGTGTTGAGTGAATTTAGGCACCTACGGGGTTCAGTGGGAGTTTTGTGGATTGCATTGAAGCCACAAAACTTAAGTGGGACTTAAGTACAAAAGAATCTTTGTGGATCCGACCCTAGGTTTTCTCTCACTCCCTATCCAAAAGGTGGCCTATTATCCTCTGCTTTTTCATCTGTCTGTGACACCGTTTATTCTGTTTGGAACCTGGGATTCCAGTGTTTTTCTGTGGTGGGGAATTTGGGTCAGAGATATTACCAGTGAATAATAATTTCTACAATTAAAATTACTGCATTTTTGTCATATGTTGTTTTGTGTGTTTGTTTTAGAAACACATACAAAAATAATGATTTGGTCTATAATACAAAAGCTTCCAAGAAATTGTTTCATAATAGGGAGAAGGCTTGGTTTATCTGATTCCAGAGACAAGATGATAAAAATAAAATAAAATTAATTGTGTTAAATGAGAGCATGACATTTCATAGATGAAACATCAATGCTAAATCTTCCAGGCTTAATGTATTTGAACCCATAAAATGTAAAATGAACTGAAGCTTTTCAATTTTGGACATATAATTAATGTGTTCAACTGAGATTTGATATTTCTATATTTAAATCAGTAAACTATTCAATTTAAAGCATAAATAAATTATATGGTGATGGGGTCTTCAAACTTCACATAAAACACAGGCAGGTAGGGGTTGAGAACCCTCCCTGTGTCAAGACAGCAAAACCAGCCCCATGCTGTCACAGCTGTGAGAAATATCACGGATGGAGAGACAGCTCTGTAGCCAATGAGGGTGAGCCAAAGTATAAAGGAGAAGCAGGAAAAAAGAAGGTGGAAAAGCATGATCTTCAAGGGAGTAACAAATCTCTGCAAGAGGAGCTAGCACTTGGCTCTATCTAAGGGAGGAAGATGGCGATGAAAGCTTTGAAGCTCCAGGGCTTTCTGTTGGGTTTATTTATGTTATGGTTAAAGACTCTGCCTTTTTTAATTTAAGACACCACTGCCCAGGTCAAGGACGAAGCCAGGCTGTTCAAACAAGGGCTTTACCCAAGGTGGTATCCTTGGTTTCTGACATATCAACACTCTGTTGTAATTAGGATTTGTTTTCCTTTATATAATTCACATTACAAAGAGGCATAATTAATAATGTATATGCTGAGAGAAGAATATATCAGAATTTAAGTATATGAGTAGATTCAATCAATCTGCAGTGTTTGAATAAGAAAATAAAATTCAGTAAAAACTCCATCCATTTTCCACGCATTGGGAAGCCATGCAAGACCAGGAAAATAATTTTGTTAAGATTTCTCTGGCACATGATGTGCAGAATTTTCATCCAGTTGAAACCACAATTGCCAGTTTGTGACATGCAATATTATTAGAGGAAGAACAGGCTTGGTGCAAAAGCAGTGGACTGTGAGTCAGATCTGCTAGGTCATAAACTTTCTATATGGCCTTAGTTAAGTTGCGTAGTTCCAGACTCAACAAATCACTGGAGTACATGACAAAATTTAATTTGAAGTTGTGATGTTTATTCACTATTCATTATAGTGTATTATTTGTTTCTCCTGTTTGAAATGGTTCAGTCATCTAATCTGGTTGCAGCAACTATTGTGACTTAGCTGACCAATCACACATCATGAATAATGAACAATTACTATTAAAAGTTCAAGGGCATCTGTCATGTTTACAAGGCTAGATGCAACTTCTGTTCCCCTTTTGGCATCTGAGTGCACCTTGCTCAGGTGTTCAGCCTCTTTTTCTTACCTGTCTTGGGGTGGAATCTCACAATTCTTTCATTCTTAGACCAAGAGCCCTGTACGCTCCCCTATTTGTACCAATGGCTTACCAACCTGCAGATCAAACTGGATTTGGACACTTATGACTACAGATATACTGAACAACAGCCTTCTTAAAACAAAGTATTTTTATTTAGCAGTTGGACCAAAGTATTAGAAAAACAATATTTTCAAACAATCAACTTGTACACATCCAACACCTAAAGTACTACCATCCCATAATGGTATCCTTGATAGGCCTAAATTCTTCTGGCACCTACATGGTTTCCTCTGTCTGAGTCAGGTTTCTCCTTTGAAGTCCTATGAGATTGCCCTTCTAAACAGTGCAAGAATTCTTGGCTCTTCTAAGCCTTCCTTGAGTATTGGAGGGTTTTGGCCCTATGTGGTCAGTGCAGTTCCATGCTGCCTCAGGGGCTGAGCCTGAGACAACAGACCGAATAGTTCTAGCACTGTATCTTAACCCTCTTAAGTGGAAGCAGTTAGGGGACCTACTGGAGCCATATCCTCTTTCCTGCCTGACAGACAATCCACCAGAGAAGTCTTTATTCAAAGATATTTATACAGGAACCACCATGCCAGAACCAGGCCAACATACAATATTAACAAATTATTAAAGAGCACAACAACATTTAAGCTGAAAGTTGTTGAGTAATGAATGAATTTGCTCAAATCAACATAATTTTGGCAACGATTCACAAAAATAATGAAGGATACAATCTCAATAGATACAATTTGAAATGAATAATTAGAACAACTCTAATAAACTTGTCCATTATATTATACACATTTTTAACTTCATTTTGCATTATTACATGTAGTCCAAGATTTCAGGTCTCTGCAAAAAGAAATAATAGACATTGTGTAGGATCTTCAAATATTCAAATAGTATTATCAAATAATAAATAGCATTATTAGTTAGAGCAATATGACATATTTTAAAATGTGCCTCTTTTTGAGTTTATTGCCCTACCATTAAAATGTATTTTTCTAACCAAAATGTTCTATCAGAGAAAATGTCAAAATTGGCGTTTTGTTATAATAGGGCCTGGAGAGCCCAAATAAGATCATGGCCCCATTGTGCTAGGCACTGCACAAGTATATAATCAGAGACACTCACAGCCCCAAAGATAAAGCATGGAACAGAAAGCAGTACAGAAAGATGAAGTTATTTGCCAATGGTCACACAAAACTAGGAATAAAACCCAGGTCTCTGACTTGGCTCTATTTATTAAGCCATGCTGCCATTCCAATTTAAGTGCATCTTTTAGTTGAGCACTTTAAAGTTTCAAGCTGGGTTTTACAGGATTGTTCATATTGTTGACTCCCAGGTGCTCAGGAATGTATGAAAGCTACTTAGACTTGATTGCTGAGAGCTAGTTAGAAAAAACAACAGCAACCTATGATTAATACCTATTGCACAGACTCAGAATTGTTCAAATTTTTCCCTGAGATCATGATATGGCCTCACATTACTAGTCAAGTGTTGGTTTATAAGGGGAACAGAGAATATTAAGAACTCAATTCCAGTATTAGGTGTATTTGTTACAACTGAATAGGGCCAGAAGCAGATGTGGCAACAACGATGGTGGAATTATAATCACAAAAGAAAATATTTTTTAACAGCACTGAGAATATTATCAAGGATATCAGGGCTGAGTACAGTGCTGGTCCCCTCCCAACTTCAATTAAGCTGCTCCACTTGCACACTTCATGGAGCTGCTGCTTACAATGGGAATTGTTTAATTTTTTTTCAAATCTAAAAATCTTGGACGTCTTTTCACTGTATTTGTCTGGCATGGATTCTTTTATTTTTACCAGCTCTCCTAAATAATACCTTCTACAGGATCAGTCTTATGGTTTTGAACTGAGTCCTGCCCTCACAGCATTTGAGCAGCTGTTGTTCTTTATTTTCAGTGCAAATAGACAAGGTTCAACTATGCCTTCAGTAACAGTGGGGATTCAGTGGAGGGACAGGATCACGAGAAAATACCAAAAATATTGCAAGTTAGGAATGAGGTAGATTGTCAGAACTGCTGAAGGGCAGAGCTATCTAAAGAGTCTTTACAGCATAGTCTTTCTCAGTCATTATAATCACTACCTCGCCTCTATAGCTATTAAATTTAGTACACAATTCTTTTAAATGACTATTAAGTACATGCAAAATCAGTTTGTAAAGGGATTTAAGTTCAGACAGTGAGCAAGATATTCTAATCAAGGAGTAAATACAATCACAGTGCAAAGTTTTGTACTGGAGGAAATAGGAAATCAAGAAAAGACTCCAGCTGCAGTTGTAAGAGAAATAATCAGCAATCTCTTTGAGTCCACATCCCGTTGGGTCTCTAGAACATAGAATTTAGTGTGATTACCAGATACTTCTCTCCAAGATAGATCCTAGAAAACAATAAAACATACAAAGATGCTGGGAAGAGGGGAATGACTATAGCACAGCTTGGAATTGATATTGTTACTCGTTTATGACAAAATAATGGAGACAATGTTCACCAGACACTGAGGATTGGCTGGTAGCAGTGCAATATTTGCTTTCCAGTCAGTCAATATTCATAAACAAGTGAGTAGACCTATAGGTTCAGGTGATATTCATTTAGAATAATTTAAATTTAGCCCTCTTTTCTTCAAAGGTTTCCTGTAATTATTTATTTTGTAAAGTTCTTAAACCTGTGAGGAATAAGCACAAAGTCCATAAAATCCTGCTGTACTTTTGTAGCATCTCCAGTCTTTTGACATGAATAGCTCAATGTAGGAGCATTAGGTGATCAACATCTATCAAAAATGAAAATATGACTAAACCACAGGGTCATTAAACAAATAAACTATTTTTCAAAGGGAGAGGAAAGATGTGCGTGAAGTATTATTTTTTTTCCAGCTGATCCTGGTTCTCCTAGTTCCTAGTCTTCCCATGTATAAATAACTATGTTATTGTTGAGGTATATGGCAGTAAGCAACATAACTAAGAAACTAGCAGCAATATTGATAATGAGCTAACTGCTAGTGCAGGGATCCTCAACCTTTGCATGCAGCCCATCAGGGAAATCCACTGGTGGGCCGGAAAGGTTTGTTTACTTGCAACGTTCATAGGATCGGCCAATCGCAGCTCCCACTGGACACAGTTCGCCATTCCAGGCCAATGGGGGCTGCGGGAAGCAGCTCAGGCCGAGGGGATGTGCTGGCTAGATTCGCAAAACTGAGGAGGAGGAGATGCCCATACTCAATAGCCTAGTTGTTAGGGCACTCATCTAGCATGTGGGAGACCCAAATTTAAATCCCTGCCTTGGAACTAGGACTTGAACCTAGGTCTCTCTCCCCACAACTGTATGCTCTAAACCCCACATTACTGGGCATTTTAGGGTGGATTGCTTTTGATCACTCCTGTTGAAGCTGTTCCACTTTGTATAACTAATTAAACATTCATTGTAGCAGAGAACAAAAACCTGGAGTTCCACATTTCAATGAGTGCCCTAACCACTAGGCACTACAGAAGAGTAGTTATCTGTCTCTTTAGCTCTGTGACTATTCAAGTATGGGGGTTGGGGGTAGGAGAGGGAAATCGAGGTTCAACTTCCTGCTCCAATGACTACTTATACAAAGTGGAACACCTCAGCAGGAGAAAGAGAGACAGCCACAGCTTAGAATAGTGAATTCCCTGGTAGTTAGGGTTCTCTTCAGTTAGGAGAGGAGACTTGGGTTCAAGTCATTGCTCCAGGGTGGGATTTCCCACTATACTAGCTGTTTTGTGAATGGCATCTAAATCCCCTTGTGTACCTAGGCTGAAAAGTCAAAATGGTTTGTTCTGAAATGTTTTGACACTTCTGAATTATTTTTTTCTTTTCAGACAAAGAAATTTACTGAAATTGACATGATTTGCTAAATGTTTTGGTGCACCCAAATCTGCATTTTTCAGGAAAAAACCCCCAACCTTGCTCATTTCTAGTTCTACCAAGAAATATAATATTGTTCTGCTTCATGTCTGCCTCATTAGCAGTAGCAAAAATGCTTGCTTTTCTTGTTATTTAATTATTTACAGAATGATTCTGGATCTCTGAGTTTATGGTCTCAGCAGTAAAGGAGCTGAATTTAACATTTGAAAATGCCACCTATTCTGTACACTTTCACATCTGAAAACATTCAGATAAGGGTCTTGCTAGCCCATAGTATGTTGTTCCCTCTTCATGACAACAAATACCTTACTTCTGAGGAAATGCACTGTTTCATTTTTAATGCAACATGACACTGTGACAGGGAAAGTTAATGACAGTGTAAACTAGCTTTCAAGAAAGTTCAAAGACTGAAAAAGATTAGATGTTTTTGATCTGTTTAAGCTACAGGGATGGATTCATTTATTAGTGAGGCTATATGATCCCAGATACTATCCCACTGATATCAAATGGGAGACTCTCAAACACTAACAAGCTTTGAATACAACTAACAACATGCCCCTTTGTCATGCCTTTGTCCATGCCTTCATCCAAAATGCCACTGAGCTGGTCAGGCCAATATCAGCTCTGTGGCATTTACTTCAACTGCACAGTCAAATGATGATGTGTTTAGATGGTATGTTGATGAGTGCCACAGGACTGGCTATAAATAAAATAACTAATACATAAGGTTGCTAATAGATGCTTAAGGATGCTAATGGTAACCTGACACAAGAACTGGCTAGTATGGTACAGGGGGGCACTTAGTTCCACAGGGGTAGGTTTTTGATCTTCTTCTGTGGACAGGGATCTGTGTAGCTGGGGACCAACTTACCAACAGATTCCCAGCCTACACTGGACTTACTGGAACTTCCCCTTTTCCTTGTGCATGGCAATTAGCCTCCTCTTCAGGCTGAAATTTATGTGCCAGAATTGTATTCATCCAATCAGTTTTATAATGCAAAGCCTTATAGAATTATAACTACTCTGAAAACTGTCCTGTCTTATTATGTTACACTAATAAAAATGATACCAACAGGACTTGTAAGAGGGACAAGGCAAATTGCCACATTTATTGTAAATACAACAAAATATTCTTATATGCAATTTCTATATAGATCCATTCACACACACAGACATTCACACACAGGTTCTACATAAAGGTTGTTATAGTTACCAGCCTAGATGTTGCTCGTGCCAAGTCACTGGCCAGGTGGCCTGGACATGAGAGTGGAGCCAAGTCGTCGTCAGATGCGCATCCGATGCTCCTGGAGGGTGGTCCTAGAACCAGACTCAAAGAACACAGTCCCTGGACCCAATTTTTATAGGTCTCTGTTTCAATACAAGTCTATGGAAGTTGCTTCATCATGCTGAATTTACAATTGAGATGACCATCAATCAGCTCAATCAGCAGGTGGTACATCCATGACAGCTTCATGATGGCTAGATGTTATCTTCTTGTTCTTCCTTGATGCATTTTGGGTGGATTCCGGTTCACCCTCCGGGGGTCATCCCTTATCTCCACTTTGCATATTCTTCGGCCTATCGATATCAAGGTTGAAATTCTTAGGATTAGGCTGGCACCATTTACTAACCAATTATTTGCTTCAGGCTTCAGGTTCTCAATTCCATGCACTCATCATTCATTCTTTTACTTAACAACACAATCTATGACTCTTGATTCATTTAACAAGTTTTATCCCACTATCTATTTTTCCCTCTTTGGATACCAAGATTTACATAGGCATGACAACAGGCCCCCATGGGGGAAGAGCATCAGGGTGGTGTTTTAAAGAACAGCATTGTTTCTTCAAAGTTCTTATCACTTTCCAGCACAGACTCTTTGTCCTGTACCGGCCTGAAATAATTAGCACTTTGGCCTTGCATTTGTTACAGAGTGAAATTCAATAGCATGAAACTGATGTTCATACCTTTTTACAATACCTATATACTCTTTTGTGTCTATCTTTATTTCTACTACTACATAATTTTAATTCTATCATACTTATATAACTTTGAGGGCGACCCAACAATTAAAGCACTGTTGTTGAAGTAGTAGATGGACCAGACCATCTTTGTGCTACATAGTAACTCAAATCTGGAGTTTTCCGTGTGTTTTTATTTGTTTATTTAGATCTCCCTAGGGCTTATCCTATACTTTAGGTACCTCACTTTATTTAAAAACAAATGTACAAACACTACCATTTCCAGGCTATCAGTACAATATTTCAGTTATTCCTTTAAGCAAATCTCTAGTCATCAGACTGCCCAGCCAAACAACAAGCCAAAACCTACAGATCCCACCAACCCCACTTCTAACCCTTTCACAAATATTTGCTGGGAAAGATGGACTGTTTGTATCATGTCCAGATTGTCTATACTGCAAATCTGATGGACCGGTTTCATATAGTGATGATTTCAATGTTTTTATCAAAATACCCTTGCAATCATTCAAATTTTTCACAAACCATTGTTGGAGTCACTTATCATTTGATAAGATAAAGACTGATTAGTCTGTTGTAAATGTCAGATCACTCTGCCTTTTAGAGGAACCTTTAACTCTGATCTGGTGAAAAACAAAGGCCATAGAATGTTAAAAACACAGAAGGAAAACATTCTTATAAAAAGAAACTGAACATTTGTGTGTCATTTGGAAGAACATACTACAGATTAAACTTTGACATATTTTATATTGGTATGTTATTGAAAAAGCAACTGAACTTTATTGAAAATGGCACAGTCTTGATTAATTATTGATCTGGGCAAGTACAACACAAGCCTGCTGGATGTAGGGTGAATTATATGACAATGATACACAATTGGTAATGCCAATACCAGTGGGTTCTACAGAAATACTGTATCTGGAAGAAAGAAACTAAGTTCCTTACACTAAAAAAACCAATTAGTGGTAAAATAAATGCTTCAAAGAACATTGAATTGCCCAGCTAAAACTAGCTGGCTACTCAACTGCACATGCTTAGACTTATTTCAAGAAGTATATAGACTGGATCAAGTTTAATAGCTCTTCCTGGCTAATGTTCTGTAACTTGCACTGCTGCTGGATATGAATAATATTGTGGGAGTATTTAATTGGCAATGGGATAAAATATAGACATTCAGAAGATGAGTTTTTCCATTTAATTACCTGGATAAACAGAATATTAAATTATGTATCAAGAAAGGAATTAAGGTTTCAAATATTGATAAATGCTGTATTTTAAACTCCAACTCATTCTTGGGATCACAGGACATACTAAGACTCTTCCTACCACTGTTCATGAACTATGCTGATCATCCACACACTTTTTAGAACTATTCCCTAAATGCAATTTGTATTTTCCTCTTCATCCAAATAGTTAAGCAAAGTTAAGTCTGTATCTAGTGGGAATCTAAAGCGAGGTCAGGAGGGAAACAAACCCTGTGAACTGTCACCCCTGATCCTTTGGGCATTTTTAGTAAAGCTGAAGCTAAACCAAATAACACAGAAGGTTCTGATGTGCCAAAATATGTCGAGAAAGACTGTTTTCATGGAAGAAAGATGGACTGTCTACTTCAGGTTTGTTTGGGGTTTTTTTAATAAGATTTTTTAATAAGATTTTCAGTTCCAGAAGGGCCCCATCCTGCAGACAGCATCACAAACATAGACCAAGATCCACCAAGGTACTTAGATACTACTGCTATCTACAAAGCCTTTGCTCAGCTGTCACTTAACCCCATAGGTGCCTAAACTTGCCCAAGTTTTTGGCTCTGGGGATGTGTATTGCTTCCTCAGAAAAGCATCTAGTCACCTAGCTGATGCTTAGCTTAGCTGATGCGTAAACTACATCATAACCTCAAAGCAGGTGAAAACAGGTGTTGCCCTACTATCTCATCAGTGGGGCCTGATCCAGTAGGCATGCCCTGAGCATGCCTAACTCCACAAAAAAATGGCAGGGAGTGGTATGGAGAGGAGAATGTCTCTCTTATAACCTTTCTCTCACTTGTGAAGTGGGAGATCCTGGTTCAGTTCCTCCTTCTGCTTGATAAGGAGTCTCTCTTACTGTCTTTGATAGAATTAATATTAAATACAAAGTAGAATTACTTCAACAAGAGAGACTGAGGAAGTCCTGTACGAGGCTATGCTATAGCACTTAGCTGAGAGGTGGGAGACCCTTGGTCAAATCTTTCCTCCTTATCAGGTAGAGTAGGGAATTGAACCAGAATCTGCTACATCAGTGCCCTAACCACTGGCTTATATGGAGGATGCTACTGTTGTTGTCTCTTGTTTTGAATAGATATAGGCACAGACTGCAGCTGCTGGACTTCAGAAGACAGGTTCCCAGCTGTGTATTGTAAGCAGAAATAGACACCTCATTGCAGCCTGGACTTAGGCACTGAGCTGTGCAAGATGGGATGAGGCTTAGAACACATCTCTTATTGCCATTTCCCATTTGCTAGCTTAGGCAGCTCTGCACCTAGCATGCTGACTTTTGTGGATCCCATTCCCAGGTGCTTCTCTCTCCACATTCATTGTATAGGGAGCCTAGGTGCCAATTCAAGCTTTGTGGTTTCCAGTGGTTTTTCCAGGTGCCTAAAAGTTGTGTGGCAACAATTATCATGGCAATGCCTAAAACCCTTTGTGGATCTGGTTTCTATACTTATAGGATGCCCCATTGACTTAAAAAAAGGGAACATTTTTTATCTTGCCTAATGAACTATGATACTGCTCATTGGACAGCCCAGGAACATTCCCAGTTGTCCCATTTTCACTATTTTAGGTTTCTATTGCTGAAAACCCAACCTCTAAAACAGAGTTAAATTGTACTGCCTAAAATATTGTTATAGAAGATTACTTAAATCTTACATACAGTTACTGAGGGCTATTTAGTTAATTTGAAATATACCCAAAGTCACAGGAAAACATACAAGGAATCAGGGAATGCTGACACTGACCCAAATCTAGCAAGGTATAGTCATAAACATGTGCTTAACTTTTTACCATGAGAGTAGTACTGGCACATGATGGCATATATCACATTGGTAGATGCGCAGGTGAACGAGCCTCTGATAGTGTGGCTGATGTGATTAGGCCCTATGATGGTATCCCCTGAATAGATATGTGGACAGAGTTGGCAACAGGCTTTGTTGCAGGGATAGGTTCCTGGGTTAGTGGTTCTGTTGTGTGGTGTGTGGTTGCTGGTGAGTATTTGCTTCAGATTGGGGGGGATACCATCATAGGGCCTAATCACATCAGCCACACTATCAGAGGCTCGTTCACCTGCGCATCTACCAATGTGATATATGCCATCATGTGCCAGCAATGCCCCTCTGCCATGTACATTGGCCAAACTGGACAGTCTCTACGTAAAAGAATGAATGGACACAAATCAGACGTCAAGAATTATAACATTCAAAAACCAGTTGGAGAACACTTCAATCTCTCTGGTCACTCGATTACAGACCTAAGAGTGGCTATCCTTCAACAAAAAAGCTTCAAAACCAGACTCCAACAAGAGACTGCTGAATTGGAATTAATTTGCAAACTGGATACAATTAATTTAGGCTTGAATAGAGACTGGGAATGGATGAGTCATTACACAAAGTAAAACTATTTCCCCAGGGTATTTCTCCCTCCCACCCCATCCCCCACTGTTCCTCTGATATTCTTGTTAACTGCTGGAATTAGCCTACCTTGCTTGTCACCATGAAAGGTTTTCATCCTTTTCCCCCCCTGCTGCTGGTGATGGCTTATCTTAAGTGATCACTCTCTTTACAGTATGTATGATAAACCCATTGTTTCATGTTCTCTGTGTGTGTATATAAATCTCTCCTCTGTTTTTTCCACCAAATGCATCCGATGAAGTGAGCTGTAGCTCACGAAAGCTTATGCTCTAATAAATTTGTTAGTCTCTACAGTGCAAACAGATAGACATATCCAGTTCTTATCCTAAAGACCTTTAAATCAAAGAAAATCCTGCAGCCCCCTACTGTGCATTCACTCAGGCAAAACTCCTCAGTAACCAAGAAATAGAAAAAGAATTCAGATGCAGGCATAGATTTCAATCTCATTCCACAGCTCACCCTGAAAATAAAAAATCTTTTTGATAGGTATTCAGATCTGAGGGGGTTGGTCATAGATAAGACATGTAAGTCACATCAGGATCTGAACTTTATTCAAGTCCACTGTTATTTCAATTGGAGGTTTTGGATCAGATCCTCAGTTGGTGTAAATTTTCATAGCCCCATTGACTTTAATGGAAGTATGACAACTTATACCAGTTGAAGGTCTGCCCCTTTATTTCAAGCCTGTTTCAACTCTATATATTGGGTTGAATTAATCTTTGGTGTAATCCTATTCTGATTTTGAAGTTGGGAATGGTTTTGGCCCATTCTACTTCCAACATATGTACTATACTAAAGAAAGCCCTCTATGTCTGATAGTAAGGTAAGCATGGGTTACTAGATTATTTCTGCATCACACTGTAAATAGGTTTGTCATATTCTTAGCAAGTAGCGGAACTCCTTGGTGAAGGAAATGTCCCCAGGAAAGCAGATTAGCCAGAATCCTGTTAGACAATATACTCACCCTATTGTGACCACACCCAACTAGAAAAGGCGTAGTTGCAGATGTGATAAAGTGAGTGCTTTCTTGAACTCAGACTGGTGTTCCAGCTAGACACTGCAGCAGGTCTGTAGTAATTGTCTTGACCTTCATCTTGCTATTGGAGTTCTACAGTCCCTGCTTCAAGAGAAGGTAGAAGGCCTCTGTCAAAACCTTCCTTCTTTGCTTTGCCTAGATATACACATCAAAGATCTGTGCTTGGTGGTCACTTGTCCTGGTGGAAAGTGCCCCAATTTGGGGAAGGTACTGGAACTAGGGATGCTGGGCAATGTTCTCTATAATTTTTATATCCATGTGGGGAATGAATTTTGTTATGTGCACCAATATGGAGGTGATGGGTGAGGGGGGCTGAGGGGTTTGGAGAGAGGGAGGGGATTCAGGGGTGGGGCAGAGGTTTGGGTTACAGGGGGTGAGGGCTCCGACTGGGGGGTGCAGGCTTGGGGTGGGGCCAGGAATAAGGGATTTGGGTTACGTGGCTCTCCCTGGCCATAGCAGCTCTGAGTCTGGGTGAGACATGCCTCCCCCAGCCGTGGCAGCTCCAGGGGTGGAGCTGGGGGAGAGGCCCCTCTCCTTGCCACAGCCCTGCATGCCTCCTCCTCTCCAGTCCAAGCCCCTGTAGCTGTGTGCCTGTGTGGCCCTTGATAGCGTGCTGTGCAGCTGCACAGCTTAGAGGGAACTTAGGTGTTGGGCATGCTGTCACACTCCCTGGCTTCAAGTGGTTTCCATTATATATAGGGTTTACAGTTTGGTTAAATGGCTCTCAGTACCCCCACTATAAACATTGTTCCAGCACCCTGGCCTTAGAAAAGGGGGGGTAAAAATCTTCCTTCCAACTTCTTCTTTCCTGCTGTAAACTAGTCATTGCTTGTTAGAATGTTCACATGTTGTTATTAGCTCGGCAGCCCCCAGTGAGATGAGACTTTTGGAAACTGGATCACTAGATGAATTAAACTATAGCTTCTGCTGGTCTAGGAAACCTGAAAATGAACCAAAGATATACAGTCTCATATTTGCTATCAGGAAGTCTGTCCTCAATGCATATACCTCTCTGTTACTTATCAATCAGAGGATCATGCAGCTGGATGTGAATACTAATTTGGGAACTCTGACTCCTCTGTCCATCTATGGACCAACACTTGACTACTTCAAACAGCAATAAGATGGGTTCTATTCTCAACTGGAACAAATCATCAAGCTTGCCCCTGTAAGGAAAAGTCTTGCTGTTCTCGGTGATTTCAGTGCCCATATGAGTAAGGATTTGGAGCATTGGTGACATATCATTGGCCAACATGGCACAGGTAGCTTCAATGAAAATGGCCAGTGTGTCCTTGAAATGTGTGCCTCTTGTGAGCTGATAGTCTCAAATACCTATTTTGCTGGCAGAAGCAGCAGCAAGGTCACATGGAGGCACTCCTGCTCAGGACACTGGCATCAGCTTGACCTCATTCCAATCCGTCACAGAAACATTCACAATGTACTGCATGCTCAACTGACATGTCCTTCACAATATGCTTATTGCAAAAAAAAATCTGGGAACAAGAGACACCTCCCTCTGTAGCATTCATTGACCTACAAAAGGTCTTCAACACAGTTAGCAGGAATGGCATATACAAGTTTCTGTTGAAAACTGGCTGTCCACAAAATGTGCTCTCTCTATTTAAGCAGCTTCCTGAGGTAATGAAGGCAACTATCCAGTATGGAAATGAATCATTGTCTGAGTTTAGCATTGATACTGGCATGACACAAGGCTGCAACTTAGTGCCTACCAGCTTCGGCATTGTCTTCTCTATTCTTCTTAAGTATGCTTTTGGAAACAATTAATCTGACATACTAATTGAATTGAGGATGGATGGCACCTTGTTCAACATCAAACATCAAACAATTTCAGAGCAAAAGGCATGTCACCAGCTCACTTTTCGGCTAACTCTTTGCAGTTAACACTGAATTTGTCTCTAACTCACCTGATAAATTTCAGATCATGATGAATAAGTTCTCTGATGCATGTATCAAGTTAAGCATGGTAATCAGTATCAATAAAACAGGGCACTAACATCCTATCTAAAATCTACATCAATAATGAAGATCTGGACAAGCTCTGGACTTCTGCTATTATGCCTCAAGTCTAACCAGCTCACTTAGACTTGATAGAGAACTTGATGAGAGAATCAGCAAAGCCTCTATCACCTTTAGCAAATTTACCTTACATGTCTGGAAGAACAAGCTGCTAACCCTGAACACAACGGTGTCTGTTTATCAGTACCCTGCTCTATGGTTGTGAAAGCTGGATCATGTACTCCAAGCAGGAATGAGATTGAATAGCTCCCATCTTCACTGTCTCAGAAAAATCCTTTGAGTCTCTTGGGACCAATGGATCACTAACAATAAGATCCTTGAGAGAACTTAGTCTATTGTCTATGCAGATTATAATGGATGGTCACTGGTTTTGCTGGCTGGGACACATGAAGCATATGTGTGATGGAGTGGACTAGGACCCCTGCTGGAAGCCTCAGGTTTATGACACACCCATCCCAGGAAAGAGCAGTGGAGAGGTCCTCCAAGTGGCCTAGAGTGGTTGTGCGGAAGCAACCAATCAAGCGGCTGCTGAAATAGCCAATCAGGGGCAGGAGGGCCATATAAAAGGAGCTGCGGAACAGAAAGGAGCTGGTTGCTGCCTGGAGCTAGAGAAAAAAGGACTGCATGCGTGGCTGGCTGAGGGAACTGAACACAACAGAGAGCTAAGGGGAGACAAGGTCCAGGGGAGTGTGAGGCTCCTGGCTGGCTGTTAAGACTAAGCTAAAGTCAGTTTGCTGGCAGGGACCAGGGGAGCAATGAAGGAGCTCCTGACTGGCTGCAGGGACTGAGTAGGGACTGAGCCTGGGAAGGGCCACAGGAAGATAGGGAGGAAGCCCTGGGGATATGGCCCCATACCAGGGCTGGACTGGTTTAAAGACAGCTGACATATCCAACCAGAAGGGGCACTTACAAGAGGTGGGATCTGACCCTGTTACAGTCTGCATCAAGATTGTCGAACAACTCAAGAACTGTCCACAATGCAAAGGAAAGCCAAAGCTCTGATAAAGTGATGAGGTCAAGCAAGGTCTCAAGAAATTCAGCATTCCCACTGACAACTGGGAGAACCCCGCCCACAATCGCTCTGTCTAGAAAAGATGGACCAACACTCGTGGTATCATTGCTGAGAGCCATCAGAGAACCCAGGCTGAGCCCGCAAGTCAGAAAGGAAGCACAGTGTGCTCGAGCCTCCATCTGGCAAGTGGACCTGTAGCCACTGTGGAAAGATCAGCCGCTCGTGCATTGGGCTTTTCTCCCACACTACAGTCAAGCACCATTGACTGACTGACTTTGTCGTGTTTCCTTTCATCTGTCAAGATGTTGGATGGCCATACAACAACCATGCAGAAATTGTGAATGCCTTCTGGAAAGCTGATGACGATGAGTCAAATATCTATGGTAACAATGAGCATTAGAACAAAAGTTCTAATGCTCAAGGGGTAGATCGTATCTTAAGCACAGCCTTGAATAAGTAGGCCCAGAGAGTGCTATGCCTCAGAGACATCCTTCAGACACAAACTGGACAGTCTCTACGTAAAAGAATGAATGGACACAAATCAGACGTCAAGAATTATAACATTCAAAAACCAGTTGGAGAACACTTCAATCTCTCTGGTCACTCGATTACAGACCTAAGAGTGGCTATCCTTCAACAAAAAAGCTTCAAAAACAGACTCCAACAAGAGACTGCTGAATTGGAATTAATTTGCAAACTGGATACAATTAACTTAGGCTTGAATAGAGACTGGGAATGGATGAGTCATTACACAAAGTAAAACTATTTCCCCATGGTATTTCTCCCCCCCACCCCACCCCCCACTGTTCCTCTGATATTCTTGTTAACTGCTGGAATTAGCCTACCTTGCTTGTCACCATGAAAGGTTTTCCTCCTTTTCCCCCCCTGCTGCTGGTGATGGCTTATCTTAAGTGATCACTCTCCTTACAGTGTGTATGATAAACCCATTGTTTCATGTTCTCTGTGTGTGTATATAAATCTCTCCTCTGTTTTTTCCACCAAATGCATCCGATTGAGTGAGCTGTAGCTCACGAAAGCTTATGCTCTAATAAATTTGTTAGTCTCTAAGGTGCCACAAGTACTCCTTTTCTTTTTAGTTCCTCCCTGCTTCCCCTATGCTCCAGGGTTGCAGTAACTTGCTGGCCTATACCACTAATAAATTATGACAACCACTGCATTAGCTGAACCGTGCTGGCTGACATGTTCGGGGCAGACCCAAGACTTTTCCTACTCCCTGTCCACTTTTTCAAAGTAATAGTGAGTCCAAGTAACCCACACAGGAATTAAATATGGAGCGGGTTTTTTATGCACATTATGCCTTTTCATTTGCATGATGTCAAAGTCAGTATACCTCAAAATTATAATATGTTACTCTCTTCCTTTGGGGAGAATTTCCTGACCTTAATTTTAATAAGATCTATTTCAGGTACTAGTCAAATGAATATCTTGCCTGGTTTTATATCATGTACTATGTGACATAGATTTATGCAATAAACTGCAAGAATTATGAATACATTGCACCATATGTGGCATAAATGCTTCTAACTCTGCCTGTTCTAGTAACATGAATTTTCATACCAGACCAGACCTGTGTCCATTTAGTGTAGTATCCTGTCTCTGAGAGTGGCCAGCATGAAATGCTTCAGAACAAGGCAGCTGTACCTCTGGGGAGTTTCCTCCTAATATGTAATAGTTACAGTTTTGATGAATGAGGTTTTATATCCCTTCTAAAACTTGTTTTAATATTTACTTTAACTAGATGTTCTTTTGAACCGTATAAACATTCAAACCCACAAATTTTGCCATGCTCTTCACTTTAAAGTCATCTTGTGGCAATGAGTTCCACAGTCTAGTTATGTATTTCATGTGCAAAAGTATTTCCTTGTTATCAGTTTTCACTTTCTGCCTTTTAATTCCATTGAATTTCCTCTTGTTCTTGTACTAATGTAGAGGATGAAATGACATCCGTGACACACCTTATCAATATCATTCATTATTTTGTATACTTCTATCATGACCCCTCTTATAGATCTCGTCTATAAATAAAACAATTTGTCCTTTCTATAGCTTTATAAATACATTTTTCCATGCACCTGATCATGCTCTCTTTCAGCTGTATTGCTCTTCAGCACAGAAGCAGAAAAGAAAACCTGTGTTTGAAATACTCATTCTTTTACTGAGCAGTCATAAAATGAGGAATTTGTCTAAGAGATGACTACATACAAAAGTAGAAGGATTTTTTTTAATCTTGAACATGTTCATTCTTTTTACTGAGCAAACTCCTGAGAAGAAAACTGGATATAATTTAATTAAATATATCAGAGTATTTTAATAAAAACTATTTTAATAATTAATTAAATGCACAAGAATTTTAGCATATTAAACATAAAATGCATTAATATTGCAATGCTGTAATTTAGATTATGAAAAAAGTAAAGCATAATTACTACATAAGGTTTCTTGAGCTGTGCAAGGACACCTACATAAACCACAGTGCAGGATTGGGGCTTAAGTGTTTTTTAAGGTGCTGTAGCAATATACTATTCACCAATATTTTGTATTTTGTATAGCAGTAACATTTGCACTGAAATATTATTGATCACTTATAACTAGTCCATACAACAGAGTGCTGTAGAGGGGAAGAGTGTTAGGAGCCTTCCTTCTCAAGTTTACAGCCCATATTATAGCTTGGAAGAACACCTTGTCCTCTGGGAGCATAGGATCTGTGACATCCCTGCTCTCCCATGGGTTCACAGTGCTCTGGAGAGAGACAGAGAGTTGTGAGGAAAGAAGGAGGACCTAGCTTCATTTCTTCTTTCTTCTTGAAGCAGCTACTGAAGGGAAGTAGGGCTGCAGCTTGTAAAGAGGAAGGATGATCTTTTGATTGAGACACTGGATTGGAACTCAGGAGAGCTATATTTCTGCCACAGACTTCCTGTGGGATCTTGTGCTAATCTCTTAATCTTTGTGCCTCAGTTTCTTATAGGTAAAGGGGAGATAATATAGTGTTAGAGGGTAAATCCATTGAGGCTGTAATGGGCAGTGTTCCACAGCAACAGCACCAAGTGGTTAGGCAACTAGGTTTATACTTGCCCTGCCTCCAAGATCTCTGACTGGTCACCATCACACACCTTGGCAATTTGACTTTTGGTGTGTGTTGACTCTACTCTCTGCTCAGGTCTCCAATTAGCCTTAACCCACGACCTCCAGGATAACAGAATCTCAGCAAAGGTATTGTGTGGGAAATGCTGAGTATCAGATGTTTTAGAAATGTGTGCCAAGTAATGGAAAATAACAGTACAAGAGGCGGGGCTGCGGGTGGCAAGTTGAAGGACAAGACCAGAAGATTTTGGCTGGACTGAGGACTAAACTTTGGCTGAAGTAAGGACTAATGAGATAAGCAGCACCTGAGAGTCTTTACCACCACAAGATAATGGAACCCAAAGGTAAGAATGATGAGAACATTGGGTGATAAACAACAGAAAAGGAATAAGCAAGTGCTGTATATATATTGCTGTGGGAAGGGAAATAAAGTGCTTTTTACCAGCAACTGTGTCAGTTGTCCTGTAAGCCAGCCTGCTAGCAGCAACAAATGGTGACCCCGACGTGATAGAATTCTGTGAATTTGATACCACGGACAGAGGAAGAAATAGCAGGGACCACCGCTGCCGGTGTCCTCCGTTCAGGTGAGGAACCGGGACGCCCAACTGAGGCGGGGGGAGCTCCCACTGAAAGGTGAGAGGCGGGGAATATCTCTCATAATGGGAGCGGCAGCATCAGCAGATGAGCAGGCCGTGTTTAAGGTCTTAAGCAATCTGCTTAATAACCAGGGAGAAAAATTTTCCCCAGAAGCTCTGCAAAAATTGCTTCGGTGGGGAAAGCGACGGGGTTTCCTGGTTAACGCAAAGAATGTGTTTGACTCCTCGGTGTGGAAAACAGTGGGGGAAGACCTGTGGGACTTTGTGGGGGTCGGAAATAAAGAAGTTGCTGCCTTGAGCCCTATCTGGTGGACTGTTCATCGAGCCGTTACCACCGCAGCGGCTCAGGCAGGGGCGCGTATTGCCTTACGCGAGGCATTAGAATCATCAGCGAAAGGGGCCTTCACGGTAGGAACGAAAGACTTTTTTGGTAAAACAACGTCTATGATTCCTTTGGCGCCGTTGGACCCCAGTGAGGTACCGTTGCCCTTGAAGGATGACGACTCAGATCGGGGCGAACCGATGGCCGTGGATCAGCCTGTGTCGGGGGAATTGTCATCGGGCAATCCAGAGAACCCGTTACAAGGGGGGTCAGGATTGCCACCCGTGGTTGTGCCACCAGCCCCTCCCCGACACGTTCGGATTACTGACTTGCCTAAAACTGGAGAGTTTGATAACTTGATGCAGGACCAGATAATTCGGTGGTTATATAAGGAAGGTATTGCAGCTCAACAGATGATGGATGAGCTGGATAGAAAGGAAAACAGACGGCAAGGATCGTCACGATTGCATCTGCTACAACAGCTTCAAGAGCACGGCATACCTGACCCCTCACGTTTTCCCCATATTTGTAGGTTGTGTGGGTATTATGGTTGTACGGAGCACCTCACTCCCGAGGGAGAGTTGCGACCGACAGCAGAGGAAGAATATCGGAAAATTTATGCCCCCGCTACGCAACCGGTTCAACCAAAAGTGAAACCTCCGCCACCTACGTGTTCTTCAATTGGACAAGGGCAAGAAGAACGGGGGACGGGGGTGATTTGGAGGGATGGGGGGGAGGAGTGGGATCTCCTGACCCAATTAAGCGCTGGCATGGATTGATAAAGGATGCTATAATTGAAGGGGAATTTTTGGATGCCATGCCGGCTACTTTCCCGGTATTGGTATCAAGGGAGGGGGTTAAATCTTGGGTGCCGTTAGACTGGAAATTGATGAGGGAGGCTCAGAAAGCTATTGTGGCGTATGGCTTGAAAAATCCGTATGTACAAGCGTTATTAGAACAAATATTCTCGGGGCAAGCGATGTGTCCCTTTGACGCCCAGAAATTTGCAGACATGTTGTTAACATCCACACAGAGATTATTATGGAAGGATTCATGGAGAAAAAAGGCTGAGCACGCGGCAGTGCTTAATTTAGATAGACCCCGGGACGACCCTCTCCAGGTAGCATCAATAGACATGTTGTTGGGACAGGGGCGATTTGAAGAGCCTCAGCTACAGGCGCGATTGGTACCCCAAATATTACAACAGTCTCAGCTTCTAGCATTGGAGGCATTCAAAGAGCTCCCTGATTTGGGCACCCCTTCACCTCCCTATTTAAAAGTCACACAGGGAGTGGGCGAATCTTTTGCCCTCTTTTTGGACCGCCTAAGGACGGCATTGGATAGGGCCCCTAATTTAACACCAGACGCCAGATCGGCATTGGGGGTAGATTTAGCCCTTCAAAATGCTAACCCCACGTATAAGAAGATTTTGGTGACCTTACCAAAATCGGCCTCCCTAGTCGACATGATTGAAGCCTGCACTCGTGCTCCTTTGGTGGAGGAGGAGGATAAGGCAAAGATTCATGCACGCGCCTTGGCGGTAGCCTTGAATACCTCCAAGTCGAATTGGCGTAGAGGAAGGGAGGGGGCGTGTTATCAGTGTGGAAAGATGGGTCATTTAAAACGGGATTGCCCCAAGAAAAGAGGTCAGCAACAAAACAATGCACTTCCCTCCCCATTTCCCGGGACATGTAATCGATGTGAAAAATTCGGTCATAAAGCTACTGAGTGTCACTCCCGATTTAAAAAAGTTGGACCCCTTTTTCGGGGTCGGGAAACGCCTCGCGGAGCGCCAGCCGGCAGGGCGTGAGGACAAACAATACGCCGGCTGCTTGGACGGCCTCCGCGGGACAACTTCCGGCAGTGTCGGAGTTGATTTGGCCACCACCGCCGACGTCTCCCTAGAGAATGATAGGGTGACGCTCGTTCCATCGGTGGCATCTGGACCGTTGGGGCATGGATTAAGCGCATTGTTAATAGGTAGATCATCCGCCTCCTTACAGGGGCTTTTTGTGCTTCCAGGGCTAATTGATGCTGATCATAGAGGGAACATTGGGATTATGGTACAAGCTATATGCCCGCCTATTACAATAATGGCCGGAACCAAAATTGCACAATTAATACCCTTTCATGCGAATGTTCCTCTGAAGTCATCCCAGATAAGAGGAACTGGGGGCTTCGGGTCCTCCAGTCAGGTAGACCCCATACCACTAACAACAGCATTTGTTTTGTCAGTGGGACAAGATCGTCCCACTAGATTAGTTCAATTTAAGGGCCCAGATGGTGATTCTTTCGAGCATCAGTCCTTATCGATACTGGGGCAGATGTGACGGTGTTGCCCCTGCAGGGTTGGCCGGTGACATGGCCACTTCGACCGGTAACCACACCTCTTCAGGGCATTGGCGGACAGCGTGAGCCCATGCTGAGTGAATTTTTTATTGACATTACTGATGTAATCGATAATACATTAAGGGGGTCAGTCCCTTGTCAATACTTGTCGATACAACTATTTGGCTGTTGGGGAGGGATTGCTTGAGTCAATGGGGGGTGGTGATCAGCTCCCCCCCTTTCTAGTAGTGGCCACTGAAGAGCGGCCAACCCTGGCATTGGAATGGAAATCCGATGAGCCGATTTGGGTTGCTCAGTGGCCGCTGCCAACAGAAAAACTTGCCGCATTAACAAAACTAGTAGAGGAGCAAATACGTCTTGACCATCTAGAACCCTCAGTTAGTCCATGGAATACACCTGTATTTACTATCCTAAAGAAATCAGGAAAATGGCGTTTGCTCCAAGATCTGCGTGCCATTAATGTTATTATGGTCGACATGGGTGCTTTACAGCCCAGTTTACCTGCCCCATCCATGCTACCATCGGGGTGGCCATTACTAATCATTGACCTGAAGGATTGTTATTTTACTATTCCATTACACCCGAGAGACAGAGAGCGCTTTGCTTTCTCTATTCCGATGGTAAATCGTGAAGCACCTTCCGTACGGTATCAGTGGAAGGTTTTGCCCCAAGGAATGAAAAATTCCCCTACCATCTGCCAGCTCTTCGTTGCATGGGCAATACACCCAATCCGAGTGAAATATCCCCAATGGAAAATATATCATTACATGGATGATCTTTTATTTGCGGCACCAGTAGCCTTTGAACCCATGATTATAACACAGATCACCTCCAAGTTAGCAGAAACTGGTCTGTTTGTGGCCCCAGAAAAGGTTCAGACTAAAGCCCCTTTTTTGTATTTGGGACTTCGGATCACTGACTGCACCGTACGCCCCCAGCAGTTGAAAATCTCTCCTCATGTGCGCACACTGTATGATGCACAGAAACTGCTAGGTGAACTGCAATGGCTTCGCCCCCTTTGTGGCATCACAAATCAGGATATAATTCCTCTTCTTCCCTTATTAGAAGGGGGGAGAGCCCCTGGAGATAAATGACAACTGTTGGTACTACAGAAGCAAGCATTACAACGAATAGGACAGAAGGTGGGGGAGGGTTATTCCGGGAGATATTGGGAAAACTTACCCTTCGTGTTAGCGGTCTTTAGCCTAGATGCAGTATTGGAAGCGCTATTATTTCAGTGGGATACTAGGGATAAAGACCCCCTAGTCGGTTTGGAATGGATATTCCCACCGTGTAAAAATGTGTGTACGGTAACTTCCAGAATTGAAGCAATAGCCATGCTAATAGTGCAAGCGCGGAAAAGAGTAACCGTAATGACAGGAATTGATCCGCATCAGATTTTGTTGCCATTTTCAAAAACGATGATTACACATCTATTGATGTATGACACCGTGTTTGCTGTTGCCCTAGCAAATTATCAGGGACAATTGAGTTGTCATTACCCTCCCCACCGCCTGTTTTCTTCCCCGTTGCAGTTGGAAAAACACCTTATGAGACAGGAGAATCCAGTGACAGGAATAACAGTATTTACTGATGCGGCTGGGCGAACAGGGAGAGCAGGGGTAGTCTGGTGGGATGGACATACTTGGGCCCATAAGAAGGTTATTAGCGAGGGGTCGGTACAGATATTAGAACTCCTAGCTATACTTTTGGCATTTGATCACTGGAACCAAGAATCGCTCAACGTGATGAGCGATTCTAAATATTCCATGGGGTTAGTAAACAGGTTGGAGAGAGCTATGCTGGGAAAGGTTCATAATCCAGCATTGCAACAGATACCCTTGCGCCTTTGGCATCGACTCAATGAAAGAAAGTATCCATACTTTGTAGGCCATATCAGGAGCCATACTGGCCTGCCTGGATACTTAAGCACGGGCAACGATCAGGCAGATGCACTGGTGGGATCTGTAGTAGTACCCAATCGGTTTGAGCAAGCTCGCCTGTCTCATGGATTTTTCCATCAATCAGCGAAAGCCCTAGCGCGACAATTCTCTCTACCTATATCCCAAACCCGAAGTATTGTAGCCTCTTGCTCAGAATGTAATAGGTTGACACCCACCTTTCCCGCCGGGGTTAATCCCCGAGGTCTAGAGGCTTTAATATTATGGCAGTCAGATGTCACCCAATATAACCAATTTGGAAAGCAGAAATACATCCATGTGTCACCTTCTGTAGACACCTTCTCTGGAGTTATCTGGGCTACACCCCACGTGTCCACGGGCAGTAAGGAAGTAATAAAACATTGGCAGGCATGTTTTGCTGCATTA